>NW_027675870.1:600000-1010000 GCF_046562875.1 Panthera onca
CTCTCCCATCCAGAAGTCAGTCAGGAGAACCTCCACTCTCTGGTGCAGAATTCAGACAGGAGAACCTCCACTCTCTGTCATCCAGAAGTTGGTCAGCAGAACATCCATTCTCTGCTCCGGAAGACAGTCAGAAGAACCTCCGATCACTCATCCAGAAGTCAGTCAGGAGAACCTCCATTGTCTTTCATTCAAGAACCTCCACTCTATGGTTCAAAGTCAGTCAGGTAAACTTCCCATCTCTCTCGTCCAAAAGACAGTCAGAAGAACCCCCCCTCTGTTGTCCAGAAATCAGTCAAGAGAACCTCCACTCTCTCATCTGGACGTCGGTCAGCAGAACGTCCACTCTCTGGTCCAGAAGTCAGTCAGGAGAACCTCCCCTCTCTCTCGTCTGGAAATCGGTAAGCAGAACTCCATCTCTGGTCCAGAAGTCAGTCAGGAGAACCTCCCCTCTTCTCTCACCTAGAAGTCAGTCAGGGTGATCTCCCCTCTCTCTCTTTCAAGAGAACCTCCATCTCTGTTCCAGAATTTTGTCAGGAGAACCTCCCCTCATTCTCATTCAAGAACCGCTGATCTCTGGTACAGAAGTCCGTCAGGAAAACCTCCCCCTCTCTCTTCCAAAGTCAGTCAGGAGAACGTCCCCTCTATCGTCCAGAAGTCAGTCAGTAGAACCTCCCCTCTCTCTCATCCAGACTGTGGTCAGCAGAACCTCCCCTCACTCGTCCAGAAATCATTCAGGAGAACCTCCAGTCTCTCTCATTCAAGAACCTCCACTCTCTGGTTGAGAAGCCAGTCAGGAAAACCTCTGCGCGCTCCCGTCCAAAAGTCAGTCAGGAAAACCTCCCCTCTCTCATCCAGAGACCAGTCTGGAGAATCTCCCGTCTCTCTCATCCAGAAGCCAGTAAGCAGAACCTCCACTCTGTGGTCCAGATGTCAGTCAGGAGAATCTCCCATCTCTCGCCCAGAAGTCAGGCAGGAAAACCTCCACTCTCTCTTGTCCAGAAGTCAGTCTCGAGAACCTCCCCTCTCTCTCATCCAGAAGCCAGTCAGGAAAACCTCCCCTCTCTCTTGTTCAAGAACCTCCCCTCCCTCTCTGGTCCAGAAGTCAGTCAGGAGAACCTCTCCTCTCTGTTGTCCAGAAGTCAGTCAGCAAAACCTCCCTTCTCTGTCATTCATGAGAACTTCCACTCTCTTGTCCAGAAGTCAGTCAGGAGAAACTCCCATCTCTCTCACTCAATCAAGATCGTCCACTCTCTGGTCCGGAAGTCAGTCAGGAGAAACTCCACTCTCTCACCCAGAAGTCACTCAGGAGAACTTCCCTTCTCCCATCCAGAAGTCAGTCAGCAGAACCTCCCTTCTCTTGTCCAGAAATCATTCAGGAGAACCTCCAGTCTCTCTCATTCAAGAACCTCCACTCTCTGGTTGAGAAGCCAGTCAGGAAACCCTCTGCTCCCTCCCATCCAAGAGTCAGTCAGGAAAACCTCCCCTCTCTCATCCAGAAGTCAGTCAGGAGAATCTCCCCTCTCTCTCATCCAGAAGTCAGTCAGCAGAACCTCAACTCTGTGGTCCAGATGTCAGTCAGGAGAATCTCCCATCTCTCGCCCAGAAGTCAGGCAGGAAAACCTCCACTCTCTCTTGTCCAGAAGTCAGTCTGGAGAACCTTCCCTCTCTCTCTCATCTGGAAGTTGGTCAGGAGAACCTCCCATCTCTGGTCCAGAATTCATTCAGAAGAAGCTCCCCTCCCTCTCGTCCAGAAGTAAGACAGGAGAACCTCCCCTGTCTGGTCCAGAAATCAGTCAAGAGAACCTCCCGCCTCTCTCGCCTGGAAGTCAGTCATGAGAATCACCCCTCTGTCTCCTGCCAGAAACCCTCCCCCCCTCATCCAGAAGACGGTCAGGAGAACCTCCCCTCTCTCATCCAGAAGTCAGTCAGGAGAACCTCCCCTCCCTCTTGTTCAAGACCCTCCTCTCTCTGGTCCAGAAGTCAGTAAGGAAAACCTCCCCTCTCTCTCATCCAAAAGTCAGTCAGGAGAAACTCCCCTCTCTCATCCAGAAGTCATTCAGGACCACCTCTACTCTCTCACATCTGGAAGTCGATCAGGAGAACCTCCCCTCTCTCATCCAGAAGTCAGTCAGGAAACCCTCCCATCTCTCTGTCCAGAATTAAGACAGCAGAACATCCCGGCTCTGGTCCAGAAATCAGTCAGGAGAATATTCCCTCTCTCTCATCTGGAAGACTGTCAGCAGAACCTGTACTCTCTGGTCCAGAAGTCAGTCAGGAAAACCTCCCCTCTGTCGTCCAGAAGTCACTCAGGAGAACCTCCCCACTCTCTCATCCGCAAGTTGGTCAGCAGAACATCCCATCTCTGGTCCCCAAGTCAGTCAGGAGAAGCTCCAGTCTCTCGTCCATAAGTCACTCAGGAGAACCTCCCCTCTCTCATCCAGAAGTCAGTCAGGAGAACCTCCCCTCTCTCGTCCGGAAGTCAGTCAGCAGACCCTCCCCTCTCTCATCCAGAAGTCAGTTAGAGAACCTCCCCTCTCTCTCGTTGGGAAGTCATTCAGGAGAACCTCCCCTCTCTCTCTCATTCAAGAACCTCCCCTCTCTGGTCCAGAAGTCATTCAGGAGAACCTCTCCTCTCTCTTGTCCAGAAGTAAGACAGGAGAACCTCCCCTGTCTGGTCAAGAAATCAGTCAGGAGAACCTCCCCTCTCTCTCGCCTGGAAGTCAGTCAGGAGAATCACCCCTGTCTCTCCTCCAAGAGAGCCTCCACTCTGTGGTCCAGAAGTCAGTCAGGAGAACCTCCATTCTCTCATCCAGAGAGAATCTTGTCAATCAGGGGAACATCCCCTGTCTCTCATCCGGAAGTCGGTCAGCAGAACCTCCGGTCTCTGGTCCAGATGTCAGCCAGGAGAATCTCCCCTCTCTCTCATCGGGAAGTTGGTCACCAGAACCTCCAGTCTCTGGTCCAGAAGTCAGTCAGCAGAACTTCCCCTCTCTCGTTCAGAAGTCATTCAGGAGAACCTCCCATCTCTCATCCAGAAGTCAGGCAGGAAAACCTCTCTCTCTTGCCCAGAAGTCAGTCAGGAGAACCCTCCCTCTCTCTCATCTGGAAGTTGGTCAGGAATGCCTCCCCTCTCTGGTCCAGAAGTCAATCAGGAGAAACTCCCCTCTCTCTTGTTCAGCAAACTCCCCTCTCTGGTCCAGAAGTCAGTGAGGAGAACCTCTCCTCTTGTCCAGAAGTTACAACAGGGGAAACTCCCCCTGTCTGCTCCAGAAAACAGTCAGGAGTACCTCTCCTCTCTCTTGCCTGAAGTCAGTCATGAGAACCTCCCCCCTCTCTCCTTCAAGAGAACCTCCACACTCTGGTCCAGAATTCAGTCAGCAGAACCCCCCCTCTCTGGTCTAGAAGTGAATAAGGAGAACCTCCCCTCTCTCTCTTCCCAAAGTAAGACAGGAGACCTCCCCTGTATCGTCCAGAAGTCGGTCAGGAGAACCATCCCGCTCTCTTGTCCAGAAGTCGATCAGCAGAACCTCCACTCTCTGGTCCAGAAGTCAGTCAGGAGAACTTACCCTCTCTCCCGCCTGGAAGTCAGTCAGGAAAATCTCACCTCTCTCTCCTTCAAGAGAATCTCCACTCTCTGGTCCAGAATTCAGTCAGGAGCCCTCCTCTCCTTCCCTCGTCCGGAAGTCAGTCAGGAGATCCTCCCCTCTCTCTCATTCAAGAATATCCACTTTTTGGTCCTGAAGTCAGTCAGGGAAACCTCCCTTCTATCTCGTCCAAAAGTCAGTCAGGAGAACCTACCCTCTCTGGTCCAGAAGTCAGTCAAGAGAACCTCCCCTCTCTCTCATCCAGAAGTCAATCAGCAGAACATACACTCTCTGGTCAAGAAATCAGTCAGAAGAACCTCCACTCTCTCGTCCAGAAGTCACTCAGGACAACCTTCCCCCCTCTCATCCAGAAGTCTGTCAGTAGAACCTCCCCTCTCTCTCATCCGGAAGTCGGTGGGCAGAAACTCCCCTCTCTTGCCCAGAAGTCAGTCAGGAGAACCTCCCCTCTCTCCCATTGAAAAGTAAGACAGGAGAACCTCCCCTGTCTGGTCCAGAAATCAGTCAGGAGGACCTCCCCTATCTCTCGCCTGGAAGTCAGTCAGGAGAATCTCCCCTCTCTCTCATCCGGAGGTCGATCAGCAGAAAATCCACTCTCCGGTCCGGAAGTCAGTCAGGAGAACCTCCCCTTTCTCATTCAGAAGTCAGTCAGGAGAACCTCCTGTCTCTTGTCCAGAAGTCAGTCAGGAAAACCTCCCCTCTCTCTCATCCAGAAGTCAGTCAGGGGAACCTCCCCTCTCAGGTGAAGAAATCAGTCAGAGGACCTACCCACTCTCTCGTCCGGAAGTCAGGCAAAAGAACCTCCACTCTCTGGTCCAGATGTCAGTCAGGAGAACCTCCCTCTCTCTCATCTGGAAGTCTGCCAGGAGAACCTCCCCTCGCTTGTCCAGAAGGCAGTCAGACAACCTCCCCCCTCTCTCTTTCAAGAACCTCCACTCTCTGGTCGAGAAGTCATTCAGGAGAACCTCCCCTCTCTCTCGTCCAGAAGTAAGACAGGAGAACCTCCTCTGTCTGGTCCAGAAATCAGTCAGGAGAAACTCACCTCAATCTCGCCTGGAAATCAGTCATGAGAATCAACCTTCTCTCTCCTGTAAGAGAACCTCCCCTCTCTCATGCAGAATGCAGTCAGGAGAACCTCCCCTCTCTCATGCAGAAGTCAGTCAGGAGAACCTCAGGTCTCTAATCCAAAAGTCATGTAGGAGAACCTCCCCTCTCTCATCCAGAAGTCAGTCCGGAGAACTTCCCATCTCTCGCATCCGGAAGTCGATCAGCAGAACCTCCGCTCTCTGGTCCAGAAGTCACTCAGGAGAACCTAGCCTCTCTCGTCGAAGAAACATTCAGGAAAACCTCCCCTCGCTCTAGTCCGAAAGGCAATCAGGAGAACCTCCCCTCTCTCATCCAGAAGTCAGGCAGGAGAAGCTACCCCATCTCTCATCCAGAAGTCAGTCAGCAGAACCTCCACTCTCTGGTCCAGAAATTAGTCAGGAAAACCTCCCCTCTCTTGTCCAGAAGTCAGGCAGGAAAACCTCCCCTCTCTCGTCCAGAAGTCAGTCAGGACAGAAGTCAGTTAGGAGAACCTCCCCTGTCTCTCATCTGAATGTTGGTCAGGAGAACCTCTCATCTCTGGTCCAGAAGTCAGTCAGGAGAACCTCCCCTGGCTCTTGTCGGGAAGTCATTCAGAGAGCCTCCCCACCCTCTCGCTCAAGAACCTCCCCTATCTGGTCCAGAAGTCATTCAGGAGAAACACCCCTCTCTCTCACCCAGAAGTAAGGCAGGAGAACCTCCCGTGTCTAGTCCAGAAATCTGTCAACAGAACCCCCCCCCCTCACCTGGAAGTCAGTCCTGAGCATCACCTCTCTCTCTCCTGCAAGAGGACCTCTGCTCTCTGTTCCAGAAGTCAGTCAGGAGAACCTCCAGGCTCTCGTCCAGAACTCAATCAGGACAACCTCCCCTCTCTCTCTTCCAGAATTCGGTCAGCATAACCTGCCCTCTCTTGTCCACCAGTCAGGAAGGAGCACCTCCACTCTCTCTCTTTCGGAAGTCATTCAGAGATCCTCCCCTCTCTCTTGTTCAAGAACCTCCTCTCTCTGGTTCAGAAGTCAGTCAGAGGAACCTCCCCTCTCTGGTTCAGAAGTCAGTCAGAGGAACCTCCCCTTTCCCTCATCTGGAAGTTGATCAGGAGCACCTCAATTCTATGGTCCAGAAGTCACTCAGGATAACCTTCCCTCTGTCTCGTCCAGAAATCAGTCAGGAGAACCTCCCCTCTCTGTTATGTGGAAGTCGGTCAGGAAAACCTCCCCTCTCTCTCGTTCAAAAACCTCCCCTCTCTGGTCCAGACATCAGTCAGGAAGAACCTCTCCTCTTTCTAACCCAGAAGTCAGTCAGCAGAACCTCCCTTCTCTGTCATTCATGAGAACTTCCACTCTCTTGTCCAGATGTCAGTCAACAGAACCTCCCATGTCTCTAACTCAAGAACCTCCACTCTCTGGTCCAGAAGTCAGTCAAGAGAACCTCCCATCTCTCTCATTCAACAACCTCCACTCTCTGGTCCAGACGTCAGGAAAACCTGCCCACTCTCTCATGTAAAAGTCAGTTAGGACAACCTACCCTCTCTCGTCCAGAAGTCAGTCAAGAGAACCTCCCTTCTGTCTCATCTGGAAGTCGGTGAGTACAACCTCCACTCTTTGGTCCAGAAGTCAGTCAGGAGAATCTCCCTTCTCTCATCAAGAAGTCAGTCAGGGGAAACTCCCCTGTCGCGTCCAGATGTCAGTTAGGAGAACCTCCCCTCTCTCATCCAGAAATCAGTCACCAGAACCTCCCCTCTCTCTCATCCGGGAGTCACTCAGGAGAAACTCCCCTCTCACTTATTCAAGAACCTCCCATCTCTGGTCCGGAAGTCAGGAGATCTTCCCCTCTTCCTTGTCGAGAAATAAGACAGGAGAACTTCCCCTGGTCTGGGCCAGAAATCAGTCAGGAGAACCTTCTCCTCACTCTTGTCCAGAGGTGAGTGAGCAGACCCTCCACTCTCTGGTCCAGAATTCAGGCAGGAGGACCCCACCCCCACCCCTTTCTCTCTCATCTGGAAGTTGGTCAGGAGAACCTCCCCTCTCTTGCCTGGAAGTCAGACTGGAGACCTCCCCTCTCTTCTTTCAAGAGAACCTCCACTCTCTGGTCCAGAATTCCGTCAGGAGAACCTCCTTTCTCTTGTCCAGAGTCAGTCAGGAGAAGACCCCCTCACTCTCATTCAAGCAACTCCACTCTCTGGTCCAGAAGTCAGTCAGGAGAACCTTCCCTCTCTCATCCAAAACTCAGTCAGCAGAACCTACCCTCTCTCTCATACATGAGAACCCTCCTCTCTTGTCCAGAAGTCAGTCAGGAGAACCTCCCCTCTCTCTCATCCGGAAGTCGGTCTGGAGAACCACCACTCTCTCATCCAGAAGACAGTGAGGAGAACTTCCCATGTCTCCCATATGGAAGTCAGTCAGAAGGACCTCCTCTCTCTCTCATGAGCCCCCACACTGAAGCCAGAGTGTCTTAACCAAGAACAAATCAGACCATAGCCTGTTCCTGATCTGTATTCCCACTAACTTGCAAAAACTTCTCCATATTGGCCACTGGATTCCCACATGGGTCATTTCATTCTCACAGTTCCAAGGGGACAGGTGTTTGGAAAAGGAGGAATGGCCAACATCGTTAATTGTGGTAAAGGCGTCTACTGCGGTGAGTACTAGAATGTGTGGAGTGAATTTACAGGATGGAAGCCCTCTGCATCCTGGAGCAGAACAAGTTCAGCCGCCGTCCCCTCTTAGGAAGGGAGGAAATGATCTGTTCACTGATTTCCTCTCAGCATCTATGTCACATATGGCATGCAGCTGGTGCCCAATAAGTGCATCAAATGAAAGACTGAATGTCAGGTGTGGAGGGCACCGTCCCAGGGAGGACTCCAGCTGCCCAGAAGGACCTTTACCTCCGTGCCCTCTGTGGGCAAGGATGACACCACGCAGAGCATCCCACGTCTACGTACATTGGGTGAGTCAATTCAGAGAGTGTGTGATGTGTCTGCAGCTCTCCGTGAATAGCCCGTTTGCCTCTTGGTTGGCCTCACGTTCACAGGTCTGTGGTGCCTTGATGTGGAGGACTGTGCTATCAGCTTCACCGTAAGCTCATGATACTTTGGAGGCTTCACTGTGAGTCTGCTCCTGGGGCAGGAGGCATGACACTGACCTCATGACACACAGTTTCTTCTGCGTCTTTTAATGCAACAGTGAAACAGTACTCGTTTATTCTGGTTTTTAAAAATTCCCGGGTTATAAATTAAGAAATGAGTCCTGGAATCAGGAGTAGGCTCCTGCGTGAGGTCTTGTGATTCTTCCACCCTCACCTTCCATGGTTCAGGATGAATACAGCCAATCCTGGCGCGGAATGGGAGAGTAGTGGAGGGTATCCAACCGCTGTGGAGAGTGGAAGCTGTGATTCTGAAATCATTGTTCCAGGGCTTACTGCAACAAAGGGTCAATCAGCAATCTCCAAAAGCGGCCACAGGTGAGCTGGGGAGCCCCTCGCTGCTGGCAGACTGGGTCTCAGCTTCCTGCTGAGACAGGGGCCCTGCACTCAGCGCCCTGCCATCGGGGCTCCCTGGGGGCAGCGGGGCGTTCTTCAACACAGCGCACAAGGGACAGCCTCCTCACCAGACAGATGTCACAATCTATTGTAGGGCAATACCAGAAACGACATTCCAATCTTCGCCACATTCGGTGGCTGAAAGCAAGCCACGGATCACGTCCACACTAGAGGGAAGGGAATTCCAGGGACATGAGTTCCGGGAGGTCATCTTACTCTGCCTGCCACGCCTCTAGACCCCAGTCCCCAGCAAAGGGTCTGAGGAAGAAGAACCCACAGTCTTCACAGTAAAACACAAATTCCCCTGCACCTTGCACGCCAACGTCAGTTTTAGGAAGACACGGCAAGGCAAACGTTGTTAGCCAGTGCCTAAATCATCCAGGTGTTTTTAGCCAAGTGGAAAGCTACTTATTTACCGAGTAAGAAAGAAACAATCCCGGCCCTTGTGAAGTCTTCAGCTCAATGCCAAGCAGCATGCTTCAGTGTAGCGAGGAGAACACTAAATAACAGAAACACAAAACAGCAGCAACAGCCATTTTTTAAAGGAATTTTGTAAATTTGAAGTCCAGTATAGACGCTAATCATTGTTGTATTTACTCTGAATAACTCATCATAATGCCAAAGGTTTGGCTCATTTTTCCTGTGTGTTTGATAAAGCATGTGTTTATAAATACATGTTGAGGTTCCCAGAGAGCTGTGTGCTCCATTCTTCATTCTGAGAGACAATTGATTAGCAGTACCTTGAAATCATTTTTCAAGGAATAACCATCAATATTGACAGCTGCCAGTCTTTTCCATTTATAATCAGCTAAAAACAGTTCTTGCCCATGGGGAAAATATTTACATTTCCAACCTGGGGTTACTTTCTAACTCCCAGGGTAGGAATCAGGCATTACGTTGTGGTTCCTTAGAGATTCAGCTGTCCAAACAGCAGCTGACACAGAGAGCTGTGTGCACATTTGGAAGGGGGCTGATTAGCATGTGCACCTGCAGAGCACATACACTCCTTGCAACCTTGTTCTCCAGCACCGGCATTCTGCACAGGGCTGGACACCAGTGGGGCAGGGCAGAAGACACCCACCACTCGGGGTCAGAAGGACCTGAGCTTGAATTCCTTCCTCCCCACCCCCCTGCTAAATTACTCATGTCCCCAGGCAATTGCTTCATCTCTGAGTCTCAGGATCCCCCGGGCAAACCGTCAAGGGCCCACCACCATTTTGTGGGATGCTACAAGGGGAAGGTGTGTGAAGTCCCGTGGCATTAGATGCCATTAGTTATGCTAATAGAATTTGGCAGGTGGAACTCTGCGGGTTTGGGCACTGTTTTTTGAAAACTTTGTTTTATGAAAAATTCCAACCTTAGACAGAAATAGAGAGAACAGAATAATGAGCCCCATGCATCCATCAACGGGGATCGACAATTACTAACTCATGCCAATTTGATTCCTTCCACATCCACAAACACTCCTCCTTCGAATTATTTTGAAAGAGAACTCAAACTATCATTTCATCTATAGATATGTGAAAATGTATCTCCAAAAGATAGAGGCTCCTTTACATGCAATCTCAAGACTATACCGCACTGAAAGTAATAATCTCTTAACATCGCAAAACATCCAGCTGGGAGTTGATTTCCTGATCATCTTATGTATTCTATTTTTTTAATGCTTATTTATTTACTCTTGTAAGAGAGAAAAAGAGAGAGAGAGAGAGAGGGAGGGAGGGAGAGAAAGTCAGGGAGGGACGGAGAGAAAGGGAGACAGAGAATCCCAAGCAGGATCCCATCTATCAGCACAGAGCCTGACGTGGGCTCCATCCCATGAACTGTGAGATCACGCCTGAGCTGAAACCAAGAGACGGACACTTGGCCGACTGAACCCCCCAGGTGCCCCACTCGCCCTTTCGATTTTAAACTCAGGCCAGGACTTTCCAACCCTTGAAGTGTTGCCATGTGGGGCTGGGTAACCTTTGCTACGGGGCATCCCGTGCATAGGAGGGTGCTCAGCGGCCTCCCTGGTCTCTGCCCACATGAGGCCAGGAGGACCCCTTCCCCTCAGTGGTGACCAGCAAAAATGTCTCCAGATGTTACCAAATGTCTCCTGGTTGAAGAGGAGGCCTCACCTCCTGTGGAGAATCGCAGATTTGGAAGATGAGAGGCACTGCATCAGAAACAGTAAGAGATTGCCAGTCTTTTCTAGCTGGGCAGAGAAGCCCCCAGCCCCTCAGTTTCATAGTCATTTGATAGGGACTGAGCTTGATCCGCACACACCCTGAAAACCATAGAGCACTGTGGTGGTTTGCAAGGTAACTGGCAACTCCGGGGCACATTCCCTGTACTAGATTCAGTTCTTTAGAAGTACTGGATACAAGGTTTTGCAACAGAAAAATGGGCTTGTATGTTGTGTTTCACTGGTGGAAAGAGAATTGTTTTCTGTTTGCCACCCCAACCCGACCCCACCGGCCCAGCTAGTCTGGTGACAGCTGAGACAAACGAGTGAAGAAGGGGCCCACACGACCTCACCTGTGGGAAGAGCATCCTCATGGCAGCCCTGGGGAGACGACAACCAAGTGAGGAGCTCACTGCCATGTGCTCTCCCCATCCCCACCCACGCCCCCATCCCCAGCCACCAGCAGAAAGGTGGCAGCTCCCTTTGTGAGGACAGGAGCCACGCTGACCGAAGGTGACACACTCTGTGTTCAGAACACTTGTGTGATGGTCACACCTGCCTCTTTGGGCTCCACAAATATGCCACCAGCCATCATCAAGACCATCCCCCATCTGGCCTGCGTGTCATGAAACTGGACGACCTTCATTCAGGTTCAAGATCTGGAGACTGGTGGAGATGATGGCAGGACCCCTTAGTCTTCAGGGCCCAGATTTGACTGGTATGTGAGAGTCAGCCCAAGGCAGGCTTCTCTGTCCCCTGAGTAGGAGTTCATCCTTCTATGGGAGGCTCGTGAGAACATCCCGGTGTATGTGTGTGCACACACACTCACACACAGCTCTCTGGGATACTACAATGCTGTCAGCTCTGAGCATGTGATGCATGAAATCCAGGCAAATGTGTTTAACAAACTGCAGGATTTTGAGGGGGGGGGGAGGGATACTGATGCTACCTCTGCCCCAAACTGGTTTAAGATCACCAGTAAAGGTAAGAAGGAGTGGTCTCAAACACCAACCACCCCTGAAATACTGAGAGATTTGCCAAACTAATAGTGAACAAGAAACACAAGAGCAGAGACAATCAGAGACATTCCTGATGTACCGAGAACCCGGAACGGCACTCTGTGCCTCTCATCCTTCATCATGGCCCTGAATCTCCACAACCATTTTAAGAACTAAGCATCAGCACTTCCCTCTTCTCACAGATGAGAAAACAAAGTCTTGAAATCTTCCACCCATGTTTCCTTGGTCTGACAGCTGAGAAGGAGCGTGATGGGCGCTGAGTTCTCCAATTCCACTTTCCCAATCTTATTTAATAGTGAGGATTGCTTCTGGAACATGCACAAGAAAGTAGCCAGCAGGCCTTTCGGATAGACGGTGCTTGTAAGATAAACATCGATTTGGTTGGAATGACGCCCTCCACTCCCCCTCCCTGCCCCCGTAGATATATAGGGTTTTGCTTTTAGCGTATCCTCTCCTTTACCTGGAAAAAAAAAAAAAACCCACACACATATTGACATATCATTTGAAAAGCTTACAAATGACTCTTGCAAGTATAGTAACACCACTGATCAGTAGACTTGGAGACGAGGCACGCACTGGGATAAAATTATTTTTTCCCAAAGGGACAACACACTTAGTGATAAAGTGCCCATCAGCAGATCCTGCCCAGCAGTGAAAACACAGGCTGTGGACACATAACTAGGGAGGGTGTGCACAGCACTCTCAGCTGGAACACAGAATTATTTTATTTATGAAAAAGCACTTGCGAAATTTTGCTGAGAGAGGGGCTTAGTTGGGAAGGAGAGTGCTTTCTGCTCAGATTTCTTTATTGCTATGCGACGGAACTCCAAGCGCTGCCCAAAAAACTGTCATCGTCAAGTCTGCATTTCGGGGATCAGGAGTGAGCCATAAAAACTGACTCCTGGCAGGCTGCAACTTGATAACCATCCTCTAAATGAGTAACTAGCTTCTTCTGTCACTCCTCGTGGTAGCTTAGATATGAACACTCTTTGGAGTCCCAGATGTTCACCAGAAGCCAGTGCAGTGTCACGGGGATGGAGGGAGGGTGGCCAGAGATGGGAGACGCTTCTGTGGATTATGACAGCAGTGCCTTGTTTCCATACAGTTCCTGCTTTCAGACTGAACAGATGGAAATTTCACTCCCTGCACACTATGAGATATTCCTCCCCAAATGATCATCCTTGGTGCCATCTCCCAGGCCAGCTTTGGGCCATCGCAGTTACCCACAAGCCTGTGCCATGAAGTCTCAGGGAGGGGGAGTGAGCAGAGAGGTGCTTCTTTCTAATGCACCCTGACCTTCCTCAAGCCACACGATCCCCAGTGTCAGAGAAAAAGTCCTGATGGGACCAAGTCTTTTGTTTTCAAAGCGTGGTCCTCAGACACCCAGGGCACCACATCTTCAGAACCGCTGGGTTTTCCACCTCCAATTAAGGATTTGGGGGTACAGCACGGAGCCACAGGGAGTCTGGACATGGCTTATTTGCAACAGTAAAAAATGAGCTCCGACCACTCAGGAGAAGCTGTGAAGGTTTGTGGTATCTCTCTACTGATGCTTCTCCATGCTTCTCCCCACCCATCCCACACCAGGCAGGCAGTATGGCAGGGACTAAGTTGATGGAGGGACCATGGGGATTTACATGGTTTTGGAACTTACAAAACTTGCTCAGAGTTTTTCCTCCTGGCTCAGGCCGGGTCCAGGACATGTCTCGGTCCCCACATTGCCATAAAACCAGCTCTGAGGCCACAGGCCAAATGGTTTCCATCTTTTTTTTTTTAATGGTTATTTATTTTTGAGACAGAGAGAGACAGAGCATGAATGGGGGAGGGTCAGAGAGAGTGGGAGACAGAAACTGAAACACGCTCCAGGCTCCCAGCTGTCAGCACAGAGCCCGACACTGGGCTCAAACTCAAGGACCGCGAGATTATGACTTGAGCCGAAGTCGGATGCTTAACCGACTAAGCCACTCAGACCCTCCCAAACAGTTCCATCTTAATTCACCCAGCTCCGTGATTTACCACTGCAGCTGTGGAGGCAACTGCATCCCACAACTTGGCTTCCTCCTTGCACTTTGCTTCATGAAGTCCCAGAACACACGAGCTGGACTGTTCCCCAATTCCCTGCTGGCAAAGTGAGCTCTTCTCCACTCCTCAGTCGTTGCATGGAAATTGTGGTGGGGCGGGGAACCCCGGAACCCTGTTCTGGCCCCCAGGCCTGTCTGTCGACAAGAATGTGAAGTAGGAACCGGTTTTCCTGCCCAGCAGAGGGGTTCGTTTTCCTACTGTGTATAATGAAGACTCTTGCTCAGACTTGTCCATCTCCAACACACTGTTCCAGCAAGGCACAGTAAGTGTTTCATCCTGTTAGGCATCGGATGGGCCCGTTACATGGACACAGCATAGCAACGGAGCTTGTCCTGTCCTCTGGGAGATAAAACAGTTCTCCCATGAATTCACTAACACACTCATTGAGCATTCACTATGTAAATGGCCAATTGGGGTTTACTGAGAAGCCAGAGGTGGGACCCTTGTCCTCACAGCTGACAAGTAGCTGTGGATAGTACCGGTGAGCTCCAAGAGCCAGCAGACAAGGACCTGGCTTAGCGTAGCACTAGGTGACCCGTCCAGACAGGGAAGGCCACTCACATGCAGGGGAAGACACTTCTCCAGGTGGGGGAGGGCTCAAAGGAGGAGGTCCGGGAGAGAAGGGGGATATGAGCAGGGTTCGGCAGGGGTCCAGGTGGGGAACTGCAGCTGGAGTCACAAGACAGGCTGCATCTGCCCCCTTGTGTCACACGGAGGGCGCTTGGTGGCCCAGTCATTTGGTGACGTGAAGGCGTGGGCCGGGTAGGGAGGCAGTTTGTCCCCATCGCTCTGCCCTATGAGTCTGGCCCATGTTGACTCTCCCAGACCCCCAACCAAAGATGGCTCAGTGGCCTCCACCTCCCTTCAGCCGGTGAATTATGATGGAAGTGGTGGGCCCGGGGCCCGGGGGACGTCCCTCTGTAGGAGGAAAGGAAGGAGTCAGATGTGCTGTCAATGCTGGGCAGCAAATTATCCAGCAGGCGACGGTGGGCCAGGAAAATTCACATTCGTGCATATTCACAGAGCCTTGCACACAACATGGAAACACAAGACTCTAACAGATCGGAATATGTTCCTTAAAGGGGAATTTGTTCATTCGCAGAGGAAAAGGTTCACAGTTGGTAGAAAGAAAGTGGACCAAGTCGTAGATTCAGAGGAACAGAACGGGCCAGTGGAAACTTAAAGAGAAACCAGCCAGACAAGGAGGGGCTGGCACAAACTTGCAGAAATGTCTTGAAGACCAAAGCAGGGAAGAGAGCAAAGGGCACTCAGTTGGGACCAGACTTCCTTCTCTCTCAGTTACCTGGCGACCAACCCCCTCAGGATGGAAATGATTTAACGGTGAGCAAACCCACACGTTCATGGATGAAAATACCAGCTAGGCAGGACCACCCTGGAGGCCCTGAAGGAGGCCTTTAGAGAGGGCTGTTCACTAGGCAGGGCAGCCTGGGGGTCCGCACTGGGGTAAGTCGGGGGCCACCCACAGGCAGACCTGTTCTTCTGCTTCACTGTAACAACTTCCTGCACAGGCTGTCCGCACACTCTCATCTTCGTGTTTGCTGGACCTGGCACTGGAGACTGGCAGGACCCGCTCACCCAGTGCCCGCTTCCTGTTGTGGGATGGCACTAGCAAGCCCCCCATTTCTCTGACCTCCCCGAGGGTCCCATCAGCAGCAGGATGTGATGGTCACAGGGGAAGGGAGGCCCACCGGCAGTCATGATGACTGCGTGGCACATCTTCAACTGTCTGTGGTTTCAGGCCAGTTGCTGGCAAAGGTACTCCCAGGTGAACTCGATCTTCTCCTGTGAGCCTCCCTCCCGCACCTGGAGGGAGGGTCCCTCAGCACAGTCTACATCCCCTGGGACGTTAGACTCTCCCCATGTCCACCTCTAAGCCAGGACCTGGGGAAGAGAAGATATACTCTGTAGCCATGAGCCACTCAGCAACCCGGGAAGGGCAGTATGGCACATGCTCCCGAAATCATTATTAGTCTTGCAACAATCCCAACTTCTAATCCCACTGATGAGGCCCTAGCCCCCAAAACAGCCGGATGCGCGCAGAAAGACAGAGGTAAATCAGTGCACTTGGTGGCGCGACGACACATTTTCTGTTGGCACTGCTGGGGGTGGATGCTGCTGGAATCTGCTGGGTGGAGGCCAGGGATGCTGGCAGATATCCTGCAGCGGCCAGAAAATCTCCCGTGGCAAAAGGTAATCCTGCCTAAACTGTCAACAGTGCTGTTGTGAGAAACCGTGATGCAAAATTGTGTTCATTGCAACGATTTCACAGTTGAGGCAGAGGGGAAAAAAAAAAAAAAGGAAACGGCCTAACTTTCCCAACATAGAGACTTGCTTTAAATGCATTTAATAACTGGAGAATGTCACATTAAAATACCTTTTAAAAAGTTCACTTTTTAGGAAAATTTAATGGCATGAGAAAATGTTCCTGGTATATTGCCGAGCAAACTGGTCAGTGATTCCCAAGGGTTCTGGAGGAAAGATGGACAGGTGAGCCTCAAGGGAAATACTCCAAGTGACACTCTAATGGTGGATGGATGTCACTGCACGTCTGTGGAAGTCCGCAGATGTACAACACCGAAAATGAACACTAAGGCCAAGTGCAAGCTTTACGGTTAATGACAGAGGATCCCCACCGACCCAGCGCCCATACCTCCTGCACCCTCCCAGGCAAGCTGCCAATGGGAGGAATGGGGGAGCAGGAGGGAGAACATACAGGGGGAGCCTTCGCACTCCCCATGTGTTTCTCTGTGAAACTAAAACTGCTCGATGAGTCCATTACTTAAAATAATGATAAAGGAGGTTACGGATATCATGCTGTGTGTTCCACTGTCGCCTTGATGACATCAAGACTCCTCACTCAACACCCCACCACCCTCACCTTCCAGGAGGATGACCGAGGACTGAGGACAGACACGCCGCCGGAAATTTGGAAGCAATCACCTAAGTGCAGGAGTGACGGCCGGGTGCCTCTTCAGATGGGGAACTCACAGCACTGGCTTCCCTCTGTGTCTTCTACCGTGAAAGTGAGAAACGTGTGTCTCTCTCTCCCTCTGAGTGTTCAGCCTCTGGGGAGGGGTGGCGCTGGGCCTCCCGCCCCTCCAGGAGGACGCGGGGCTCTACCACATGCATACTGCCTAGCCAGGGGCCAGGCCGCCATTGGCCTCCCCAGACCGTGGGAGCCCGGGTCATTCACGGGGGAGCTGGGCATTCCAGGGGACCTGCACGAAAGGGAGACTCCCTCACCCTCCCACGCCAGCTCACTGGTGCTCTGTGCCTGGGCTTCTGGACATAAGCGCCTGGGCTCGGGGAGGGTCTGGGCAGCCCAGGGTCCTGTGTGCAAACCACATCTCAATCCCTGAACCAACTCCCCAGGCTAACAGAGACTCTCGAGGCATCTTGCAAGCACGTGCCTGGACACATGTGCCCGCAGCTGCGAGGAAAGAACCACAGACTGAAACATTAACAGGACTCACGCAGTGTTTAGTTTGGGAAGGTGGAATTGTGGTTCACTTTCTCCCCAACATTTTGTTTTAAAAATTTCAAGCCTATAGAAGAGTGAAAAGTACAACACTCACTTCCATCTTTTGCGTGTGTTTTATGTATCTACGTGGATATATAGATATGGGACATTTATAAGTATGTATATAGAAACACATTTATAAGTATGTATATAGAAATATTATATATGAATATATATAAATTATGTAAATGTAATATATAAATATTTATAAAATAATTACGTAGGGAATTTTAACAGAAGAATCACGTGTATGTGTGTATACATAAAGGTACGTTTCTTCTTTTAGGCTGAATTGTTAGAAAGCTCCTTAAAGACACCACATCCTCTACCCCTGTTACTTAAGCATTGAGCACCTTCTGAGACCCAGGGCATTCTCCAGTGACATCCCTGGCCTTGATGTTGACAGGTCTGGTCCCTTGCACTTGGGGCCCACCTGTGGGGTCAGGAAGGGTTCCTCTTCCCTCCCTTCCCACCCCAGCCCAGCCCCCTCCCCCCTGCTCCTGCCAGTCTCCCTAGGATCACTTTCCTACTGAAGCACCTGCTCATGGATCCTCTGCTCAGAGTGTGCTTCCGGACACCCTGACCCAAGATCCAGCTCACCAAGAGAGAGGTCACTCCACAAATGAGCCCTTGCAATTGCAAGTCATGCTTTTCTTTCCGGTCTTCTATTTCCTTCTTGTGTTGTTATCTAGGTTGAATTTATGAAAGGAAAGCACACCCAGGCCTTCTCATGGCAAATAAGAAACATTCCCAATGTCCTCAAATATTTGAAGGCAGCTCAGGAACCGTGGAGTTCAGCGCCAACAGCTTCTGGAGGCAGCCAGGCTCGTCACTGAGGAAGTCACACAGGGAGAACATGTCGCTATTTCACGCACGCAGTGCAGAGACTTGCCCCTGGAGACCACACAGGGCAAGCCCCCATCTGAGGCGTGAGGACATCTGCAGTAATGCACGGGGGCCCCTGCCTCTGGAGACAGCCTACCGTTTGCTGAGCTACTGCCGACTGCTGGAGACCCTTTTCTCCCTCCTGGCTGAACTCCTCTTCGGTGCCAACTCCACCCTTGGACCCCAGCTCTGGTTTCCTTTTTTTTTTTCTTTTTAATGTTTGTATTTTTTTTTTATTTTGGAGGGGGAGGAGAGGGGCAGAGAGAGAGGGAGACACAGAATCTGAAGCAGGCTCCAGGCCCCGAGCTCTCAGCACAGAGCCTGACACGGGGCTTGAACCCACGAACCTTGAGCTCATGACCTCAGCCACAGTCAGACACTCAGCCGACTGACCCAGCTAGATGCCCCAACTCCAGCGCTGTTTTCTAAAACCACAAGGGGAACAAATAATCCCTCCTTTCACACGCAAGACTTTCATAGGTGGCAGAAAGCAAGCTCTCCGGCTCCACCTTGTCCCCATGCTGGGTGTATGTGGCCTCGACCACACACTGTTCATTCCCTCATCCAGCAAACGCTTCAAGGGCCCACCACGCATCAGACGCCCCGGTCAGTGCCGGAGACAGAGTGGTGAACCAGACAGGCAACCTGAAGCTTATGAACCAGTGTGTAGACAATGAGCATCTGTTCCTCATACTGCGTGGTCCAGTCCCACAAAGTCACCCTGCAGAACTTCCAAGCCAAAGGCAGGGAGAAGACTCTTGCACCTTTCTCCTTAAAACTTTCCCTAAGAGTCTTCTGCAGAACACAAGATCCCCAGAGATGCTCCCCAAACAGAGGTCCTAGGAGCACGTGAGATTAGCAAAGGCAGTCACATACACTTCTTGGGTCACAACACGCGGTGTGTCAGCAATTCAGCATAATCCTGTTGTGCAATATCTACTTGACTGCTTTTAAACATTTTTTTAACACTTATTTGTTATTGAGAGACAGAGCATGAGTGGGGGGGGCAGAAAGAAGAGGAGACACGGAATCCAAAGCAGGTTCCAGGCTCTGAGCTGTCAGCACAGAGCCCGACGCGGGGCTTGAACTAATCGTGAGATCATGACCTGAGCCAAAGTTGGACCCTTAACCAGCTGAGACACCCAGGTGCCCCTATTTAACTTCTTTCAACTCAGTGTCTCCCCAACCTACTGGAACCACACAACTCAGTCTTTTTTTGGAAGAGAAGTTTTCCTGTTTTGTCTTTTGCAAGTAGAATGCCTTGAAGCATTCTTGCTTTGCCCTATCCTTAAAACTGGAGACAAAGTAAAACCTGAGTAGGCACTTTCCCTTCCCCCTCCCCACCTCAGGGGAGGAGACAGGAAGTTGTGTGCTGGAGCCAGGTTCTGCATGGTCAGCAGGAAATGAGCGGCAGGCCCTCTGGGCACATCATGAAGGCCTCCAAGCAGGAGTCCCTGTGTCCTCGGGAAGCGACAGGAGATGGGGCAGACAGATTGGTCTATCCTAGGCTCATGGTATTGGCTCAGAGGGGGCCTGTACCAGCATCCACTGAGACAAAACAACCACCTGTGTGTGACGGTCCCCGGTGATGAGTTTGGCATCGAGAGTCGCTTGGCCTGATTGTCACTGGAATCAGGCCCTGCAGGAATGCCCATCACCTCCTGCCGAAACCACTGCCAGCTCACAGCCCCTGGTCAGCATCCCAGGCATTTGCAGAACCAGGATGGGGAGGGGGCCACCCCAGCATTACCAGGACCCTTCTGGTTGTAAGTGACAGAAACTAAACACAGGCGGGTTTATTAAAGACAAGAATATTATTGGTTCCCATGACCCGGCGACTCAGCACCAGGCTGGCTACAGGGGGCCAACCTCTGCTGTCAGGTTTATGTTCACCTCCATGGACTACACTCTGGGGAAGTTCCCCTTGGTGACATAGTGCACTGGCTCCTGTCCAGGTGAAGAGAGAAGCCTTTCCTGGGTGCTGAGCACAAGTCCCAGGGCCCACTCAACAGGCCAATGAGTGGAAGAAGCTGTCTGGCTAGGCCTGGGCCAAGTGTGCTCTCTGTGGCTGGGGTGGAATTAGCCCCACCCAAACCACGCAGACAAAGTGTGGGCACAGAGTGGTCCCCCAAATGAAATTGTGAGTACCCTCACCCCAACACCCAGGAGCGGTGTCCACTCTAGGGGAAGGGTATACCTACCTGCTGAACCAACCGTGTCAAAGACACTGGAGGACATATCAGATCTTTACTGTCACTCCCACACCTCAGCTTCTTCCTCAATACCAAGTCCCATCTCGCCCTGCTTCCCCCAGTTGCCTAATGATTACCTTACAGAGAAGAAAGATGGGCCCAGGACTATGCATGCTTAACAATCATTTCGATGGTGTCCAATTCAGGGTGGGAGCAGACCTCCTCCTGGAGGGGACCCCTCAACATGCCCAGAACCGGGGCCCCAACTCTGCAGGAGGTCCGCAGGACAAGGCAGGAATCTGAGTGTGCAGCCAACGTCCCACATAATGCTGACGCACGTGGCCCTTGAACAGTGCTTTGAAAAAGCCACGCTGAATCCATGGAGAAGTGACCAGGGCCTGGGAAATTGTTTCATATCTTTAGAAGAACAAAACAGCCCGAGGATATATATGCAATGCACACAATCAGAGGAAAAGAAGGGTGTGATGCAAGATGAAGGAGGGGTCTGTTACTGAGGAGAAATGAAGATGCCTGAAATACCTCCAATGCCATGCTCCGAGGTAAAACAATGGAAAACCCCCATCACTGAGAGAAACTGAGAAATGATGGAAATGGTTAGGTGGGCGGTTCGGTCCTCTTTGGGGAGTCAGAAGATCTACTTTGGGGCCCAGTCAGCTCTGTTCCTCAGTGCAGAGACCTTCAGTGCATGAGGACCTTGCCTTGGGCTCAGATGTGCCCACATGTTAGGGTTGGAAGACCAGGAAGTAGAAGCACTGAGCGTGATGATAGAGTCCGACATATAGACACACAGGCATGTCTGCCTGCCTCGTATGGTGTGTGTACACACACACACACACACACACACACACATGCACCCTGGAAGAATTCCACTAATTGCTGTGATATGAGAATTTGAATGTTGTACTTTATTTTTATATAAATAAAAAACAAAAAAACTGCAAGTCAGGACGGACCAGGCTGTTAACTACATGCCATACTAACAAACGGTTTCCTGAATATGGGGGCTTAAAACAGCAAAGGTTTGTGTCTGAGGAAGCAACACGCTGTCTGCGGGTGGGTGGGAGCTCTGCTCTGCTCTCCAGTGGGACCCCGTTCCGGCACCTCTGCTGCTCAAGGCAGTGGAGGGAGGGAGGGCCTCGTGGATGTCACACCAGCAGTGGAAGTGACACGTGTCGACTCCACTCACAACTCCCGGGCCACCTGGGGTGGTCACCTGACCCCTCCCCCCCACAACAGGGAACATGCCAGGAAAGGTAACTCTAGCAGATACACAGACAGAGACCATATACATAGATGTGTTTCTACCATCTACAGAGAAATGAGTATTGCTTCGTACTAACGACTAGTGCACTCATAAACAATAATAATATGTAGTATATGTATACATATCATATTGCCTGTGTATACAGATAACATTACATGTACATATACTTACGTGCACAGGTGTACGTGCACACGTATACTCCCCTCTATGCATATGTGTGGTGTGTGTGCACATGTATGTGAGAGTAGGAGTCAATTCACATGGCTTAGTCCACAATAAGCACTTTAAAAAACTAAAAATGAATTATGATCCCAAGCCACAGGTCCTTCTGCAGACCTTGGGCAGTGTCTAACGCCCCTGCACTGCCCTCTCCACACTCACTTTCTTGAAGAGGGGGTGGGTGGCAGTACATCCTGTCCCTGGGTCAGCTAGAGAACAGCTCCACGGGCTACGCACACATTAGCGGGCCTGGCGTCGTGCCAGGTACCAGATGTGGGGCTGTGGCAATGTGAGCTAGCCCCCGCCTTCTCGAAGTTTACTGCACACTGCGGGGACCGATAATGTGTGAACCAACCCTCAGGTAAGACACTCTCCAATGGTGATAAATGCTCTGAAGAAAATCAACCAGGGACTGGGAGAGGGGAGGTGGCAGCAGGTTCATTACATGGACAGGCAAGAGGGCTCTCTGAGGAGTTGGTGCATGAAGGAGGTGCCATCGCAAAAAGGCGTGAAGGGGCGTTTGGGGACCTGCATCGCTCGCCGGGCAGGGGATCCCGGAGGATGTGTTCGCAGGCCCGGTTGGGGGCAGGCGAGCTGCCAGAAGCCGTCTACCAGGGAATTCTGCCCAAGTGGGGCTGCGAGCGCTTCTTGGCCATCTTTTTCTCCCCCCCACCCTTGCTCCTTTAGACTCCTGCCCAAACATGTGCGGGACCGTGCGGTTGGCCATGAAGGATCTTCACTAAACAGCTCCCACCACCCTGAGTGATTGCTTTCCATTTGAGACAAATAACCACATAGTTCAGCTCTTTCCCAGGCAGCTCCCCGTTCCGAAGAGCCGCCTGCACATTAAGGCTTTTGATGCATGGTGCCCAGCCTGCTTAGGCCTTCTTTATGGCCTCATCAGCAGTAACTGGACATTACAAAGGCTTCTTCTACAAAAGTAGTGCCCTGAACATCCTGTCATTTAAATCAGGGTCAACCTAGCATGTCTAATCAAACATATGGAAGCACTGTGTCAGCAAAGGCAGGTTCCAGCTGTGGCTCCAAGGCCTGGGGTCTGGGAGGCCAGAGCTCATCAAGCTAGGAAACAGGGCCACGGCCAGCACCCCCTGGGGCCACCCTCCACGTGATCCCCATCTTCTGTTTTGGTCTCTGTGTCTGTTACTGGATAGGAGGCCAGGGAAGTGAGTGGCTTCAGAATCCAAAGGCCCTAGGGTGATGAGGGTTCAGGCAGAACATCTCAAAGTCCGTGGGTGTCATGCACACCCTCTTCCCAAAGACTGTCTGTCTCCCTCCCTTCTGTCACCTTCCAGCATCGTAGCTTGAGTAAGTGGCAGCTTCCAGAGGGCACAGGAAAGAAGCCTGTCCATTCTACATGCATGCACCTCAGGTGTCCAGTCCTCCTGGTATCCTCTTAGCTACTCAAACCAAAACGTGTGGGGGTCTCCAGTGCCTCCTTGCTGGCCTCTTCAATCCACCTCCCTGCCTAAGGTGCCTCCTGCTAACCAGTGCCAGACTGCAGCTTGACTGTGCGCACGACTTCCTGACTCCACATTCAGTGACATCACCCAGGCAGCTTGCAATCAGCCAGCGGTGAAGTTGTTTGTGTCATGGAATTGTAATACTCATCATGTTTGTTTTTAAGACTGCTGGCTTACCAACGCACCTCTTCTACATCCCAAATTAGTTTGCCCCTCCCCGTCCCCACCATGACCACCTGACTTCAAGTTATCACCTCTCACTTCAAAAACGGCCTTCCCCCATTCCTGATCCTTCCAGCACACTCTCTTCACTGCAGTTAAAAAGGAAGTTTAAACCTAGATTGGGCTGTCGTAT
This sequence comes from Panthera onca, assembly GCF_046562875.1. Classification (NCBI taxonomy): domain Eukaryota; kingdom Metazoa; phylum Chordata; class Mammalia; order Carnivora; family Felidae; genus Panthera; species Panthera onca. The sequence goes on from NW_027675870.1 coordinate 623,449, forward strand.
CCAATCCTTGCTTAACTTCCTACTAAACTTATAAGAAAAGTCTAAGCTCCTACCTGTGTCACAAGACCTGAGAGATCCGATCCTGTTTATCTTCTCCCTCCCCCTGTGGTCCTTGGGTTGCACCATGCTCGCCTCCATTCTGTGCTGGACCAAACTGACTACCCCCTTATCTCAGGGCCTTTGCACATGTTCTATCTCTGTCTAGAACATGCTCACCAGCACTATGCCTGCATGGCTTAAATGTTACATCTTCACAAGGTACTTCCTGGACCAGGTTTCTACTGGATGGCCACACACATCCAATGCCAATTCACTCTATTACTGTTGATTTGGGTTTGCTTATAGCACCTTCACTAGTCATAACTCTTTATTTGCTTCTTTATTTTGCCTATAGTCTGGAAACTCCCTCAAAATTATAAGCCCTCAAAGGATAGGAACTATGTCTATTTTATTGTGCTAGGTATCACTATAGTGTGTTACCTAATAGACACCCAAAACAACATTTATTGGATGGATGGATGGATGGATGGATGGATGGATGGATGGATGGATGGATGAACATGTCCTCAGAGCAGCTGAGAGACTAGGGGATCTGAACCTGGAAGCCAAGGTGAGGCTTTAAGAAGGCTAGAGCCCTTCTGAAATCATGGAAAATCTTACGTATCTGTAGATTTTCTTTCTCAGACCCTTCCAACTGTGATCCAAAAACAGCATCCTGTATTGAAAATCATGGGAGGAGAGAGCTTTCCCTGGACAATGATCACCTTAGAATCGGTCTCTGCCTTACACTTAGCTGCTCACTGGACCTGGGCTCAGTATCATGAATAGAAAGTCAATAACTCTCCAACAAAGAGTGCTCACCAGAGAGTTCTTTGGCTGTCTACTGGGACCTATGGCTGTGCACAAAGAGCAGGGACCCAGGAGGAACTTCTGAAATGGTTTGAGGCAGTCCCGTGCCCTTGCTGAAAGCATCACAGCCTCCCAGTGCGCTCAGCAGAACCTAGAGCTGGGGACGATCAGACGTTGGCACTGTGCGGACTCGACAGGATGCAGGCTGGATGTCCTGGCATCTTGGGGATGGTTCGGGAATTGGGGTGGGGGGGCACTGCATTGACATGGTAGCACCTGGAGGTCTGTACCACGGATTGCCCCCACTTGTAGATCAATACTTCACGCCCATATTGATCTCTATTGGTTTCCTCACTGACAATCAGAAGTTCCAGAGGAAGTGGTAAACATTCTCCAAATAAAACAGACAACAAGGAAATCTGAGCATAGGCACATTAAAAAAAAAGAAGAGGAAAGACTTTCTTTAAAATCATAAAATGTTTATAACAATAACAGATAATGGAGTAGCATTATCTTCAGAATGCAAAGGTAGAAATTAAATCTTTGTTGGGCAAAATGTCCCCTACTGCCCAGGGGACCTCAGAACAAAATCTCCTCTGTTTTGATCTCCTACCCCCGTGATTATGGAAGCTGCAAGGACTTGGCTGGGGGTGGCAGAGAACTCATCTATTAGAAACCTTAAAAACAAAAGAAAAGAAAACATGAGAACGGGACTCAGGAGAGACTGATTACAAGGTAGCTCCAGATGTGGGTAGAGGAAAAAAAAATGCATTTTGCCAAACTGACAGAGCTCCTGACCTGTAGCTCCCTGAGGTCCAGCTATGATTCCCTATGGATAGGGAAAATTATGGTGTCTCTCTAGAATTTTCCCCCTTGACACATGGCAGGTCAACTTTTCCCAGCAGGAAGAAGATTTTTGCAATAAAGCATTTTGATTTTAATGTATCCTTGTGTAAATTGGATACTCTGAGTCTAGACCCTCATATTTTTTAATACTTGATGGGTGGGAGTGGGGACATGCTGCTATTTTAAATCTCTCAGCAATTTTCTGAACCATCTTTGGAAGGGAAGACTGCTCTTTTATTTCCAAAAAAACAAAATAAAAAAAAAACCCAAATCATTTCAATGAGCCCTTTGACTTTACAAAGCAGAAGCCAAACCCCTATTTGGGAATGGAGAGGTTCTAAATAAGGAGATGTGAAATAGCCTTGCGTGATAATGTGAAGTGTGTCACTGCTGTGCATGGAACTCACCTTTGAGCTGGGAGTGTAATGTGGGAGATGAGTCTAGGACTTTGTGTGGGGGGCTAGGGGGAAGCGGGCAGCATTCTTTTTGCTGATTCCAAAATGCTGCGTTTGATGGCAGGCAAGAGGTGGGTCCTGGGACTGGTGCACTGGATGCAGAAACATGGTATCAGGTTGAGGGTTAAAGAGAAGCACATCTAGCAGGGACCCGCGGCTATGGTGGACCTGGCTTCAGATCACAGCCTTCTTTCAACTTTGGTCCCTCCAAGCTTTCCGTGAAGTTTTGATAAACATGAAAGGAGCCTGATTTAATCCCACTTTAAGAAACAGAGGAGGACCTTAACCCTTCCGGAGAATGTAACTGCAAAATGCTGGTGATGTGTGGAGGGCAGAGCATTGGTCTGTCTGAGAAGAACAAGTACAGTGGATGTCAATGGATATAATCCTCCTCGGTTCCCTTCCCTGTCTTCATTCTTCTGGCATTAGAAGTTCTCTTTCTAGCCTGAAGCCCTTTGCACACCAGACTTAGCCACTCAGAATGTGGTCTCCTACTGGCTAGATCCTGGCCAATGCAAAGCTTCCCTGGGACTTTCACTGGAACCATCAGATGCTGGCTGAGAAAGTTGCTGGGAAGTGCTGTAAGTACAGAGGGGCTGGTAGCTGGCTTTGGTCCATGTACGAGAGAGCCCAGCTGAAGAGGAAGAATGGTTGAGTTATTTATTCCTCTGGTATCCTCTCTGCTCCACTGTTGCAAGCTGGCTTCATCCTCCTTCTGAAGCTCTCACTTCTGCCGTAGCTCCCTACAGCTCTCCTCCATGGAGCCCTGTAACTGCCCCCTCCCCCACTCCTTCAGGTCCTGGGATGGAAATGGTTCTCCCATTATCACTAGCCTAGGGGTTCCTCAATGTGCCGCTCTCTGGACAATATCTCTGTTGATTCTTCTGTTTTGCCAGTTTGTGGTCTATTTCCTTCCTGAAGCCTGATCTAGTAAAGATTGGCCTCTGTGGTCAAACAAGAAACAGGCCCTTCTGTTGTCAGCTGGACAATAATGGGAGTTAGTGAGCCCTAAAGAATGGAGCAGTTAGGAGCCACTTGTGTTATATTCATGACATACACAAGTTATGAAGCGTGGTCTTTGCTCACAGAACCTCCTGAATTCTGGGAAGTAACCACATCTATCTGAAGTTGCCTCTAAACTTCCCTTAGCATGCTTATCTAGGGCTTGCCAGTGCTGACTCTTAAAAACCAGGCTGAGAGAATGACATCAGCAAGATGGTAGCACAGGAGGTCCCCTGTTCATATCCACACCCCCCCACCCCCCGCTCAGTAATAAAAACCTGGCATCTATCCACAGACAACAGTGCTTTTCTGGGAGCTTTGGGATCCAGGTAGGAAATTCTGAAACCGTATGCAGTCCAAGCGCTATTTTGAGAATGGGGGTCCATAGCCAGGTGGCTGACTCACTGACTGCAGTCTCAACTATATACCCAGAAACAGGTCCATGCCCCTGCAGGCTCAGCTATAGCGCCATCTGCCATCTCTCCTGTCACCAGCCCCATACGTCAAGGGCTCTGGGAGAAGTTATACCCATATCTGCACTGGCTAAGATGCCCATAGACCTCAGTCCCAGCTGTGTACCTTGAAATGGCCAGCCCTTCTCAGCTATACACCAAGATCAAGTGGGGATTATCCTTGGGAGACAACGATGGTTCGCTATGTACAAATCGACACAGGTGTTACACTGTATTAACAGGATAAAGGATAAAAGCCATATGCTCATCTCAACAGACACAGATGAAGCATTTGACAAGATTCAACATCACTTCATGATAAAAACTCTCAACAAATTAGATTTGGAGGGAATGAACTTCATCGAAATAAAAGCCATATATGATAAACCCACATCTAACATCATACAATGGTGAAAAGCTGAAAGATTTTCCCTAAGATCAGAAACAAGACAAAGATGCTTACATTAAACCTAGTACTGAAATCCTAGCCAGAGCAATTAGTCAAGAAAAAGAAATACAATGTTTATAAATCAGAAGTTAGTTTGTCTCTGCAGATAACATCATCTTACCTATAGGAAACCCTGAAGACTCCATCAAAAATTTCTTCAAACTAAATTCAGTAAAATTGAAGGATACGAAATTGACACACAAAAATCAATTACATTTTTATACACTAACAACAATGTGTCTGAAAAAGAAAATAATCCCATTTATAATAGGATCAAACACAATAAAGTGCTTAGCAATAAATTTAACCAAAGAGGTGAAAGATCTGTGTACTGGAAACTATAAGATATTGGTGAAAGAGACTGAAGAAAACATGAAGAAATGGAAAGATAGCCCATGTTCATGGATGGGAAGAATATTGTTAGTGTCCATAGTACTTAAAACAATGTGCAGATTCACTGATATTCCTACCAAAATTCCAATGACATTTTTCACAGAAATAAAGAAAACAATCCTAAATTCACATAGAATCACAAACACCCAGAAAGCCAAAGCAGTCTTGAGAAAGGAAAAAAAAAAAAAAAAACAATGGAGTCATCACACTTCCTTATTTCAAACTGTTACAAAGCTATAGTAATCAAAACGGTATCATACTGGCAAAACAAAAACAAAACAAAATCAGACACATAGACCAACAAAACAGAATTGAGAGCCCATGGGGTGCCTCAGTGGCTCAGTCGGTTAAGCGCCTGACTCTTGGTTTCGGCTTGGGTCACGATCGGCTCGGGTTTTGTAAGTTTGAGCCACGCACTGGGCTCTGTACTGACAGTGTTGTGGGGGCTCCTTGGGATTCTCCCTCACTCTCCCTCTCTCTCTTCCCCTCCTCAATTCGTGCTTCCTCTGTCTTAAAATAAATAAATAACCTTCAAAGAAAAAAAAAAGAATTGAGTGTCTATGAATAGACCCATGCATATACTGTCAAGTAATACTATGTGACAAGGGAGCAAAGAACACTCAATGGAGAAAGATAGCATCTTCAATAAATGGTGTTGAGAAAACCGGATATTTTCATGCAAAAGAATGAAGTTAGGATTCCTATCTTATCCCATTCACAAAAAGTAGCTGGAAATAGATTACAAAGATTTCAGTGTAAGATCTGAAACCATAAACTCCTAGAAGAAAACATAAGAGAAAAGCTCCTTAACATTGGTCTTGGCAAGGCTATTTTGCATGTGACACCAAAAGCATAAGCAACAAAAGCAAAAATTTAAAAAAGCGGCACCATATCAAACTAAAAAGTTTCTGCACTGCAATAGAAATGATCAGCAAAATGAAAAGGCAACGTACAGAATGGGAGAAAATAGTTGCAAAACATGTCCCAAATAAGGGGTTAATATCCAAAATATTTCAGAAACTCATACAACCCAATAGCAAAATCCTCATCATCCTCATCATCAACATCCCCTTTAAAAATGGGCAAAGGACCTGAATGGATATTTTTACAAAGAAGCCCTGCAAATAACCAACAGATGCATAAAACAGTGGTCACTACCACTAAACATCAGAGAAATGCACATCGTGGGAAACCACAATGAGATATCACCTCACACTGAGTAGACTGACCATCATCAAAATTACAAGAGATAACGAGTGTTGGCAAAGGTGTAGAGAAATGGGAAGAACCCTCGTGCACTACTGGTGGAAATATAGATTGGTACAGCCGTTACCATGGAGACATTACCAGTACAACATGGAGTTTCCGCAGAAAGTTAAAAATACTATTTCCACATGATCCAGAAATTCGACTTCTGGGTATATACCCAAAGGAAACAGAATCACTATCTGGAAGAGATATCTGCACCCCATATTCGCTGCAGCATTATTCACAATAGTCAAGACATGGAAGCAATCTAAGTGCCTATAAATGCATGAGTAGATGAAGAAAATATGCTCCACAGGCAGACACACATTCTCTCTGTCTCTCTGTCTGTCTCTCTCTCAAGCATTACACACACACTCACACACACACACACACACACACACACACACACACACACACACACATTCAAAGTGGAATATTATTCGGCCCGCGAAAAGGAAGAAAACCTTGCCAGTTGCAACAACATGGATGCACCTTGAGGGCATCATCCTAAGTAAAATAAGTTGCATGGAGAAAAGAAGATACTGTGTGATCTCACTTATATGTGGAATCTGAAAAATCCAAACTCCTAGAAGCAAAGTAGGCTGGCAGTTGCCAGGAGCTAGGGGCTGGTTACATGGGGAGATGCTGGTCAAAGAGCATACATTTCCAGGTGTTCGATGAATAAGTTCTGGGGATCTAACATACAGCATGGTGACTATGGTTGACAACACTACATTGTACACTGAAATGTTGCCATGGGAACAAATCTTAGATGTTCTCACCATAACAAACAAGGGAAGTCTGTGAAGTGATGGATGTGTAAACTAACTTTATTGTGGTTATCATCCCACAATATGTAGGCATATCAAATTATCACAGTGTACACATTAAGTCTGCACAATTGTATAGGACAATTATATCTCAACAAACGTGAGGAAAAAAAGAAAAATAAAACCAGACCTGCCTGCTGAGATCTCATTTAGTAGCAAACAGTAGCTCACGGGTAGGAAAGCTGCTTCGTCTCTCAAAGCTGAAAAAATGGCAAACACGTGCAGACTCTTGTCGTGCACACGCACTGACTCAGCTCATCTCCTTCACCCCCACCCTACAGATGAGCAAACTGAGAGACTGAAACACTGCGCACGCGGACTCAGCGGGTGCTGAAGAGAAGCAGGATGTGCTGAGCCTGGTGCTCTACAGCATGCTGGTGGTCTCCTCTGCCTGTGTGGACATCCCTGTTTTTTCTACAAGGAAGAAGCTTGTTTCAGATGCTGGCAGGTGGATGAAAGAGATCATTCCCAATGCCTCTTGAACACCTTCATTTAACTAGATTTGGGACCGGGAACAGTTTGCAAACTGGGTTCAACACCCGAATGTTTTTTTTTTTTTTCATTCATTCTTTGAAGTGAAAGTCACAAAATGTACAATTAATCATTGTAAAAATGAGTAATTCAGTGGCATTTAGTACTTTCATAATGCTGTGCAATCAGCACTCTATCTAGTTCCAAATATTTCTGTCAACTCCAGAGAAAACCTGTACAATTTAAGCAGCATCTCTCCATTTCTCTGCTGGTCTTTGTCAATAAAGTTTTATTGGAACACAGCCACACTTAATGGCTTACTTGGCAACTACCACCATTCTTGTGCTACAGTAGCAGAGATGAGAAGATAACAGTAGAGACCTAATGGCCCACCAAGCCTAAAATATTACTGTCTGGTCCTTTACAAGAAATGTGTGAAGCCTCTGAGCAGTGACTTAGAGCACTAGCTTTGATGTGGGTTGGCATCCTCACTCATCGCTTTGCCGTATGACTTTGGGTGCCTCATTCGCACTCTGTGCCCAACTGTGCTCCTACACAAAGCAGGCAGCCAATCTATGCTCTGTGCTCTGCATGGAAAGCACTTAGCACAGAGCCCGGCATTAGGCAGGCAATCAATGGTGGTCAGTACTATTATCTTGACATTTGTGCCCTTATTTGATGTTCCAAATCACCCTGGGAGCCCAGAAAGGAGATATCTTTGTCTCCATTGTGATGATGGGGAATGAGGGCTTGAAACGGATCGGAACTTATTCAGGTCACGAACCAGTGACAGCCACAGCCACAGCCACAGCCATAGACACAGCCACAGCAAGGGCCTTGGGCTCATTCTCCAACCGCCTACACCCACTGGTCACTGTGTGCAGGGGCAGGAAGCAGAGAGAAAGAGCATCAAACCCAAAGATCCAACTCGGATGTGTCCCAGCCCTGCCAGGCTCTGGGAATGGCGTGTGCCAGTTTGGGCATCTCAAGAACGTGCTGTGCACCCAAGAGTGGCTTCACCTCATTTCCAAAGTTCACAGATGTTGCTGACAGAGCGCCCACCTTGCAGAACGCCTGGCTGCCTCGATGTGGAGGAGATGAAAGAAAACAATGTGTTTCTATTTCATCAGTGCCCTGCTCTCCTGAGCCTTCCTTCCTCTGGTCACATTTGCAAATTAAAATTAAACCCCACCAGGAAAGGGCTCCTCTCCCAGGCTTCCTGCTGAGCTGGCTTTGCTCTCTTTCAGGTTTTCAAAGCTTCTCTTAAGCAAATTCTTTAAATCCTCTTCCAGAGCCTTGATGTGTTCACAGGGCAACTGCTCCTGGCTCTGGGGTAAATCCAGCACTTTGTAAAGTTTGGGGGTGGGGTGGGGGGGATGACAGTTCAGCTGGCCCTGCAAAAAGCCATTTTTTTTGGCTTTTTGACAGTCAGCACAGCCCTGCAGCCAGAGACCTGCTTCCTCACCAGCCAACAGAGGGAGGAACTGGGAATCGGTCAGATGATAGATGGCAATGCTCATTTCCTGGCACTTGAGCTATGGTGAGGGCTGGAGGGGACACTGGGGAATCTGCCCTAAGAGGTGAGCAAACAGCGAAATTCAGTCCTGCCTCTAACCCCTGCCTGAGGGTGTTTGCACAAAGGCAGGCAGGAGTGGAAATACTTTTAAAAGTTTGTCAGAAGCCAGAGGTGCTGGGTTTGATTGAAACTCCACGAGCCTCTTACTTAGCAAGTGATTTCTCATCCCCCCAAACCCGTGTGCACCTCCTTGTCCAGGAGCCACACGGGTAAGTGGCCGGCCAGCTCGCGCTTGGAGTGGATTCAATCGCTTTCGTCGTGCCAGTTATAAAAACCGTAATTTTGATTCTCTGACCAAGAGAAGACCACAGAGCCCAGGTTACTCTAAATTTCCCTCTGGAGACCCCGGCAGAGGCTTTGCTGACATGATTTGTCTTTGACCAGTGCCACGCAGGCAGGCCCAGAATCACAGATCACCGCTTGTGTCTCGTACACACAGGGGAGGCCAAAGCCCTGTGCCTTGTGTGACGAAAGGCAACGTGATGGCTTGGTTGGGGTCGGCGGCATGGGACAGGCCAGCTGAGCCACTCCAGACCTATGGACAGACAACTGAACATTCAGGTGGTAGCATCCTCTCTTCAGCTTTGGTTGCTCACAAAGTATTGCCAACGAGATGGCTGAGAACAACAGACACTTACTGTCTCACCACCCTGAGGTCCAGAAGTCCAGGATCAAGGGCTGAGTGTGGCTGGTTCCCTCTGGAGGCTCCGACAGGGAACCAATCCCTTGCCTTTCTCCCAGGTGCTGGTGGCTACCACATTCCTTGCAGTCCCCAGCCTGTAGAAGCGTGACTCCAGCCCCCGCCTCCGTCTTCACATGGCTGTCTTCCCTCTGTGTCTGTGTCTCAAACTTCCCCCTCCCTTCTTTTATGGGGCCCCAGTCATTGCGCTTAGGGCCCACCCTAAATCTAGGATGTTCTCACCCCGAGGTCCTTACCTTCATTACATCTGTAACTCCATTTCCAAATGAAGTCACATTCACAGGTACAGAGGTTACCACCTGGACCTATCATTTTGGGAAACAACATCCAACTCAAGACCGTAGCCAAAGGGATGTGTTAGCCCCAACGCCTGTCCAGAAGCTCACTTTCTGTCCTCAGAAAAGGGACAGTGAGCAGGACAGAAAAGCAAAGAACTGGGCCAGGACCCGGGTGCTGCTGAGTCCTCCCTGCCTCACTGCTTTCTCATTGTGTGACCTCTGGCTGATGACCAGTGGCTTGGTTTGCATGGTTCACGTAAGAACAGACACCATCCAATTGGTTTGCCAAGAGATCAGAGAATCCAGGGAGGCGTCTGGCAGCTCACGTGTTCAGTGACTGCCACTGCTTCCCTGACGACAGTGAGGTTGACGGAAAGGATGATGGGGTCATCTCTAAACCATGCTGTTCATAAGCAGTGAGGTCTTCGATTCTATTTGTGACCTGAATTAGTCATTTATTCATGAGCATTTGGGAATTAGACACTAATGGATTGAAATTTCATTGGAAGAACGGGTTCCATACTTCCTGTTTGTTACAAGGAGGCTGGAAGTTGTCCCACGGCCAATGGCGAGTGGAGAGGGGACGGGTTTCCTCCTCAGAAATGGGCGAGTCAGGAACAGTGACACTCAGGTCCGGGCTTCTTCATGCAGAAGTTAGCTCCCCACCCTGAACGCCTCTCTCAGAAACCTCCCCTAGTTAACTGTCCCTACCTTCTTCCTCTACAGGGGTCGGGCTCAAAATATGTGAGAATGAACATTCAGAATGCATAAGGCCTGCCAGATAAAATGCAAGGCACCCAGTTAAATTTGAATTTCAGAAAAACAACTATTTTTCAGCCTAAGTATATCCTAAATGTTGCATGGACGTAAGTTTCCTGAAGATTCATTGTTTATCAGAAATCCTAATTTGACTAGACATTCTGTGTTTTTATTTGCTAAACCTGGCAACCCTGGGATGGAGTTTGTCTAGAAACAACTTGTGCATCCTGGCCGAGGGCCGACCATGCTGGGATCTAAGAGAGAGTGGCAGGTTGCTTTGCCGAGGCTGGTGCCTCACCTCTCCTACCCTGCATGTGTCACTCCCTCATTAGAGATGGGCTCTGACACCTGTCCCTGTGAGGTGAGGGTAGGGGGGCTTGTGACCTGCTTATAACCAACAGCAGAAATGGCACGGTGTGACATCGGGGGCAATGCAGATGCCGTGTCGTGGCTGGGACACTGGCTTCTGGAGCCCTGAGCCACCATGTAGGAAATTCAAATATCCTGAGGCAGCCATACTGTTCAGGAAGCCTGGGTCCACGGACAGGCCACCTACAGGTGATCCGGCCGAGATCCAGGGTATTTCCAGCACCAACGGTCTTCCACACGAGGAAAGAGGCCTTCGGATGACACCAGCCCCCTGCCACTGAACCAACCCCATCTTTGTAGTCTTCCCAATGAGACAGCACGGGGCAGAGACAGGCTGTCCCTGACGTGGCCTGCAAGGATGTCTGGAAGCATAATGGAACAGCTTTTGCATACCCCCGAGCTCTGGCGTGGGGGGTGTCTGCTGCACAGCGGAACAAGTGGTCAACCAGGCCTTCAGTCACGTCCCGCTTTGCTCCAGCTCTAGTTACTTTTCTCCCGCCCCCACTTCGTTCTGGACAGGGCCATGGTGGGCAGAACCACGGGCCCCCAGAGATGCCCTGAAACCCAGAACCAGTGCATTTGTCAGCTTGTGTGGAAGGAGGATTACAGAAGGACTGAGGACTGTTCAGCTGATACATAAATTCAGTGAGGCCACATGACACAAAAATCGATGTACAGAAACCTGTTGCATTTCTATACACTAATAATGAAACAGCAGAAGGAGAAATCAAGAAAACAATTCCATTTACAACTGCACCAAATATAATAAAACACCTAGGAATAAACTATCCAAAGAGGTGAAAGACCTATACTCTGAAAACACTGAGGAAAGAAACTGAGGACGACACAAAGAAATGCGAAAATATCCCATGCTCATGGGTAAAATGTCTATATTACCCAAAGCAGTCTGCACATTTAGGGCAATCCCTGTCACATACCGCCAGAATTTTTCACAGAACTGGAACAGACAATTGTAAAACTTGTACAGAACCAAAAAACACCCTGGATAGCCAAAGTGTCCTTGAGAAAGTAAACCAAAGCTAGAGGCATTACAATTCTGGACTTCAAGATATAGTACAAAGCTGCAGTCATCAAAACAGTATGATACCAGCACAAAAATAGGCACAGAGATCAAAGGAACAGAACAGAAAACCCAGAGACGAACCCAGAATTATGCGGCTAATTAGTGCTGGGCACGGCAGGAAAGAATATCCAAAGGGAAAGGACAGCCTCTTCAACAAATGGTGCTGGGAACATGGACAGCGACACGCAAAAGAATGAAACTGGACCACTCTCTCCCACCATACACAAAAATCAGCTCAAAATGGATGAAAGACCTAAATGGGAGACCTGAAACCATAAAAATCCCAGGAGACAACAAAAGCAGTAAACTTCCTTGACACGGACCGCAGCCACTCATCCCTAGACACGTCACCAGAGGCAAGGGAAACAAAAGCAAAAATGAACTACTGGGACCTCATCAAAATAAGAAGCTTCTGCACAGTGAAGGAAACAGTTATCAACAAAAAGGAAACCAACAGGACAAAAAGATATTTGCAAATGACACATCCGATAAAGGGTTAGTATCCAAAATGTGTTTCTGTATTTCTACACTCCAACACCCAAAAAACAACTAATACAATTAAAAATGGGCAGAAGTCATGAACACATATTTCTCCAAAGAAGACATCCAGATGGCCAACAGACACATGAAAAGACGTTCATCATTACTCGTCATCAGGGAAATGCAAATCAAAACCACAATGAGCTATCACATCACACCTGTCAGGATGGCTAAAATCAACAACAAAAGAAACAACAGGTGCTGGCGAGGATGTGGAGAAAAAAAAAAAAAAACCGTATGCGTTACTGGTGGGAATGCAAACTGGTGCAGCTACACTGGAAAACCCTATGGAGGTTCTTCATAAAGTTAAAAACAGAACTACCCTATGCTCCAGCAATCGCACTACTAAGTATTTATCTACAGGAGACAAAAGCACTAATTTAAAGGGCTACAATGCACATCTGTGTTTATATAGCGGCAGCATCTACAAGAGCCAAATTATAGAAACAGCCCAAGTGTCGCCTGATTGATGAATGGATAAGGAAGACGTGGGATATATATGCACTGCAATACTATTCAGCCACAAAAAAAGAATGAAATCTTGCCCTTTGCAACAACATGAAAGGAGCTAGAGAGTATTATGCTAAGTGAAGTAAGTTGATCCCAGAAAATCTAATAATGCCATATGATTTCACTCATAGGTGGAATTTAAGAAACAAAACAAACAAGCAACTAAGAAAAAAAGAGACAGACAAGAATACCAGACTCTTAAGTATAGAGAACACTCTGATGGTCACCAGAGGGGGGGCAGTGAGAGGATGGGGATGACGGAGGCCACTTGTCCTGACGAGCACCAGGTGATGCACGGAGGTGCCAAAGCACTGTACCCCACAGCTGAACCTAATTTAACGCTGTATGTTAACCAACGGGAATTAAAATAAAACTTCTCAGAAAGGTCATTAAGCTGATTGTGAGATGGGGAGATTTTCTGGGTACCTCACGAAATCCTAAGGATAAGGAGCCAAAGCGGAAAAGTAAGAACTCTAGAGATGGCAGCACAGGAGGGACTCTGACCAGTGCCATGGCCTTGAGGAAGGAGGAAGAGGCCACGAGCTGATGAGGGCAGGCGTCTCTTGAAGCTGGAAAGGGCCAGGAAACGGATTGCCCCTAGAGCCTCTGGAAGGAACCCGCCCTCCCCACACTTGACTCAGGGCTCATGCCAGACTTCCCTCTTGAACAGTGAGATACTAAATTTGTGTTCGAAGTCACTGAGTTTGTGGAACTCCGTTATAGCAGCCATGGGAAATGAATAATGGTTCGATGCCTTAGATTTTCTGATGAACAATGAAACTTCTAACTCTAATGATGCCCGTAGGAGATGGGTCCTTCCCACCCCTCCTTCCCTGAGGCCTGGGCTCCGCCTACTCCCCACCAGCCAGGATCCACCCCACCCCCAGCCTGTAGACATTTCTGGCCCAGTCTGTCCACCAGACATCGAGGCCTGCCCCCACACTCGCTCTCAGTTCTGCCTCCCCAAATCTTCCCGCCTTAGTGGGCAAGGGGTGGACCACCTGCTTGTGACACCAGTACCACTCACCTGTCACCGACACTTGCAGGCTACCTGCCTGGCACCTCCCACGGCTCGCTCCTGCTCCTCCACCCCTTCCAGTACCTTCCATGCCAACCACGTGAGTCTTCTGTATTTTCTCCCCAAGTTCTGAGAGCCCCTGTCCCAACCACTTCCCTCAGCTCTTCCTCTGACAAGTTGGGGGCAAAACGTTCCGTCTCATGAAGAGAAATTGTCTGAATCCTGATGGTTCTTTGAATGTGGCTTCGACTTCCATCCTGTTGCAAACTAGAGCCCACTCACAGAAAAATAAAGCAGAGCACCCAAGAACGTGCCAGAACAGCTTAGTTGGTCAAGAGACATCAGAGACCCAAACTGTACCAGGCACGCCCACCAGTAAGACACCTGTGAAAATCATTTACCCCAAAATGTGTACGTTGGACATATATGGGCTCCATTCTCTGTTTTCAATTTTAAATGGGGGAGAAAAAGCTATTTCAGATGAAATGGTCCATTTGCTGTGAACTTGCTCTTAATTCAGTATATAAAAATGTAAAGGGATGAAATAATTTACAAATTCAGCTGCTTACACTCAGCAATAATTTACAGAAATGTACAGGATGAGGCCTCACAAGTGACTTGTTTCCCAATCTCCTTTCCATTTCCTCATGTCTGTGAAAATAGACATTAAAGGTTAGTTTCAAAAAAAAAAAAAAAAACTGTAAATATATCATCCAGACTGAATATTACCAAAGACTCCTGTAAGGACTTGTCTTATATTAACATTTTAAGCACAGTTACTGGGGTTAATTAGTTTTTGGACCCTGAAAAATTGTAAGTGCCTCTGATGACTTACTTGCAACTGATAATTTTGTGTGAGAAACAGAAAAATAATAACAAATAGACAGTGAATAAATACATTCTTCATATTCCTTCTTATTAGTGTAGAGAATATATTTCTGAAATTTAATTAAATATCAAGATGTCCAAAAGATCTATAATAAACCACTTTGCAAGACCTCTAAATGTCAAGGAAAAGCACATTTTACATGCAACATCCCCCCCCCCGTAATCTATGAAGATTCAAGACTTTTTTTTTTTAATCTGCAGAACCCACAAGTACATATTTTATCTCAGAAATGCTTTCCAAAGACTTGGGAGTAGCTTCTTGTTTGCAGTATGACAGAGTGGAAAGTATTTTAATTTGTCACACAGTGGTTTGGGCCATTAGTTTTAGAGATATACCAGAGGCTTTATAACAATGCAAGAGCTGCGGACTTCAAGTTTAAGGTGGCAGAGCTTGAGGAGAGGGCGATAAAGAATCTCTTTGGCCATTTTTCCGCCGTCCCCGTGCAGACACGCTAGGTCCCCGGCGATACTCAACGCGTGCGGGAAAGAAGGTGGCACTCTGGGAGGAGAAAAATGTAAAACAGAACCAAAAATAAAGGCATTTGTCAGCCCCGATGGCTTTATCACCTTAATAAGTAATGATGTCTCTGTGCCGCGGTCCCCACGTGTGGCCACATCTCCCCGGTGGCAGCAAGAGGTGAGGGGCGACAGGAACGTGACACAGAAGGCCACTGAACCACACGGGGTGGGAGTTTCACCTTTTTGGTGGTCTCCTATCCCCTCTTCCTACACGCAGGACAAAGTCTCATTTCACTGCCAACACGTCTCATATGCTCGCCGATGTCTTTCACCACAAAAAGGGACATCCGGCCCGGAGTCCCTGGCAGGCCACCAACTCCGGGAAGCATTCTGCCATTTAGTCCACCTTGCCCTGTTCTCTTCAGAGCTCCTTCCCTTCAGGGCAAGTGCTGCTGATTTTCCAGGCAGTTGTGCTATAAGGCTGTGGCCCAGGACCAGGTGCAGTGATTCACCTGCTCATTAACATTTGAGAAGCACCTGTCTAAAGGAGGAGCCGGCACATTTTCCACCAAACGCCTGGGAGTCAACACTCAGCCTCTGCGGGCCATCTGGCTTCTGTCCCAGCTGCTCAGCTCTGCCCCTGTGGTCTGAAAACAGCCACAGACAGTACGTACATGGCTGAGCTCCTACAAAAGTTTATTTCTAAGAAGAGACAATGGGCAAGCTTTGTTCTGCAGGCTCTAGTTTGCTGACCTCTGGTCTGAAGTTGTCTCTGCAAAATCAATGTATTTTGGGGTTTTTTTGGTTTTTTTAATGTGTATTTTGTAAAAGAAAGTGTGAAGCACATAGTATCCCAGGAATACTCTGCTGTCCAAGGGTGTGCTGGTAAATGTTTAACAACTGGCGGTCCAGACGTTAAAAAAACCCCACTTGTAGCAACTACAGATTCCCTGGGGATAAATATTCCCACCATAGCCAATTTCCAGCTATGCACATATATCACTAAACACTAATCTATTAGGGCTGTCCAGACAAGCACACCGGTATTTATACATGAAATGTATTTATCCCATTATACCTTTACACTTATCGTATTATTTATCCTACTTAAGTCTAAAATGCATGCATATGCCTGACCTCCCACACCTCAGAGCTCAGTCCAGCCTGCCTTCCATATGCAAGAACAGTCGTGTGAGCCCATGGCTGGGCAGGACCATTCATCCTAAATCCTATTGGATCAAGGAGTGCTGACTGCCTCGTGGAATGTACCAAATACTGTCCTGAAGTGGGAGCCAGAGGGGCGCCTGGGTGCAGAGTGGCCACCACCGTATGGGTTGGTGACACTTGTGGTCATGTGGCTAACGGGAGCCCGCGCTGCCCCACATCATAGGAGATGATCGGACCACACATCACTAACCCAGGAAGAGGTCCAAACCCACAATCCCAAAGACGCTTTCCACTGAGTGCATGTTGCCTTCACGCCACGGAAAAGATGAAAAACGGTGAGGTCAAACCATCGGCAGTCTGGAGCCATCAGCATTTGCAGCAGATAAGAAGCAATGGGTGAACAGCTCCAACACGCACAGACCTCTGACAGAAAGGACAAGAAGAAACAACCCAGCCATTCGTCAATGAACAAAAGGATGTGCACAGTCAGTAAACCTCAAGAGCATCGCCAACCGACCGGCAAACGTGAAAACAATTCTCAAACTCACTCGTCTTCAGGAAACGCTCATTAAAGCAACAGGAGTCATCACTGTACCCTCATCACACCGGCAATGATTTAGTGGAGTAGTCGATGGAGACCCAGGTGGAAAGATCACCAAGGTCTCCGCGGGGCTGGGGGAAGGTGCGCCCCGGTCCCTGCAAGACCCCTGCGACTATTGGCTCCACAAGATGAATGTGACAGTGGAAGCTGCCCTTCCCACCACCCCGCCAGCAACGCGGATCATTCATATCTTAACCTGTCATTCGGGAGAGCCTTCTTCGGCATATTTTGGGCACTCGCGCAAACCTGTCGAATGACACACATGGCATGTCACAGGCTACAAGCTGCTCGGTGACACCGAGGAAGGTTCCAGAAGAAATTCATCCCCGCTCACCGCTGATGCCACCACGCTCCCCATCTTGTACGCAGTCGTGCAGGAGCACTGGATGGTTGCTCAGGCCCCCCCCCCCCCGACTTAAGGAACCTGGGAGTCTAGCCAAAGACGGGTCCCCCAAGGTCCTCCCAGGAACTCTCACCTCCTCGCCACTTCTGCCAGCAGGACACAAGGAGATGAAAGATGTGTCGTCGTCGAGGCACCTGGAGGTCTCAGTTGGTTGAGCGTCCGCCTCTTGGCTTCGGCTCCGGTCATGATCCCAGGGTTGTGTGATCCAGCCCCGTTATCGGGCTCCATGAGCCTGCTTAAGATTCTCGCCTTATGACTGCCCTCTTCCCTACTCGAGCTCTCTAAACATAAAAGTGAAATTAAAAATTTTTTAAAAAGATGATGTGTAGCAGGCTCTCTTTCTCTCCACTGGCTGTTCCTCATCCACTTGGAATACGGTGATTTCAATCCCCGAGCTTCTAACCCTCCTTTGTCCTCACAACCTTCGGCTTCTCCTCACCTTCAAATTTCTCAAAGACACAGCACCAGCTTACTGTCTGACTTCTTTCTGTTCACGCGTCCACCACTCTTTGTGCCCCGGCTTCCTCTCTCTGTAAACTCAGCGAGGCTCCCGGGACGACTGCCAGCAGGTCCTTGTGGGCCTCAGCCAATGCTATCCCTGGTTGGTTTCTTTGACCTTCAAAGCATCTGATCTAATAGGAAGGGTTTTTTATCACACATCACACCTGGAGCTTGGTGGGTGCCAGACCCGTGTCTGTGGGCCAGATGAGCAACTGAAGAGAGCAGTAAGTATGTGGATGGGAAGGAGTTGGGAAGTCCCCCAAGAAGGCCCTAGCTGTACTTCCTTGATTTAAGGCAGAACAGAGGGGAATATGTGGCGTCTCTCTTTTTTAAAATTGATGTTAAAAAAATATCTTCACAATCCTTCCCATGGTTCCCCCAAAAGGGGGAAATGGGGAGAACTGTGAGCTCAGCTTTACAGAAAGTACAAGTGTCCCTGTTACACCCCACTGCAGATTTCACAACTAGGCTTGAGCACATTTGCTCTGGCTACCATTTACAGGAAGAAAAGCTGTCCAGGAGAAGCCAGAAAGACCGAGTGGATGGTGAGGTCCCTGCGGCCCAACTGGACCCATGCATGCCTTCCCCTCCAGACACCATAAGCTGGCCGTGTGATCTAACCTGCACAAGACGTCCATGCGGCACGTGACCACCTCTCAACCATGCAAGAAACATGTGTCCTGGACTCACAAGGTGCCCGGCACTGGGAACCAGACAACGAGCTCTCCCGCCCAGACCCCAATGGGCAGAACCACACGACGGACGAAAGAATGAAGTACAACATAAGATTGGATGGTGGCAGCAGCCAGAAGAAGGAGTCAGCAGGGAAGGTGATGGGCTGGGCATATGCAATGTTAGACCAGGTGCCCAGACCTGGCAGGGCAAAGGAAGAGGGCAGAGGGGAGGCCCTAGCCCCTCTGGTGACAGGCCTGTGCTCTTGGCTTGCTCCCTCAGGTTCAGAGATGTTGTACCTGGTGTGCCGGTGGCACCTGGGCTTTGGGCCACACCTGTGTAATCACCCCCTCTACTCCCGCATCACGCTATCTTGATGACCGGGGCATCTCTGTGCAGCTCTCCAGTGTCCATGGGAACAGTTCCCTCGCCTAAAGCTCAGGCAGTGCCTGGGACCTGTCAACCTGCCAGGTGCTTGCCAACTCCTTCCTCTGGGTGACCGACACTGCCACTCTGTGTTCACAGGGGGCAGACCGACCACAAGGGGTTGTGACACAGACCATTGGACTCTGGTCTCTATTGCTTCCAGAACCTTCTCAGACAAGAGAGTCAGGCCCCCTGGGCCATGTACATGTAGACACTTTACTCCCCATGGCTCAGTTCTGCACACGGGGCTTAGATGCAGTGGGTCCCATTTCTATCTTCCCATACACACAACCCCAAAAAGGGGAGGAAAGAGGCCTCAAGTGCCCCGGCCCTGACCTCCCTGTAACCATGCATACTTTCCTCAAATATAGAAATACCCAGTCATCACAGCCACAGAATGGAAGGTAAGCTTCCAGGGGGGGACGCAGGGGAGGGAGAGAGCCTGCCCCCCAGTGTGCACGGGTGGGAAGTGTGGGTGCAGACAGCCCACACTCCAGGTCTACGCTCCGCTCTTAGACAAGGTGCCCGGTGGCCTAATAGAAGCAGAAACCAGGGCCGTGTAGCCATCCCGATCCACTCCTGAAGATTGGCTCACTCCTGATCCCCGAAATGCAGACTTGACGATGACAGTTTTTTGGGCAGCGCTTGGAGTTCTGTGGCATAGCAATAAAGAAATCTGAGCAGAAAGCACTCTCCTTCCCAAGTAAGCCCCTCTGTCAGCAAAATTGCACAAGTGCTTTTTCATAAATAAAATAATTCTGTGTTCCAGCTGAGAGTGCTGTGCACACCCTCCCTAGTTATGTGTCCATAGCCTGTGTTTTCACTGCTTGGCAGGATCTGCTGATGGGCACTTTATCGCTAAGTGTGTTGTCCCTTTGGGAGAAAAATAATTTTATCCCAGCGCATGCCTCATCTCCAAGTCTACTGATCAGTGGTGTTATTATACTTGCAAGAGTCATTTGTAAGCTCTTCAAATGATATGCCAATATGTGTGTGTGTGTGTGTGTGTGTGTGTGTGTGTGTGTGTGTGTGTGTGTGTGTGTGTGTTTCCCCCAGGTAAAGGAGAGGATACGCTAAAAGCAAAACCCTATATATCTACGGGGGCGGGGGGGGGGGGTGGAGGGCGCCATTTCAACCGAATCGATGTTTAACTTACAAGCACCGTCTATCATGAAAGGCCTGCTGGCTACTTTCTTGTGCATGTTCCAGAAGCAATCCTCACTATTAAATAAGATTGGGAAAGTGGAATTGGAGAACTCAGCGCCCATCACGCTCCTTCTTAGCTGTCAGACCAAGGAAACATGGGTGGAAGATTTCAAGCCTTTGTTTTCTCATCTGTGAGAAGGGGGCAGTGCTGATGCTTAGTTCTTGAAATGGTTGTGGAGATTCAGGGCCATGATGAAGGATGAGGGGCACAGAGTGCCATTCCGGGTTCTCGGTACATCAGGAGTGTCTCTGTGATAGTCTCCGCTCTTGTGTTTCTTGTTCACTATGAGTTTGGCAAATCTCTCAGTATTTCAGGGGTGGTTGGTGTTTGAGACCACTCTTTCTTACCTTTACTGGTGATCTTAAACCAGTTTGGGGCAGAGATAACATCAGTATCCTTCCCCCCCCCTCAAAATCCTGCAGTTTGTTACACACATTTGCCTAGAGTTCATGCATCACGTGCTCAGAGCTGACAGCATTGTAGTATCCCCGAGAGGTGTGCGTGAGTGTGTGTGCACACACATAAACCAGATGTTCTCACGAGCCTCCCATAGAAGGATGAACTCCTACTCAGGGGACAGAGAAGCCTGCCTTGGGCTGACTCTCACATACCAGTCAAATCTGTGCCCTGGAAGACTAAGGGTTCCTGTCATCATCTCCACCAATCTCCAGATCTTGATCCTGAATGAAGGTCGCCCAGTTTCATGACACGCAGGCCGGATGGGGGACGGTCTTGATGATGGCTGGTGGCATATTTGTGGAGCCCCAAAGAGGCAGGTGTGATCATCACACCATTGTTCTGAACACAGAGTGTGTCACCTTCAGCCAGCGTGGCTCCTGTCCTCACAAAGTGAGCTGCCACTTTCCTGCTGGTGGCTGGGGATGGGGGCGTGGGTGGGGATGGGGAGAGCACATGGCAGTGAGCTCCTCACTTGGTTGTCGTCTCCCCAGGGCTGCCATGAGGATGCTCTTCCCACAGGTGAGGTCGTGTGGGCCCCTTCTTCACTCGTTTGTCTCGGCTGTCACCAGACTAGCTGGGCCGGTGGGGTCAGGGTGGAGGGGCTAAGAGAAAACAATTCTCTTTCCACCAGTGAAACACAACATACAAGCCCATTTTTCTGTTGCAAAACTTTGTATCCAGTACTTTTAAAGAACTGAATCTAGTACAGGGAACGTGCCCCAGAGTTGCCAGTTACCTTGCAAACCACCCCTGTGCTCTATGGTTTTCAGGGTGTGTGCAGTTCAAGCTCAGTCCCTATCAAATGACTATGAAACTGAGGGGCTGGGGGCTTCGCCGCCCCGCTACAAAAGACTGGCAATGTCTTACTGTTTCTGATGCAGTGCCTCTCATCTTCCAAATCTGCGATTCTCCACAGGAGGTGAGGCCTCCTCTTCAACCAGGAGACATTTGGTAACATCTGGAGACATTTTTGCTGGTCACCACTGAGGGGAAGGGGTCCTCCTGGCCTCATGTGGGCAGAGACCAGGGAGGCCGCTGAGCACCCTCCCATGCATGGGACATCCTTCAGCAAAGTGTTACCCGGCCCCACATGGCAACACTTCAAGGGTTGGAAAGTCCTGGCCTGAGTTAAAATCGAAAGGGCGAATGGGGCACCTGGGGGGTTCAGTCGGCCAAGTGTCCGTCTCTTGGTTTCAGCTCAGGCATGATCTCACAGTTCATGGGATGGAGCCCCACGTCAGGCTCTGTGCTGATAGATGGGATCCTGCTTGGGATTCTCTGTCTCCCTTTCTCTCCGTCCCTCCCTGACTTTCTCTCCCTCCCTCCCTCTCTCTCTCTCTTTTTCTCTCTTACAAGAGTAAATAAATAAGCATTAAAAAAATAGAATACATAAGATGATCAGGAAATCAACTCCCAGCTGGATGTTTTGCGATGTTAAGAGATTATTACTTTCAGTGCGGTATAGTCTTGAGATTGCATGTAAAGGAGCCTCTATCTTTTGGAGATACATTTTCACATATCTATAGATGAAATGATAGTTTGAGTTCTCTTTCAAAATAATTCGAAGGAGGAGTGTTTGTGGATGTGGAAGGAATCAAATTGGCATGAGTTAGTAATTGTCGATCCCCGTTGATGGATGCATGGGGCTCATTATTCTGTTCTCTCTATTTCTGTCTAAGGTTGGAATTTTTCATAAAACAAAGTTTTCAAAAAACAGTGCCCAAACCCGCAGAGTTCCACCTGCCAAATTCTATTAGCATAACTAATGGCATCTAATGCCACAGGACTTCACACACCTTCCCCTTGTAGCATCCCACAAAATGGTGGTGGGCCCTTGACGGTTTTCCCGGGGGATCCTGAGACTCAGAGATGAAGCAATTGCCTGGGGACATGAGTAATTTAGCAGGGGGTGGGGAGGAAGGAATTGAAGCTCAGGTCCTTCTGACCCCGAGTGGTGGGTGTCTTCTGCCCTGCCCCACTGGTGTCCAGCCCTGTGCAGAATGCCGGTGCTGGAGAACAAGGTTGCAAGGAGTGTATGTGCTCTGCAGGTGCACATGCTAATCAGCCCCCTTCCAAATGTGCACACAGCTCTCTGTGTCAGCTGCTGTTTGGACAGTTGAATCTCTAAGGAACCACATCATAATGCCTGATTCCTACCCTGTGAGTTAGAAAGTAACCCCAGGTTGGAAATGTAAATATTTCGCCATGGGCAAGAACTGTTTTTAGTTGATTATAAATGGGAAAGACTGGAAGCTGTCAATATTGATGGTTATTCCTTGAAAAATGACTTCAAGGTACTGCTAATCAATTGTCTCTCAGAATGAAGAATGGAGCACACAGCTCTCTGGGAACCTCTACATGTATATATAAACACATGATTTATCGAACACACAGGAAAAATGAGCCAGACCTTTGCAATTATGATGAGTTATTCAGAGTAAATACAACAATTATTAGCGTCTATATTGGACTTCAAATTGACAAAATTGCTTTAAAAAATGGCTGTTGCTGCTGTTTTGTGTTTCTGTTATTTAGTGTTCTCCTCGCTACACTGAAGCATGCTGCTTGGCACTGAGCTGAAGACTTCACAAGGGCCGGGATTGTTTCTTTCTTACTCGGTAAATAAGTAGCTTTCCACTTGGCTAAAAACACCTGGATGAATTAGGCACTGGCTAACAACGTTTGCCTTGCCGTGTCTTCCTAAACCTGACGTTGGCGTGCAAGGTGCAGGGGAATTTGTGTTTTACTGTGAGGACTGTGGGTTCTTCTTCCTCAGACCCTTTGCTGGGGACTGGGGTCTAGAGGCGTGGCAGGCAGAGTAAGATGATCTCCCAGAACTCATGTCCCTGGAATTCCCTTCCCTCTAGTGTGGACGTTATCCGTGGCTTGCTTTCAGCCACCGAATGTGGCGAAGATTGGAATGTCGTTGGATGCGAGAGGGAAGGTTCTCCTGACTGACTTCTGGACCAGAGAGTGGAGTTGCTTGAATGAGAGAGAGGGGGTCTTCTCCTGACTGACTCTGGACAAGAGAAAGGAGGTTCTCCTGATGGAATTCTGGACGAGAGAGTGGAGGTTCTCTTGAAAGAAGAGAGGGGAGGTCTCCAGTCTGACTTCCAGGCAAGGGAGGGGAGGTTCTCCTGACCAACTTCCAGATGAGAGAGAAGGGGGTGGGGGTGGGGTTCTCCTGCCTGAATTCTGGACCAGAGAGTGGAGGGTCTGCTCACTCACCTCTGGACAAGAGTGAGGAGAAGGTTCTCCTGACTGATTTCTGGCCCAGACCAGGGGAAGTTCTCCTGTCTTATTTCTCGAGAAGGAAGAGGGGAAGATCTCCTGACTTCCGGACCAGAGAGGGGAGGTTCTTGAATAAGTGAGAGGGGAGTTTCTCCTGAGTGACTCCCGGATGAGAGAGAGGGGAGGTTCTGGTGACTGATTTCTGGATGAGAGAGGGGAGGTTCTCCTGACTGACATCTGGACGCGACAGGGGAGTTTCCCCTGACTGACTTCTTGATGAGAGAAGGGAGATTCTCCTGACTGACTTCTGGACCAAAGAGTGGAGGTTGTACTCACCGACTTCCGGATGAGACAGGAAGGAGGTTCTCTTGACTGACTTCTGGACGAGAGAGGGTAGGTTGTCCTAACTGACTTTTACACGAGAGAGTGGGCAGGTTTTCCTGACGTCTGGACCAGAGAGTGGAGGTTGTTGAATGAGAGAGATGGGAGGTTCTCTTGACTGACTTCTGGACCAGAGAGTGGAGGTTCTTGAGTTAGAGACATGGGAGGTTCTGTTGACTGACATCTGGACAAGAGAGTGGAAGTTCTCATGAATGACAGAGAAGGGAGGTTCTGCTGACTGACTTCTGGGTTAGAAAGAGGAGAGGTTCTTCCTGACTGATGTCTGGACCAGAGAGGGGAGGTTCTTGAACGAGAGAGAGGGGATGTTTTCCTGACCGACTTCCACATAACAGAGAGGGGAGGTTCTCCTGACTGATTTCTGGACGAGACAGAGGGAAGGTTCTCCTGAGTGACTTTTGGACCATAGAATTGAGGTGCTCCTGATCAACTTCCAGATGAGGGAAAGGGGAGGTTCTCCTGACTGACTTCTGGATGAGAAGGAGGGGAGGTTTTCCTGACTGACTTATGGATAAGAGAGGGGAAGTTCTCCTGACTGACTTCTGAACCAGAGAGGGGAGGTTCCTCTGACTGACTTCTGAACCAGAGAGAGGAGGTTCTTGAACAAGAGAGAGGGGAGGATCTCTGAATGACTTCTGAAAGAGAGAGAGTGGAGGTGCTCCTTCCTGACTGGTGGACAAGAGAGGGCAGGTTATGCTGACCGAATTCTGGAAGAGAGAGAGGGGAGGTTGTCCTGAGTGAGTTCTGGACGAGAGCCTGGAGGTTCTCCTGACTGACTTCTGGAACAGAGAGCAGAGGTTCTCTTGCAGGAGAGAGAGGGGTGATGCTCAGGACTGACTTCCAGGCGAGAGAGGGGGAGGTTCTGTTGACAGATTTCTGGACTAGACAGGGGAGGTTCTCCTGTCTTACTTCTGGAAGAGAGAGAGGGGTGTTTCTCCTGAATGACTTCTGGACCAGAGAGGGGAGGTTCTTGAGCGAGAGGGTGGGGAGGCTCTCTGAATGACTTCCCGACAAGAGCCAGGGGAGGTTCTCCTGACTGACTTCTGGACCAGAGATGAGAGGTTCTCCTGACCAACATTCAGATGAGAGACAGGGGAGGTTCTCCTGACTGACTTCTGTCCTGACTAACTTCTGGACGAGAGAGGGGAGGTTTTCCTGCCTGACTTCTGGATGAGAGAGGGGAGGTTCTCCTGATTGCCTTTCGGACTAGAGCGAGGGGAGGTTTTCCTGAATGTTTCTTCGACGAGAGAGGCTAGGTTCTCCTGAGTGACTTCTGGACCAGAGAGCGGAGGTTCTGCTGATCGACTTCCGGATGCGAGAGATGGGAAGTTCTCCGGACTGACTTCTGGATGAGAGAGGGGAGGTTCTCCTACATGACTTTTGGATTAGAGACCTGAGGTTCTCCTGACTGACTTCTGCATGAGAGAGGGGAGGTTCTCCTGACTGCATTCTGCATGAGAGAGGGGAGGTTCTCTTACAGGAGAGAGAAGGTTGATTCTCATGACTGATTTCCAGGCGAGATTGAGGTGAGTTTCTCCTGACTGATTTCTGGACCAGACAGAGGAGGTTCTCCTGTCTTACTTCTGGACGAGAGAGAGGGGAGGTTCTCCTGAATGACTTCTCGACCAGAGAGTGGAGGTTCTTGAAAGAGAGAGGGGGGAGGTTGTCTGACTGCCTTCTGGACAAGCGAGGGGAGGTTCTCCTGGCAGACTTCCAGATGAGAGAGAGGGAGGTTCTCCTGACTGACATCTGGACCAGAGAGTGGAGGTTCTTTTGCCTGACTTCCGGACGAGAGAGTGGGTAGGTCCTCTGACTGATTTCTTCACCTGAGAGGGGAGGTTCCCCTGACTGACTTCTGGATGAGAGAGAGGGGAGGTTTTCCTGACTGACTTCTGGACAAGAGACAGGAGGTTCTCCTGACTGACTTCTGAATGAGAAAGGGGAGGTTCTCCTGACTGACTTCCGGACCGGAGAGTGGATTTTCTGCTGATCGACCTCCGGATGAGAGAGAGGGGAGATTCTCCTGACTGACTTCCAGGCGAGAGATAGGGGAGGTCCTCCTGACTGATTTCTGGACCAGACAGGGGAGGTTCTCCTGTCTTACTTTTCAATGGGAGAGAGGGGAGGTTCTCCTGACTGACTTCTGGGCAAGAGAGGGGAGTTTCTGCCCACCGACTTCCGGATGAGAGAGAGGGGAGGTTCTACTGACAGACTTCTGGATGAGAGGGGGGAAGGTTGTCCTGAGTGACTTCTGGACGAGAGAGTGGAGGTTCTTCTGACTGATTTCTTGACCAGAGAGTGTATGTTCTGCTGATTGACTTCTGGATGAGAGAGAGGGGAGGTTCTCTTGACTGACTTCTGGACCAGAGAGGGTAGGTTCTCCTGACTGACTTTTGGACGAGATAGAAGGGAGGTTTCCCTGACTGACTTCAGGACCAAAAAGTGGATATTCTTGAATGAGAGAGAGGGGAGGATCTCCTGACTGACTTCCGGACGAGGGAAGGAGAGGAGGGCTCCTGACTGAATTCTGGACCAGAGAGTGGAGATTCTCTTGAAGGAGAGAGAGGTGAGATTTTCCTGACTGACTTCCAGGCGGGAGAGAGGGTAAGTTCTCCTGACTGACTTCTGGACCAGAGAGTGGAGGTTCTGCTGATCGACTTCTGGACAAGAGAGCGGGATGGTTCTCCTGACCGACTTCTGGACGATACAGGGGAGGTCTCCTGTCTTACTTTGGGAAGAGAGAGAGGGGAGGTTCTCCTTATTCACTTCTAGACCAGAGAGGGGGGGTTCTGCTGACTGAATTCTGGACCAGAGTGTGGAGGTTCTCTTGAAGGAGAGAGGGGGGAGGTTCTCATGACTGACTTCAGGCAAGAGAGAGGAGAGGTACTCCTGACTGTTTTCTGGAGCAGACAGGGGGAGTTTCCCCTGTTGTAACTTCTGGACAAGAGGAGAGGTTCTCCTCACTGACTTCTGGACCAGAGAGGGGAGTTTGCTGAACAAGAGAGAGGGGAGTTTCTCCTGATTGACTTCTGGACCAGAGAGGGGAGGCATTCCTGACCAACTTCCAGATGAGAGAGAGGGAGGGTTCTCCTGACTGACTTCTGGGCAAGAGAGAGAGGTTTTCCTGCCTGACTTCTGGATGAGAGATGGGAGGTTCTCCTGAATGACTTCTGAACGAGAGAGGGGAAGTTCTGCTGACTGACTTCTGGACCAGAGACTGGAGGTTCTGGTGACCAACTTCCCGATGAGAGAGAGGGGAGATTCTCCTGGCTGACATCTGGACCAGAGACCGGAGGTTCTGCTGACCGACTTCCGGATGAGAGACAGGGGATGTTCCCCTGATTGACAAGATTCTCTCTGGATGAGAGAATGGAGGTTCTCCTGACTGACTTCTGGACCACAGAGTGGAGGCTCTCTTGGAGGAGAGACAGGGGTGATTCTCCTGACTGACTTCCAGGCGAGAGAGAGGGGAGGTTCTCCTGACTGATTTCTTGACCAGACAGGGGAGGTTCTCCTGTCTTACTTCTGGACAAGAGAGAGGAGAGGTTCTCCTGAATGACTTCTGGACCAGAGAGGGGAGGTTCTTGAATGAGAGAGAGAGGGGAGGTTCTCCTGAATGACTTCCCAACGAGAGAGAGGGGAGGTTCTCTAACTGACTTCTGGATGAGAGAGGGGAGGGTCTGCTGACTGACTTCCGGACGAGAGAGGGGAGGTTCTCCTGACTGACTTCTGGATGAGAGAGGGGAGGTTCTCCTGAGTGACTTATGGACGAGAGACTGGAGCTTCTCCTGACTGACTTGGGGACCAGAGATGGGATGTTCTGCTGACCAACTTGCGGATGAGAGAGTGGGGAGGTTCTCCTGAGTGACTTCTGGACGACAGAGGGGAGGTTTTCCTGACTGACTTCTGGACCAGAGAGTACAGGTTCTGCTGACAGTCTTCCAGATGAGAGAGAGGGAATATTCTCCTGACTGATTTCTGGACCAGAGCCGGGATGTTCTGCTGTCTTAATTCTGGACAGAGAGATGGGAGGGTTTCCTGACTGACTTCTGGATGAGAGAGGGGAGGTTCTCCTGATCGACTTCCAGATGTGAGAGAGTAGAGGTGGTCCTGAATGACTTCTGGATGAGAGAGGGGAGTTTCTCCTGACTGACTTTTGGATGAGAGAGAGGGGAGGTTTTCCTTACTGACTTCTGGACCAGAGAGAGGAGGGTCTTGAACAAGAGGGAGGGGAGGTTCTCCTGACTGACTTCTGGATGAGAGAGGGGAGGTTCTCCTGACCGTCTTCTGGATGAGGGGGGGAGGGTTTCTGGCAGGAGACAGAGGGGTGATTCTCATGACTGACTTCCAGGCGAGAGAGGCGGGAGGTTCTCTTGACTGATTTCTGGACCAGACAGGGGAGGTTCTCCTGTCTTACTTCTGGACGAGAGGGAGGGGAGCTTCTTCTGAATGAATTCTGGACCAGAGATGGGAGGTTCTCCTGACCAACTTCCAGATGAGAGAGAGAGGGAAGGTTCTCCAGACTGACTTCTGGACAAGAGAGAGTGGAGGTTTTCCTGCCTGACTTCTGGGCGAGAGATGGGAGATTCTCCTGACTGACATCTGGACCACAGAGTTGAGGTTCTGCTGACTGACTTCTGGATGAGAGAGAGGGGAGATTCTCCTGACTGACTTCTGGATGAGAGAGGGGAGGTTTTCCTGACTGACTCTTGGATGGGAGGGAGCAGAGGGTTTCCTGACTGGCTTCTGAACCAGAGAGTGGAGGTTCTTGAATGAGAGAGACTGGAGGTTCTCCTGAATGATTTCTGGACGAGTGAGGGGAGGTTCTGCTGACCAGAGTCTGGATGAGAGAGAGGGGAGGTTCTCCTGACTGACTTCTGGACGAGAGACGGGAGGTTCTCCTGACTGACTTCTGGACGGGAGAGGGGAAGTTCTCCTGAGTGACTTCTGGGTGAGAGACTGGAGTTTCTCCTGACTGACTTCCGGGCCAGAGAGTGGACGGTCTTGGTTGAGTGAGAGAGATGGGAGTTTCTCCTGACTCACTTCTGGACAAAAGAGTGGAAGTTCTCATGAATGACAGAGAAGGGAGGTTTTGCTGACTGACTTCGGGACAACAGAGAGGAGAGGTTCTCCTGACTGACTTCTGGACCAGAGAGGGAGGGGAGGTTCTTGAACAAGAGAGAGGGGAGATTTTCCTGACTGGCTTCTGGATGAGAGAGAGGGGAGGTTCTCCTGGCTGA
Organism: Panthera onca; assembly: GCF_046562875.1. Lineage (NCBI taxonomy): Eukaryota > Metazoa > Chordata > Mammalia > Carnivora > Felidae > Panthera > Panthera onca. Next base: position 652,930 of record NW_027675870.1, read on the forward strand.
CTTCTGGACCAGAGAGGGGATGTTCTCCTGACTGACTTTTGGACGAGAAAGAGAGAAGGTTTTCCTGAGTGACTTCTGGAGCAGAGAGTGGAGGTTCTTTTATGAGAGAGAGGGGAGGTTCTCCTGATCGGCTTCTGGATGAGTGAGGGGAGGTTCTCCTGACTGAATTCAGGACCAGAGTGGAGGTTCTCTTTAAGGAGAGAGAGGGGAGAATCTCCTGACTGGTTTCCAGGCGCGAGAGAGGGGAGGTTCTACTGACCAACCTCCAGATGCCAGAGAAAGTTGTTTCTCCTGACTGACTTCTGGACCAGAGAGCGGAGGTTCTGCTGACCGACATCCGGATGAGAGAGAGGGGAGGTTCCCCGACTGATTTCTGGACGATAGAGGGGACGTTCTCCTGACTGACTTTGGAAGAGAGAGGGGGGGTTTTTTCCTGACAGACTTCTGGACCAGAGGTCAGCGGTTCTTGAATGAGGCTGAGGGGAGGTTCTCCTGACCGAATTCTGGACCAGAGATGGACGTTCTCTTGAAGGAGAGAGAGGGGAGATCATCCTGACTGGCTTCTAGGTGAGAGAGAGGGGGAGGTTCTCCTGACTGACTTCTGGACCAGAGATGGAGGTTCTGCTGACCGACATCCGGATGAGAAAGAGGGGAGGTTCCCCGACTGATTTCTGGATGATAGAGGGGATGTTCTCCTGACTGACTTTGGAAGAGAGAGGGGGAGGTTTTCCTGACGGACTTCTGGACCAGAGATCAGCGGTTCTTGAAAGAGGCTGAGGGGAGGTTCTCCTGACCGAAATCTGGACGAGAGATGGAGGTTCTCTTGAAGGAGAGAGAGGGGAGATCACCCTGACTGACTTCAAGGTGAGAGAGAAGAGGGGAGGTTCTCCTGACTGACTTCTGGACCAGAGATGGAGGTTCTGCTGACCGACTTCTGGACGAGAGAGTTGGTAGGTCCTCTGTCTGATTTCTGGACCTGAGAGGGGAGGTTCCCCTGACTGACTTATGGATGAGAGAGAGGGGAGGTTTTCCTGACTGACTTCTGGACAAGAGACAGGAATTTCTCCTGACTGACTTCTGAACGAGAGACGGGAGGTTCTCCTGACTGACTTCTGGACAAGAGAGGGAATTTCTCCTGAGTGACTTCTGGGTGAGAGACTGGAGTTTCTCCTGACTGACTTCCGGACCAGAGAGTGGACGATCTTCATTGAGTGAGAGAGATGGGAGTTTCTCTTGACTGACTTCTGGACAAGAGAGTGGAAGTTCTCATGAATGACAGAGAAGGGAGGTTTTGCTGACTGACTTCTGGACAACAGAGAGGAGAGGTTCTCCTGACTGACTTCTGGACCAGAGAGGGAGGGGAGGTTCTTGAACAAGAGAGAGGGGAGATTTTCCTGACTGGCTTCTGGATGAGAGAGAGGGGAGGTTCTCCTGGCTGACTTCTGGACCAGAGAGGGGATGTTCTCCTGACTGACTTTTGGACGAGAAAGAGAGATGGTTTTCCTGAGTGACTTCTGGAGCAGAGAGTGGAGGTTCTTTTATGAGAGAGAGGGGAGGTTCTCCTGATCGGCTTCTGGATGAGTGAGGGGAGGTTCTCCTGACTGAATTCTGGACCAGAGTGGAGGTTCTCTTTAAGAAGAGAGAGGGGAGAATCTCCTGACTGGTTTCCAGGCGCGAGAGAGGGGAGGTTCTACTGACCAACCTCCAGATGCCAGAGAAAGTTGTTTCTCCTGACTGACTTCTGGACCAGAGAGCGGAGTTTCTGCTGACTGACATCCGGATGAGAGAGAGGGGAGGTTCCCCGACTGATTTCTGGACGATAGAGGGGACGTTCTCCTGACTGACTTTGGAAGAGAGAGGGGGAGGTTTTCCTGACGGACTTCTGGACCAGAGATCAGTGGTTCTTGAATGAGGCTGAGGGGAGGTTCTCCTGACCGAATTCTGGACCAGAGATGGAGGTTCTCTTGAAGGAGAGAGAGGGGAGATCACCCTGACTGACTTCAAGGTGAGAGAGAAGAGGGGAGGTTCTCCTGGCTGACTTCTGGACCAGAGATGGAGGTTCTACTGACCATCTTCCAGACGAGAGAGAGGGGAGGTTCTCCTGACTGACTTCTGGACCAGAGATTGGAAGTTCTGCTGATAGACATCCGGATGAGAGAGTGGAGGTTCTCTTGACTGATTTCTGGACAACAGAGGAGAGGTTCTTCTGACTGACTTTTGGACTAGAGAGATGGGAAGTTTACCTGACTGACTTCTGAACCATAGATTGGAGGTTCTTGAATGAGAGACAGGGGAGGTTCTCCTGACTGACTTCTGGATGAGATAGGGGAGGTTCTCCTGTCTTACTTCTGGACGAGAGGGAGGGGAGCTTCTTCTGAATGAATTCTGGACCAGAGATGGGAGGTTGTCCTGACCAACTTCCAGATGAGAGAGAGACGGGAGGTTCTCCAGACTGACTTCTGGACAAGAGAGAGTGGAGGTTTTCCTGCCTGACTTCTGGGCGAGAGATGGGAGGTTCTCCTGACTGACATCTGGACCACAGAGTGGAGGTTCTGCTTACTGGCTTCTGGATGAGAGAGACGGGAGATTCTCCAGACTGGCTTCTGGATGAGAGAGGGGAGGTTTTCCTGACTGACTTTTGGACGGGAGCGCGCGGAGGTTTTCCTGACTGGCTTCTCAACCAGAGAGTGGAGGTTCTTGAATGAGAGAGACTGGAGGTTCTCCTGAATGATTTCTGGACGAGAGAGGGGAGGTTCTGCTGACCACAGTCTGGATGAGAGAGAGGGGATGTTCTACTGACTGACATCTGGACGATAGAGGGGACGTTCTCCTGACTGACTTTGGAAGAGAGAGGGGGAGGTTTTCCTGACGGACTTCTGTACCAGAGATCAGCGGTTCTTGAATGAGAGTGAGGGGAGGTTCTCCTGACAAAATTCTGGAACAGAGATGGAGGTTCTCTTGAAAGAGAGAGAGGGGAGATCACCCTGACTGACTTCTAGGTGAGAGAAGAGGGGAGGTTCTCCTGACTGACTTCTGGACCAGAGATGGAGTTCTGCTTACCGACTTCCAGATGAGAGAGAGGGGAGGTTCTCCTGACTGACTTCTGGACCAGAGAGTGGACGTTCTGCTGACCGACGTCCAGATGAGAGAGTGGAGGTTCTCTTGACTGATTTCTGGACAACAGAGGGGAGGTTCTTCTGACTGACTTTTGGACGAGAGAGATGGGAAGTTTACCTAACTGACTTCTGAACCATAGAGTGGAGGTTCTTGAATGAAAGACAATGGAGGTTCTCCTGACTGACTTCTGGATGAGAGATCGGAGGTTCTTCTGACTGTCTTCCGGAGCAGAGAATGGATGTTCTGCTGACCAACTTCTGGATGACAGAGAGGGGAGGTTCTCCTGTCTGAATTCTGCACCAGAGAGTGGAGGTTCTCCTGACTGACTTCTGGACGGGAGAGAGGGGAGGTTCGGTTGAGTGACTTCTGGACCAGAGAGGGGAGGTTGTTGAAGAGAGAGAGGAGATATTCTTCTGAATGACTTCCGGATGAGAGAGAGGTGAGGTCTCCTGACAGAATTCTGGACCAGAGAGTGGAGGTTCTCTTGATGGAAAGAGAGGGGCGATTCTCCTGACTGACTTCAGGCAAGAGAGAGGGGAGGTACTCCTGACTGATTTCCGGAGCAGTCAGGGGAGGTTCCCCTGTCTTAACTTTGGACAAGAGAGAAGGGAGGTTCTCCACACTGAATTCTGTACCCCAGAGGGGAGGTTCTTGAGCAAGAGAAAGTGTAAGTAGTCCTGAATGACTTCCGGAGAGAGAGAGGTGAGATTCTCCTGACTGACTTCTGGATGTGACAGAGGGGAGGTGGTCCTTAATGACTTCTGGATGAGAGAGGGGAGTTTCTCCTGACTGACTTTTGGATGAGAGCGAGGGAGATTTTCCTTACTGACTTCTGGACCAGAGAGAGGAGTTTCTTGAACAAGAGAGAGGGGAGGTTCTCTGAATGAATTCTGGATGAGAGAGAGGGGAGGTTCTCCTCACTGACTTCTGGATGAGAGAGGGGAGGTTCTGCTGACCGACTTCTGGATGAGAGAGGGGAGGTTCTCTTGCAGGATAGAGAGGGGAGGTTCTCATGACTGATTTTCAGGCGAGAGAGAGGGGAGGTTCTCTTGGCTGATTTCTGGACCAGACACGAGAGGTTCTCCTGTCTAACTTCTGGACGAGAGAGAGGGCAGGTCTCCTGATTGATTTCTGGATCAGAGAGGGGAGGTTCTCCTGACTGACTTCCAGATGAGAGAGGGGAGGTTCTCCTGACTGACTTCTGAAAGAGAGACAGGGGAGGTTTCCCTGAATGACTTCTGGACCAGAGAGGGGAGGTTCTTGAACGAGAGAGAGGGGAAGTTCTCCTGAATGACTTTCGGACGAGAGAGAGGGGAGGTTACCCCGACTGACTTCCAGATAAGAGACAGCGGAGTTTCTTCTGACTGACTTCCGGACCAGAGAGTGGAGGTTCTCCTGACCGATGTCGGATGAGAGAGAGGGGAGACTTTTCTGACTGACTTCAAGGCGAGAGAGAGGGGAAGTTCTCCTGACTGATTTCCGGACCAGACAGAGAGTTTCTCCTGTCTTACTTCTAGACGAGAGAGAGGGGTGTTTCTCCTGAATGACTTCTGGACCAGAGATGGGAGGTTCTCCTGACTGACTTCTGGATGAGAGAGGGGAGGTTCTCCTGACTGACTTCTGGATGAGAGACAGGGGAGGTTTCCCTGAATGACTTCTGGACCAGAGAGGGGAGGTTCTTGAACGGGAGTGAGGGGAAGTTCTCCTGAATGATTTTCGGATGAGAGAGAGGGGAGGTTGCTCCGACTGACTTCCAGAATTGAGACAGCAGAGGTTCTTCTGACTGACTTCTGGACCAGAGAGTGGAGGTTCTCCTGACCAATGTCAGATGAGAGAGAGGGGAGATTTTCCTGACTGACTTCAAGGCGAGAGAGAGGGGAAGTTCTCCTGACTGATTTCTGGACCAGACAGAGAGTTTCTCCTGTCTTACTTCTGGATGAGGGAGAAGGGAGGTTCTCCTGAATGACTTCTGGACCAGAGAGGGAAGGTTCTTGAATGAGAGAGAGGGGAGGCTCTCCTGAATGACCTCCAGATGAGGGACAGGGGAGGTTCTCCTGACTGACTTCTGGATGAGAGAGGGGAGGTTCTCCTGAGTGGCTTCTGGAAGAGAGACTGGAGCTTCTCCTAACTGACTTCTGGACCAGAGAGTGGATATTCTGCTGACCGACTTCCAGATGAGAGAGAGGGGAGGTTCTCCTGATTGACTTCTGGATGAGAGAGGGGAGGTACTCCTGACTGAATTCTGGATCAGAGAGTGGAGGTTCTCTTGCAGGAGAGAGAGGGGAGATTCTCCTGACTGACATCCAGGAGAGAGAGAGGGGAGGTTCTCCTGACTGATTTCTTGACCAGACAGGGGAGGTTCTCCTGTCTTACTTCTGGATGAGAGAGTGGGGAGTTTCTCCTGACTGACTTCTGGACCAGAGAGGGGAGGGTCTCCTGACCGACTTTCAGATGAGATAGAGGGGAGGTCCTCCTGACTGACTTCTGTACAAGAGAGGGGCGGTTCTCCTGACTGACTTCCGGAGTTGAAACCAGGCAGGTGCTCAGCGTGGCTATGTCAGCTCGAGGAAGCATCTTTACATTTGAAGGTGCTGGGGGAATGATGGCAACTGGAAAGTGCCAACTACCTCTTCTCAGGTGTAACAACAGTGGTTGTAGTATTTGATCATTTCACCTACAGGCTGAGCAGATTCAGACAAATTGTGCCCAGCCGGCTCCAAGGGGCTGGTGTGAGCAGGACTCTGTCAGGATGGTCGGCAGGTGTGAGCAAGTGACCCACTGGGATGGTCAGCAGTTCTGAGCAGGTGCCTGACAGGATGGTCAGCAGGTAGCATGTTGCAAGGGCCTGGCAAGGACAGTGTAGGTGAGCAGTGTTCCGGGGATTATTGCTGGGGTCCTGTCTTTCAAATGGGATGGATGTTGCAACTGCTCACAGACACACTCCAAGGGGAATTACAGGGGATTTGGAAAAAGTTGTAGGGACTAGCAGTCCCAGAGGGTCTCAGGGCCTGAGTGGACGGTCTGTCAGCCCAGGTCATGTGTCAATGCTTTCAGGAGGTCAGTAATTACTGGGGACACACTGGTCCTGTGTTTAGAGGATGGGTCAAGGGCACAGTGGGAGATGCGAGCTGCAGATCAGAGGAGGGGGCTGGACTGGAGAAAATCATGTGAGAATCACACATTCCTGTGTGGCTGAGGCCAGGGTCTGGGTGAGGTTCCAGAGCAACAGTGAGGATGTCACCCATGAGGGAGTGAGGCCCACCATCTCTCTGTCTCTCACTCCACTCTTCTCTCTGTCTCTGTCTCCCCCCTGTCTCTCCATGTCTCTGTCTTCTGTCTCTCTCTCTTTTGTCTCCCTCTGTCTCTCCTCTCTCTCCCCCCTTCTGTCTCTGGTGAATGCCATGGCTGCCAGCTGGGTAGAAGAGACTATGCCTTACCAGCAGGCTAAGGAGCAGCGGGAAGGACACTGGAGACTATTGCCAAGGGAGGAGTGTTTCTGGAAGGAAGTCAGCACTGGGAGGTCCAGCAAGGGTATGGAGGATGGTGGTTGGGTGTGGGTGGGTGGAGGCCTCAGGAGACCCTGGGGAGGTTCCTGGGCCAGCCGAGGGATAGGAGCAGTGTGGAGTGGACCCAGCAGTGGATGCGCATGAGAAGCTGGCCTGGCGCCCTCAGATGCCTCCAGAGTCTGTAGCTGGGGGAGCACTGGAGAGAAGAGGGAGGAGTTTTCAAAGGGAAGTACTGAAGCTGCCTACAGGTTGATGCAGCCAAGAGGGGAGTTTAAATGTGAACGAGAGAGAGGAGGGGGGAGACAGAGACAGAGACAGAGACAGAGACAGAGACAGAGAGAAGGGAAACAACAGAGCAACGACCTCTGAATGTCACTCTCCCACTAAGAAAAGATGGCCGAAATGGTCAGAAGAAGCTTTTCCACAACTCTAGAAATTAATCAAAGTCTTCCAGGAACATAAGTTTTTCTGTGTTCTAGTTTTTCATTGTTGTTTCGAGGAAAAACAGTTGAATTTTGTTAAGAACGTGAGATTTCTGACTTTCCCCATATCGCTCCTGCTCTGCAACTCTGGGTGACCTTGAGTACCAGCAGTGCCACCCAAGGGGTGAACAGAGCTGGGGCTCGCAGAAACCTCCTCCTCAGAGCACTGCCCTCACCATACGTGTCCTGCAGTTGCTTGGACACCTCTGTCTACGAGGCTGTCGGTTTGCCTTGACTGGAGCTCACCTGGCGTGAAGTCAAGGAGGGGCAGGTGACAGACAGAGAGCCGGCCACTCAATGATGGAGCACAAGAGCATTTCAGGTGGAGGGCACAGGTGCAGGCCCTGAGGCTGGAGTGAAGCTGGTTGGGAGCCCAGAAGGAAGATCGGGGGTGGGGCAGGTGGGGGAGTGCCAGAGAGGAGGACTGGGGACCCTGGATCTCACCCCAGGAGCACTGACGAATTCTGGCTGCGTTTTGAGTTTGGGAAACCGCTCTGAGGTGGGGTGTTACTTTGTCTTTGAGCCACGATCCCGCTGGCCTGTGAGCGATGTGGGAATAGAGACTGCCTCTTACATCCTCAGGACAGAATACTGCCATCCGTCACAGGTCCTGTCCTAGGGGCATTTGGGGAAAGAAAGAAGGAAGGAAGGAAGGAAGGAAAGCTAGCCGGGTGGCCGGAGCTCAGGCTGTTGCGCCTCTGCCCTTAGCATGCTGGAGGGGGTGCTCTGATTTGGGATTTGAGGCCTTTCCTGTTTAGTTTAGCATCTGTGCCTGTTGGGCCTGACATGCTTCTAAATTCAGTACCCTCTTCCTCTCATATTTTATGCCAAGTTTCTTTACCTTGGAAATTCTAGATCCTTTCTTCTGGGAAAAAAATTGCATGTTTTTGATGCCATAAAATATAATTTACTGGGAGTTACAGATAGCTTTTCCATTTAATCATTATTCATTTGTTCAATTTTACATTTCTTCTATCAATTTTATACCACTGCGTTTCTCTTGGTTGTTAATTAGAGCCAGTCTGTATTCCAGGCATTCCTGGAGTCAGAACACACAGGTTCGTTGTTTGCAAAGGGGAATGGGAGTTGCCAGCCTGTGCCTGCCCCCAGTATGCCCCAGTATGCACAGTATACTCTGCATTTGCACATTCTCAGAAGGCACCATATGTCCCCATATCTGGCTGGAGAAGCCGTTGGTGGCAGTGATGGTCCTCACCTGGTGATGATCTCTTTACTGCGTCTGTTAAATAATGTAGTCACTTTTATTAATTCTCAGTACATCTATGCAGGAGAAAATACCTGAACAGGCATATGATTGACTTTAAGAAAAAAAATAATGTTTATTTATTTTTAGAGAGAAAAAGAGAGAGACAGAGTGTAAGTGGGTGGGGGCGCTAAAAGGGAAACACAGAATAGAAGCAGGCCCCAGGCTCTGAGCTGTCAGCACAGAGCCTGACACGAGGCTCAAACCCACAAACTGTGAGATCATGACCTGAGCTGAAGTCAGACACTTAATCAAGCGAGTCACCCAGGCACCCCTATATGGTTGACTTTTTAATGGTTGCAAAATTCCTTTTTTTTTTCTTTTATGAAATTTATTGTCAAATTGGTTTCCATGCAACACCCAGTGCTCATCCCAACAGGTGGTCTCCTCAATGCCCATCACCCACCTTCCTCTCGCCCCCACCCCCATCAACCCTCAGTTTATTCTAAGTTTTTAAGAGTCTCTTATGGTTTGGTTCTCTCCCTCTTTTTTTTTTTTTTTTTCCTTCCCCTCTCCCATGGTCTTCTGTTAAGTTTCTCTGGATCCACATATGAGTGAAAACATATGATATCTGTCTTTCTCTGCCTGACTTATTTCACTTAACACAATACCCTCCAGTTCCATCCACGTTGCTACAAAAGGCCAGATTTCTCATTGCCAAGTAGTAATCCATTGTGTATATAAACCACAATGTCTTTATCCATTCATCAGTCAATGGACATTTAGGCTCTTTCCATAATTAGGCTGTTGTTGAACGTGCTGCTATAAACATTGGGATACAAGTGTCCTTATGCATCAGCACTCCTGTATCCCTTGGGTAAATTCCTAGTAGTGCTCTTGCTAGGTTGTAGGGTAGTTCTATTTTTGTTTTTTTGAGGAACCTCCACACTGTTTTTCAGAGCGGCTGCACCAGTTTGCATTCCCACCAGCAGTGTGAGAGGGTTCCTGTTTCTCCACATCCTCGCCAGCATCTAGAGTCTCCTGATTTGTTCATTTTAGCCACTTTGACCAGCGTGAGGTGATATATCAGTGTGGTTTTGATTTGTACTTCCCTGATGAGGAGTGATGCGGAGCATCTTTTCATGTGCCTGTTGGCCATCTGGATGTCTTCTTTCGGAAAGTGTCTATTCAGGTCTTCTGCCCATTTCTTCACTGGATTATTTGTTTTTTGGGTGTGGAGTTTGGTGAGTTCTTCATAGATTTTGGATACTAGCCCTTTGTCTGATGTGTCATTTGCAAATATCTTTTCCCATTCTGTCGGTTGCCTTTTAGTTCTGTTGATTGTTTTCTTCGCAGTGCAGAAGCTTTTTATCTTGATGAGGTCCCAATATTTCATTTTTGCTTTTAATCCCCTCGCTTTTGGAGATGTGTCAAGTAAGAAATTGCTGCAGCTGAGGTCAGAGAGGTTTTCTCCTGCTCTCTCCTCTAGGGATTGACGGTTTCATGTCTCACATTCAGGTCCTTTATCCATTTTGAGTTTATTTTTGTGAATGGTGTAAGAAAATGGCCTAGTTTCATTCTTTTGCATGTTGCTGTCCAGTTCTCCCAGCACCCTTTATTAAAGAGACTATCTTTTTTCCATTGGATATTCTTTCCTGCTTTGTCAAAGATTACTTGGCCGTACTTGTGTGGGTCTAATTCTGGAGTCTATTCTATTCCATTGGTCTATGTGTCTGTTTTTGTGCCAATACTATGTTGTCTTGACGATTACAACTTTGTAGTAAAGGCCAAAGTCTGGCATTGTGATGCCTCCTGCTTTGGTCTCTTTCTTCAATATTACTTTGGCTATTTGAAGTCTTTTGTGGTTCCATGTACATTTTAGGATTGATTATTCTAGCTTCTAGAAGAATGCTGGTGCAATTTTGATTGGGATTGCGTTGAACGTGTAGATTGATTTGGGTAGTATTGACATTTTAGCAGTACTTATTCTTCCAATCCATGAGCATGGAATGTTTTTCCATTTGTTTTTATTTTTCTTTCAATTTCCTTCATAAGCTTTCTATAGTTTTTAGTGTACAGATCCTTTACATCTTTGGTTAGGCTTATTCCTAAGTATTTTATGATTCTTGATGATGACTGAAAAATTCCTGGTGTCACATGAAAGATTCTGGATGCGTGCACATTATTCCTGATTTTCTGCTAACTACCAAACCTAGTTCAAATCCCATCCTGGGGGACCTTTACTACATGGCTGTGTATTTAAGAAAAGGGGACAGTTCACAGAGCAGGCACAGAGCTGCAATGCATACTTAATGGCTTGTTCCAAGGAGTAAATTAAGCCTGGAACTTAGCAGAGCAGGACCTGAGCATTAAGGAGAGACAATTCTGAGAGAGAGGGTTCATTCTTTCACATTGACTCAATAGTAAAATAAAGTGAACTCTGACAATGTGATTTAGCAAAGATTCTAAAACATAGCATGTTGGAGTGGCTGTGTATCAAAAGTTATTTTTCTGTTCTACTACCTTTAATGAATAGCTTAGATCACCAAGTATATTCACAGAGCTATGGCCCAGTACATTTTTGATAAGGAGAAAAAAAGTACCCTGGGTTTTGGTGTAATGTTATATATGCCAACGTTGCGTGCTCAGTGTCCTGTGTGTGCAGAAGTGCCTGTCCCCACGCACAGTGTCCGTGTTTGTTTACACACAGGGGCACGTGAAGATTTTACCTGTGGGGCTTCGACTGAATCAGGATAGGTTTGATAATAAAAAGCTTTATTGTGTTTTTCATCTTAAATACATAGAGGCGCACAAAACCCTTTCTTGGAAATTCACTGAAGGGAGACACGTCATCAAATTAGTCCCCACAAGGCCAGCTGTGAGGTGAAGTGATGAATCTATCTCAGATGAGTCACTGCTCTGTGAAAATGCCTCAGGTTATTTAGCCCATGGCCTTGAAAGGACTAACTGTCTCCCAATGCATAGTTTGAAGCAGAGTTCAAACCACCCATTCCTTATTTTCAGAGTTCAGGTGGGAAGTTTCCACTTACCTTCTGGGCTGAGTCTCTTCTCCCCCTTTCCAGCAGCGTCTTCAGCTGCTGGGCGGGGAAGACAGTCTGTCTGCCCTTGAGGCTGGGTCGGCCAGTGTCTCCCCTGCTATAGGACCCCATTCTGTACCGGGAACCCCTCACCTGGATGGAGAATCCTGGACAGGAATACTCTCCGTGGGGGTTGTGGTAAAGCCCTCTACCCCACCCCCCGCAGGCTTCTTCCTTGTGTGGGTCAGCATGCCTCAGCTGGGACCGCAGCTTTGCTGACACCACGGTCACTGGAGGCGCCTCCGCCACCACCCCTCTGGCCTTTCTTCAAGCTTCCCACCCCTCAGGGCTTTTGCTCTGACTGCACCTTTAGCTGGAACACCCAAGCCTGGTTGCCTTGTCCACATTCCTCTAAGATTTTTTTATCTTCTGAATCTATGACCATTCATTCATTCATTCATTCATTCATTCATATACTTATAACGTTTATTTTTGAGAGAGAGAGAGAGAGAGAGAGAGAGAGCACTGGCAGGGAGGGGCGGAGAGAGAGGGAGACACAGAATTGGAAGCAAGCTCCAGGCTCTGAGCTGACAGCACACAGCCTGATGTGGGGCTCAAACTCAGAAACCATGAGATTATGAACTAACCTGAAGTCAGACAACTGATTGAGCCACCCAGGTACCCCGACACATATTTTTTAAAGTTTATTTATTTTGAGAGAGAGGGAGAGAGCAAGAGCGAACAATCAGAGTGCACATGAGTGGGGATGAGGCAGAGAAGGGGAACCCCAAGCAGGCTCCACGCTGCCAGTGCAGAGCCCCACACAGAGCTCGAACCCATGAACCGTGAGATCACAACCTGAGCCAATATCAAGAGCAGACTCCCAACTGACTGAGCCACCCAGACATCCCACGTCCAACCCATTTTTTTGATGACTTCCTCTGGATGGCACGCACCAGGTATAGGTGTGTCTCTGAGTGAGCAATATGGGGGGATCATGTTCTAAGCAGGGGAGACAGTATACGTTTCATGGACGAGGACATGCATCACACACAATCTGTCCTGTGCTTGGCACAAGCCAGGCATCACATGTGTTCAGGGGCCCTCATTCGGGCTGTCATAGGCATTTGTCATGGTGTGCACCACGCTGTATGAGAAAAGACCTTTTCCACTCCACTGTAAGTTCTGCAGGGCAGAGCCATGCTGTTTTGATCTTTTTATACATAGCGTGGTGCCGTCTTCGCGGCTTCTAGAAAATACTTTCAGTAATCCATCCCACAAATATTTACTGAGCTCCTGCTGTGCAGCTTGCCTCATTAGGTACCAGAGATGGAGATAGATGAGGCTGCCACCCCCTGGGGAACGAGGGGAGGAAAGGAGGCTCAGTCAACTAGTGCACCTGGGACCCACAGTCTCCAGAGTCTCTGATCAGGCAGGCGTGCCACGGGGTTTGAGAATGTGCATTTGCAGCAATCCCTGGAGCTGCTGCTGCCGGTGCATAGGACACTCTGAGAAGGGGACGTGGAAATTGAGGCCTGGAGGAAAGGAAGGGTGCAGAGTGTTTCAGGGAGGGGCATCGAGGGCAAAGTCCCCGAGGTAGGAACAACCGGATCATAACACCAGGGGCCCTGAGCCTGGCGTCCAGTGAGAGGGGAGGAGGGACGTGACACACAGGGGATTTGGTGTCAGGTAGGTCCCCCAACCTGGGGCCACTGAGCTCAGCAAGGAGCTGATATTTTTGCAACAGCAGTGAGAAAGTGCTGTGGCCTGTTAAGCAGGGAGTGGCATCAGCTGATGTACATGACGACAAACAGTGGCTTCAAGCAACACTGTTCTTCTCAGCTCTGGGCTCACCTGTGCTCTCACGGCGCTGAAGTCACGATGCCCACACGCCGCATTCCTCTTGGAGGCTCCCAGGGAGACTCCCACCTCCTGGCCTTTTCCAGCCGCTAGCGGCCCTTGTGGGCTGGAGTCTGCCTGCTCGGTGGTTAAGACCCATGTCGGTGCACACGCCAGTCTTTCTCTCCTCCCATTCCCACCTTCAGGGAGGACCCACTTGGGTGACCCAGGGTACTCTCCATATCCTGCGGTCCACAGACGAGCCATCTTTGTGGGGAGCACTGTTCTGCCCGTACATCTCATTTACGTTTAAAGTGAACACTGTGGATACAGTTCAGAGGTGGCAGCACAAGGGTCCCAAACTGGTCCAGGCATGGGATGGGCGGGCAGGGGTGCCATGAACTGAAGAACGAGGAAGATGAGGGTCAGAATCAAGTCTGTTCAACCTAGCTCACTTACCAGTATACACACCGGGCTTTAGAAGCACATAAACTTTATTTTTTGAACCAGAAGATGAATCTTGGGCTCTAGTGTCTTAAGGAAATCCATCACTCTGTGGGCTGGCACTGATTGACCTGCGGGACAAAAGGAATCTGCATCAATTCTGGAATGTTTCATAAAGAGAAAAAAGATGTTTGAAGACTGTGCTTGAAAGGAAGTGTGGACTTCTGGGATGGGCACAGGCTGACCTGAGTTTGAATCCAAGTTGGGCACTTACTAGTTGAGATATTCCAAGAACTTGGCTGACTTCCCTGACTCCTTCATCTGGAAATATGCCCTGAGAAGTCAACCTGTGGGGTTGTGTAAGACTGGGCATGCTGTACATAAATGCCTCACAGCTCCTGAGAGTTCATTCTTACACTCTTCTGGTCTCTGTTGAGTTCTAATGAGTTGGAAATCATTTGTTCTGACATTAGTACTCTGAGGCAACGACTTTTTCAGGGTGCTATACAATTACTGATCCAATTGATATGCCCTATGAAGGCTCCTCAAAGCAGCCAATAATTAAAAAATTAAGCTTTGTAAAAAAGTTCAGCATCCTTAAAAATATTTGTATTATTCTCTCTTGTTTATAGGCCAGCAGGTGTTAAGAAAAGTTTTATTAAAAAAAAAATTAACATTTTTTTTTATTTTTTGAGAGAGAGAGAGAGAGAGAGAGACAGAGAGAGAGAGAGAGAGAGAGAGAGAGAGAGAGACGGTGTGTGGGGAAGGGACAGAGAAACAGGGAGACACAGAATCTGAAGCAGGCTCTAGGCTCTGAGCTGTCAGCACAGAGCCCAGTGTGGGGCTGGAACTCATGGACCATAAGATCATGACCTGAGCCAAATTCGGACATTCAGCCGACTGAGCCACCCAGGTGCCCCAAGTTTTTCTCTTCTTTTTTTTTAAATGTTTATTTTGAGAGAGAGAGAGAGAGAGAGAGACAGAGAGAGACAGAGAGAGACAGAGAGAGAGCGCAGTAGAGGTGTAGAGGGAGAGGAAGAGAAAATCCCAAGCAGGTTCCGCATTGTCAGCACAGAGCCCTACGTGGGGCTTGAACCCTGGGATCTCACGAGCCCTGAGATCATGAACTGAGCCAAAATCAAGAGTCAGATGCTTAACTGACTGAGTCACCCAGGTACCCCCCCAAAAAGTTTTTCTAATGAAGAATGTGGGAATCTCTGTGAAAGTCCAGCAGCCCTCTTTGAGAGGTAGGCAACGTTACGTACAAAAACAATACATCATCTGATGTTTTCCAAACTGCCTTACTTCTCTCCTCCCGTGTTCTCATCTCTGTGTACTCTCCCATCTGGCGATGCGCGCAAGTACTCGTCAAAAGTCAAAGCCATATTAATATGTTTGTTTTCTCAGACGGTTGGCAGTGAGTGAACAATTAGCAGGTCTGATTATGGTTTTAAATTCAGTCCCGCCTCCTAGTTGCCAAGCATGACAGGCTTCATGAGCCGCAGACATTGTGAGTTTATTTTTCATTTGTATTCATGACACTCGTGATCTGAAATGGCCATTTTCATGTGTCCCCACTCCTCTTTGCAACAAATGAGTGGAGTCAGTTGCTTCTGGCCCGAGGTCTCGTTTGTTGTGCCAAATGTGACCCGGATGCCAAGTTCCGTCTCAGTATTGGCCTTTATAGCACATTCGATATAAAGAGACCCTGACGGCCCTTATCTGCGGTCTGGGAAAGGGCCAGCAGTGCAGTACCACGGACAGCTGCCTGAACGCGCCTCCTGACACTTTATGTCTGGGGATATAGTGACCACAGGCTGTCCCTCCTACACAATGGTTGCAGGGGACAGCTCCACAGGCTCTACTCGAGCACTGGGGTATTGACGAGATGATTCTTGGTTTTGGCAGGGTTTGGGGCCAAGGAATTTCAAATACCTTTACTTTCATTGTGATTATAGATGCAGAATCTTCAGGTTGCTGAGTGTAGCATTTAAAAAAATTAATGTTTATTTAGTTTTGAGAGAGAGACAGAGTGCAAGTGGGGGAAGGGCAGAGAGAGAGGGAGACACAGAATCTGAAGCAGGCTCCAGGCTCCCAGCTGTCAGCACAGAGCCAGTTGTGGGGCTCCAACTCACAAACCGTGAGATGGTGACCTGAGCCGAAGTTGGACGCTTAACTGACTGAGCTCCCCAGGCGCCCTAGTGTGGCATTTTTAACCACTATTTTAAAATATTATAAAGGTAATATATACAATATATGACTTTTACAAAGTCAAAAGTAGAGAAGAAGGTAGAAGATCGATGCTACACACAGGTGTGGTTTCTACCATTCTAAGTAGGATCTCAAAGATGGGGAGGATGTAGAAGCCTAAGTTAGGGTTCTCTCCACCCCTTCCACTGTGTGCTCCTTTTCTACACTTGACCTTCCACTGTGTACTCATTTTCTACACTTGATCTTAGCCAAAAGGCTGAGAAGCAATGCAAGTTTATTTTCTAGAACTAGTATTTTTATCTGTTAGCTACTTTATTTCTTATGTACCTTTATAGGTACATAATGGGGCACCTACTCCAGGAAGAGCTTCATGCACCCAGGCTTACATCGAAGAAGAGAGAAGAGAGGTAGGCGACAGAGAGCAAGGGCAGGGCGGGCACAACTTTCTTTCCCATTGCGGTTGTTTCTTCCAGGGAGGGGATAGCCCTTTCTTAACATTAACATCCATGACTGTGTTCCGTCCTGAGAAACATTCACCACAACCTATTGTGTGAACGAACACATCCATCACCTCCCTCACATAGCATTGTCTTTATGGGGATGCTTACGGTCTACTCTGTTAACAAGTGTCAAGTATAGGATATGGTATTGTTAACTGCAGTCGACCCCAGAACTTACTCCTCTGCACCCTTTGTCCAGCCTCTCCCCATCGCCCTCACCCTGGACCCTTGTATCCACCAGTCAATCTCTGTTTCTGTGATAATATGTGTGCACAGCGGTTGGGATGCATAGGGAACCACCTGTGTCTGTTGAATGAATGGGCATCTCCAGATATATAATATTTCTTTGTATATGACACATGTAATATTCCATTATGCACAATGGAATCTTGCAGAGCAATAACAGGGAAGGAAATCCTGCCGTGTGTGACCACATGGATGAACCTGGAGGCATTATGATCAGTGAAATAAGCCAGAAAAAGAAAGATGGATACTGCATGGTATCACCTACATGTGGATTCTTAAAAAGAAAGAAGAGTAGGAGGAGGAGAGGTCCTTGAGCATCAGGGACTCAAATCCCTGTAGCTTGGGAGCAGCCATCCCCACGTCTGACATCATTTGTCGGCCTGAATGGACTCCGAGGGTGAGTTGGGGAACACGATGTTGTGAGCAAGTGTGGGGTGGCGGGGGGACAGTCCGTGGGTATCAGGAGCACCCTGAGCTTGCAGAGTGAGAGGACACAGCTAGCAGTGCTGTCACTGTGACAGACGCATTCCCTCCGGGGCAGGGAAACCCTGAGTTAACACCAGAACGAACTGGAAAGAGTGCGGAGCCATGTCATGGCAGGTTTCTCAAATACCCGTGAGATGGCCTAATTTCCCACGTTCATTTTGTGGAATATTAACTTACCGGACAGACGAACAAAGTGTCCGTTGTTCCCACCTAAGAGGCTCAGACCCTGGGAATCTGCCTGACGAGGGGATAACAGTCTGAGTCCCCAATGGGGGTGAGCATCACACCGCTTGCTCAGGCTGGGGTGTAAACTCATTCCAGGTAAGTAAACACATGACCTCTCACCAGGGTGGCCACATGCTCTCCTCGTGTTGAATCTGCCCCATTGTTGCCCAAATCTCCTAGTCGCACCTGAGATGGGAGCAGGTTCTATGCTTCGGGCATACCCTGGTTCTGTGCAGCCTTCTTCTGGTGATTAAAAAAGAAGCTTCTTTTCTAAAGTGTGTGAAGTGGGTAAAGAAAGGGTGTTGTGATTGAACCTGAATGTGGCTTAATTAAGTGAATCTCTGTGCAGCCCTACAGCCCGACGGACGCTCCAAACAGGATTCCCTTCAGATCTTAAGAGGCTGAAGCTCCGTGGGTAGGAGTGGAAGCCAAGTCCGGAAGCCAGCTGGCCCTTCATGCTGCTTCTTCATTAACTTTGATGAAATCCCTGGCACATCGTGAAATGGGTTGGGAGGGCTTCAGTGGACGACAGCCCCTGAGAAATCAGTCTCCGATTTTCTCTCCCAGTTTGTCAGTTTGTTAATATTACAGTGGCCAAAATAGACCCAAAGTGAAAGTGTGTGTGTGTGTGTGTGTGTGTGTGTGTGTGTGTGTGTGTGTGTGACCAGCAGGAGCATGTAGTGTGAAGTGCTCCCACCTTGCCAGGAGTGCTCTCCACACACATTTGGGGCATCATTGACAGCCCCCACTCCGGGCAGCCTCCTGAGGGACAGGGGTCTTCCCTCCGTGTGGGGGCTCTCCGGGAGGCCCCTTCACCAGTGGTTATGCAGGGGATGGTCTGGCTTCCCCGGTGGTGCTGTCACTCAAGAATCCACTTCTTTTGTACACGAGTCTCCTTATGACTTTAATTCCTAGCTTTCGGGTATTTCTTAAGAAGCTGGAGGGAACAAAGTAAATTCAAATTCTCTGTCATATCTAAACATAAGGCCTGGGCATTCTTGTTTTTCCTCCACCATATTGTTGAATTGGGGGAATTTTTAAACCGACGTCAACCTCATCATCTTCTGCAAGATACCAAGAGTTTTCTGATTTTTCTCCGCAATAGTTTCTCTACTTTTTTGTGAACACATACATTTACACACTATATACGCACAGCACCCCCCACACAAGCGCATGCACCACCTCTTCTAATATTTGTACTGTTTCCTATTTAGCAGAATATTCCCTTCTTAGAATACGCTCTGAAAATTATTCACACCAAAAACCCTGCAGCTTTTTAAAAGATGTATTTCATTTTTCTCCTTGTGTCGCACAGAATTCATCAAGGTTCTGATGATTGCTCTGCAGGAGTTATTTCAAAAAGAAAAATACCCCCAAATCAGTAAGTTTACAGGGAGACTTTTGATTACAGGAGCTGATGACTATTGTTTCTAAAATAGAAGATGTAAAGGGTGACAAAAATCAATGACACCGCCTTTAGGTTGGAGCTAAATTTATCCAGGTTTTACATTTGTGAGGTTCTTACCCCCTTCTCTGCAAATACTCACCACGTTGTGTCTTGTGAGTGTGTACACTTGGATATTTCTAACTTATCCTGATGATTTGGGGAAGAATTTGAAAGAATCAATGCCCAGAGATCTACTCAACAATATTACTGAGGAGCTGATCAGTGCAAGGCTTGACCCTGGACCACAAAGGATTTGACACAGGGCTCTTCCCAATGGATTTTCTTTTTGAGAGAAGAGACAGACATTAAGCCCACAGGTACCAGCGTGTATACATAATCCCAGGATTGATAAGAAATACACGTTGGCACCTAAATATGGGAGTCATATTATGGGAAGAGGCCCCTAGGAACAGATGGAGGGCACAACTTGAGTTATTTAGGGCGTGTAGTCTTACCTAGGAATGTGGTTGCAGAGAGAGAAAACTAATCTGCATTTTGAAAAACTCTCTTTACCCCAAATAGTGTTCCCTCATGTCAATTTCCAGGACGGCGTGGAGAGCTCAGGTTTCAGGGTTCTTAAAATGTGTGCTGTTGCACACGATTATGAGAAGGCAGGGCCTTCCTTTGCACAACATTCTACAAGTGTTTCTCTACTTTGCAAAACTCACATATCCCCAGTGTCAGGGGCTGTCAGTGGCGTGTGACTCTGCCCCTGCCCCTGCCCCAGGGGATGTGTGACAATGTCTGGAGACACTTTCTGGTAGTCATAACTGGAGGGGAGGTGGTCCTGGCATCTAGTGGGTAAAGAACAGGGATGCTGATAACCACCCTGTAGTGCCCAGGATGGTGACAGTCTCCCCCTGCCCTGCCCCCAAACCCCAGGACAGAGAATCATCTGGTGTGAAATCTCAGTGACCCTTCTTCTCTTGTGTCCCTCACTGGACGGCAAGATCCTCGTGGACAGCACAGCAGGTACCACGGAAGTGGCCAATCACAGGTCTGCAGGTTCTGTGGGAGCCGCTGGGCAGCTCCAGCTTCTGTCCTGCTGCCCACCAACTGTGCATGCATCCCGAAAGCTTAAACTCTCACCCCTCCCTTTCCTCCTTGAGAAAATAGCAATGCCTGTGTGGCCACAGGAGCTGAAAGTAACTCCTGGGTGGGCTCCTAGTAAGTGCTCAGTAAATACTGCTGGTCATTGCTAACCCTGGCGGAAGTTCACAGCTTCCAAAGCCTTATCTTAAGCTTTGTCCTTCTCCCTTCGAAAAGCCAAAGAAAAGGAGCACATGCCCCCACATTGGAGTTGAAGTGAGAATGTAAAAGGTTTATTGGCCTTTGGAAAGGCTCTGGGCCTGAAGAAGGAACAGGTTAGAGATAAGGATTTCAGCGTCTCCCCCCACTGGGGTCCTGGGTGCCTCCTCCGGATGCCTGTCATGATCACTGCTGCAGGCCACCCCTCAGATTCTTTTATGTGCACATCTCTGAGATCACACCATTTGGTTAAGGACTGTGCTGTCACACTTTGTCCTCAGAGCTCAGGGGGCTGCCTCACAGCCCCAGACACACAGCCTTCTCCTCTAGGTCTGAGCCGGCCTCCTGCTGGAGAGAGAAAGAGAAGGGAACTCGTGACTGAGCCCCCCCAACCCCCACCCCGTTCCCCTGACTGTCGTGCCTTCAGCGTCCATGTAACCACAGCCTTCTGCAGGTGTGTGGGTACGTGAGGGCTCCAAAGCTCAACCCAGACCCTCTGTGACGTTCCAGACCCTTGGCCAGTCCATTTGGGGCCCAGGGATCCAGTTGCAAATTAGATCTGGCTCTGATGTATACAGTCCAGAGCAAGGGAAAGGATTAATTTTGAGGAAATCATGCAAACACATGTAAAAAATGATAATTGGCCCAAGTGCTATGGAGAAGGGCAGGTGTTATAGGTAGAGGTGACTATGGTCTGATGCAGCGAGCTCATGGGGGCCTGGCCTGAGTGCGTGGCCATGAAGGGGATTGGCCAGGAGACCTGGAGGAGTCAGGGGAGGAGACCGCTGTGTGGGAGGTGAGGCTGGCGAGAGCAGAATCCCCTACTGGGCTGCCACAGGCCAACGCCACTGACCAGCATCTCCATCCAGGATATGATGGACTAGGGTTTTCTCCATCGGAGGAGAGCCCCATGTAGACTTGTTGTCCTACCCCACTAATCCCTTCCTCCCACAGATGGCACTCTTCGGATCCCACAAGCAAGGGCACAGTGGAGTTTCTGCAGCAGAGGGACATGACCAAACCCATAACTGAAAACTTCCTGGTTGCTTCACAGGGGCTGGATTGAAACTAGGCACAAGTTGGGTGCCGTTGGGGAGGAGGTGATGGTCCTCTGGATTGGAAGGTGGCCATGGGGGGGTGGGGCGGGCGATGAGAAGAGGCACATTTCCCAGACTTCTGGGAGTCAGAATCCTTGGACTCAGCGTTTGATGGGTTTAGAGGCTGCGGGAAGAGCCTGCAAGCGTGACGTCCAGGTTTTGGGTTTCAGCACTTTGGGTACAGTGGCTACATGGACTAGTGTGTGGAGGGCTCGCTGAGAAAATCCCCTAGAGCAGTGCCGTGTTGGGGGAGGCGGGGGCACTCCAGAGGCGTGCTGGGGACACGCAGCACAGTCTCATCCCTATACATCATGTCCTAGACAGAGTCCATGCCTCCCCAGCTGGCCCTCCATCCCTGCTTGAAGTACACCTCCCTTCCCTCCCCGTCCCCATGCACTGACCCTGTGTTCCTCCTTCCTCTTGCTTCCTGAGCTCTGCACGAAGCCACCCCGCACACCTCCAGCCACTTGTGGACTCACAGGTCCACGTTATCTCAATAGAATGTTGGGGATCAAAAGAACTCCAGGTCACCAGTTGCCATGACCTTTTCCAGTGCTCCACTCCTCAAGGTCAGTGGCCATGGATCCTGTCGTGTCCCATAAAGGACAACTATAGAGTTGTTCTCTCTTCCACGCAAGAATGTCATCAAGTCTTCTCTGCCAGGCAGTCACCTGGCCTCTGCTTGTGTGTCTGTGGATGCTGGAAAGTTCCCCCTTGGGGCTGTTCTGCCCCAAATGCTCAGGTGGGGATCTTCTCCCACCAAGTGGAGTGTCTTTTCCAATTGGGACCTTAGAAGTTGGCCGCCTTCTCTGTGGCAGGACCGGCCTTTCCCCAAGCAGGAACCAGGGGACTTGTTACTTGGTAAGTGGTCCTAACGCGGAGTTGTCCCCCAGCTCCTGAGGGCAAAGTCCCCTTTGTGCCCAGTGTTTGCTTCTGGGCTGTCCTTGTGTGTTGCTCCTGGAAAAAGGGGAACAAGCAGGGGAGTTTCACCGACTAATGCAACCCCAGTAGACCCAGAGGGGTTAGCCCAGTGACAGCGTCTGTCTCATGTCTCCCTGCCCATCTCACGGGGTCCTCACCTCACATGATTCTGTGTCCCTAGAGCACATCCCTGGAACACGGTCAGTACACAGTGAATGTTTGCTGAGCCTGTGTCTCAAGAAGGAGGAGATTCCAGATAGTTGAGCATTTCCAGTCCTCACCTCACAGCCACATCCAGGAGGATCCACATTCTAGCACATTCTGTTCATTACAAGCAAGCCACTAAGTACACCCCATGCTTAAGGAGACAGGAATTACCCCCACCTTTTAACATGATGGTTATCAAAGGGGCTCTAACAAGAACAAAGGGCCCAGACATGGAGGGACTTTCTTGTAGAGATCTGTTTCTTGGTCCTTCTGTGCTCGTCAGACTCTGTCCTCATGTGAATCAGAAAAAAATCCTCTCATCTTTCCAGGTGTGCAGTATGGAAATTGAGCCTCCCCATGCTTTAAAGTTGGCCCCAGCAGATCTGAGCTGTGAACTCTCCCTTTGCTGACCATTTACATCGCGGACCATTCAATCTGCCCATCAGAGTGTGCACACAGTACTCACCTGCCCGCAGCTTAGCAGCTGAAATTTAGACAGCCACGCCCGGGGACCTCCACCCTGCTGGTAAGATGTGTGCTCTAGCCTGTCCAGTGGGGAGAGGGAGGATTTCTCCATTAAACAAAGAGGCCAGCCCTCCAAAGCAGCGATAAAGCCAAAGCCACACTTGATATTTGCTGATCGGTTTAGCAAAGGCATATACGTTCTCCCAGGTCCCGCAGGAAAACACCGCGTTCCCACATCTCGCACCATGGATTTTGTTGACTGCCGTGGGTTTCTGCCTTGGATGGTGTCCTGAAGGCCTGAGTTCTTCTCCAGAGAATCATGCAAGGGCTTCAGGAACTTTCTGAATTTTTATGCAAGCTCTGTGTTCGTTATGTATATATCTATAGATATAGATATAGATGATAGATATATAGATATAGATATAGATATAGATGATATAGATATAGATATAGATATAGATATAGATATAGATATAGATATAGATATAGATATAGATATAGATATAGATATAGATATAGATATAGATATAGATATAGATATAGATATAGATATAGATATAGATATAGATATAGATATAGATATAGATATAGATATAGATATAGATATAGATATAGATATATAGATATATATATTTATAGATAGATGGATATAGATAGATATAGATTATAGATATAGATATAGATAGATAGATAGATAGATAGATAGATAGATAGATAGATATAGATATATAGATAGATAGATATAGAGATAGAGATAGAGATAGAGATAGAGATAGAGATAGAGATAGAGATAGATGATAGATGATATAGATAGATATAGATATAGATATAGATATAGATATAGATATAGATATAGATATAGATACAGATACAGATACAGATATAGATAGATATAGATGGAGATAGAGATAGAGATAGATATAGATGATGATAGAGATAGAGATAGAGATAAATGATGATACAGAGAGAGATAGATATAGAGATAGAGATAGAGATGATAGAGATAGAGATAGAGATAGAGATAGAGATAGAGATAGAGATAGAGATAGAGATATTAATGGAGAGTCAAAAACTTTTTC
Organism: Panthera onca; assembly: GCF_046562875.1. Lineage (NCBI taxonomy): Eukaryota > Metazoa > Chordata > Mammalia > Carnivora > Felidae > Panthera > Panthera onca. Next base: position 676,692 of record NW_027675870.1, read on the forward strand.
AGATACTTTAGAATCCCTGATGAACTCCCACTGACTGTCCCTCTGTCCCCCATCCAGACACACTCACATCAAAAACAGTAGGTAAGTAAGTGACCCCCCACAACCGTGACTCCCTAACAGAAGACATGCTCTCTGTCCTGAAGTTTGCACCACTGGTGTGTCTGGCCAGTGGATGTGGGTCGACGCTCTGAGAGAGTTGTAGCAGCTGCATTTCCCCGATCCCCTGCCATGGAGTCATGAGCTTTGACGGAAAGGGCCATGACTGCGTCTGCTCTTAGCTGTGGTTTCTCAGCACATGGCTCTTTGTGGAACAGAGTCTCCACGACCTTGCCAGAGCTTGGCTTCCAGGAGCTGGTTCTGGGCACAGTTGTTCTTGTTGCCATATGCTGGTCTCACCCAAAATAGAGCAGAGTGTTTGCTAAATGGCTATCAGCTTGTCATGTGCAAAATAAGCAAGATAAACCAGGAGGCAGATCCAAACAGAATCTAGGAAATAAATGTGATGTTACGGACTCGGCCCCCTTCTGACTGCGGAACTGTCACCTCCTTCCTTCCCTCCTACCTTTCTCCCTCAGCAAAACTTACCCCGGATTCACCCAACACTGTGCAGAGGGCCAGGAGCCTGGGACAAACGGGGCTGTCTTGGATGTCCCTGTATGGAATGGGGGACGTAAGGAACCACCCAACACCATTCATAGCCTGAGAACACCCTGGAGGCAGGAACTTGGTACATCCTTGACCTGCCCTGTGATCTGATTTCAACATAGCAACCTGAGTGTCCTTCAGAATGGGTTGGACCATGTCACTTGTGTGCTCAAAACCACCGGCTGCTGAATATCACTCAGAGCAAAAACCACATTCTTATGCCAGCCTGCAGGGCCCACGTTGTCCCCTTCCCTACCAGCTCCTCTTCCTTCCCCCCCCCCCATCCTCTACCTCTCTGCTCTCTCCCCTGTCTCACTGCTGTCCAGCCCTCTCCTCCCCTCCACTCAGTTCCTTGAGCACTTTGTCCTGGGGCTTCCTCCTGCCCCAGGGCCTTTGCGTTGGCTCTTCTCTCTAACCAGTATGTTTTTCCCAGATGTTATTTTCTCTCTAGTTGTTCTGTTCTCACCTCAAAAGGCACCCCTCATGGAAGCCCTCCCTACTTATTATTTTCCGTGGGACCCTCTCACTCCATCACTCTCCAGCTCTGTTAACCTTTGGCCGTATCTGTCCTTGCAGGTACACAGGCTGTCTTGGTTTTGCACATGTCAGCTACTGGAACACCATGCGGGGTGGGGAAGGGCAAATTGCTTGTTCACGTGCGGGTCCTCAGTGTCCAGACCATGCCTGGCAGTGAGTGGGTGCTGCTTAGTGCCTAAGGAAGGAGAAAGGGGGACACGTTATTTGTGATTCCCAATCCCTGGCTCCTCCCACTGCCCACTCCACCCCTGCCCTCCTTCCCTTCTAGAAGGTGCAGCTGGAGTAAGAATCCCTCACATTTATACACTTCTGTTTTCAATCTATGATGTCGACACCCAGAAAACAGGAGGTGCTCAGTGGGCATTGGTAGGATGAGTGAAGGAGTGAATGAGTGAATGAGTGAACGAATGCACAAAGTTTAATCAGAGCTCGCAGATTCCAGCCAAGGGAGTCAAGGGGCCTTCCCAGGAGAGCGGAGATGAGCTCTTTCCTGAGGGAAGACCGAAATCGGCCTGGGAGCTGTGCCCAGGTGTGCCTGCATGTGCCCTGCACTGGTGGGTCGGAGACCCTCTTCCTGTGTCCTCCCTCTGCCTTGAATAGCTCAGCCTTCCCCTGTGCTGGAAGCCCAGCCCTGCCCTGGCTGTGCCTCTAGGCCCGACCCCTGTCCCTTCTTTCCTGCTCTCTGAAGTGGACGCCCCCTGGGTCTTCCCTCTCCTCTCCACCTGCTCCCTCCTGAACTGCTTAGAACATTTCTCCCGCAGAGACATTGTTCTCCTTTGGAGCGTGAACCCTGTGGAGTAAAGGTGGGCAGGAGAGCTGAAGATCAAGAATGTCTGTGAAGAATGAGGGTGACTTTTGAAGACATTGAGGCCGTGGAGATTGAGGCGGCAGAAGGATGCTGCCTACGACCATTTAGGAAGGCAGAAATGGGTCCCCTGAGCCCAGGGAAAGAGGGCACCATCCCCATTTCTGAGAGGCAGTGTCTATTGTTAGTGTGCTGGGGTCAGGTGCCTGCATCAGGCCCTGTGATGGGGAGGAGGAAGAAGAATGTGTGTATAAATAGGTAGGTGCGTGAGCATGTGTGCACAGACACCCACAGACACACACGGCATAATTGTATGCGTCAAGCTAGTGCTTTAAAGCCGTAGATCTTGCCTACTATTGCTTCAAATGTAAAGGTATCTGCACAGTTAGATGCAGAAATTCTACTTCTAGTTATGTGTCCTAAAGGGATACTTACGTATGTATGCGAAGATGGGCAGTCAACGATGTTTATCGTAGCACGGTTGTAATAGCCACCACCATGCCCCCTGATGCACAGGAGACTGGGCAAGTCCAGGTCAAATGAGATGAATAAGTACAAATAAGTAAGCTGTCAGTGATGAGGCAAAAGCATTGACGCCAATACAGGAATATCACCAAGCCCCATCACTTTGTGAAAAAAAACAAGGGACGTTTACATGTTTGAAAAGCTGCTGGGGGGTACGCATCCTTTTGTTTAAATTTCCACTACTTTAAAAAAAATTGTTATTATTTACTTATTTCTGTGAGAGATAAAGAGACAGAGTGCGAGTGGGAGAGGGGCAGAGAGGGAGGGAGACACGGAATCCGAGGCAGGCTCCAGGCTCTGAGTTGTCAGCACAGAGCCTGAAGCGGGGCTCAAACCCACGAACCATGAGATCGTGGCCTGAGCCAAAGTCAGATGCTTAGCTGACTAAGCCAGCCAGCCCCTCCAAATTTTCACTACTTTCTTGTAATAACGTAAGAATGTCCAGTTTTCTTAGGTAATTTAAAGTCACCTCTCCGATGGCAGAGATCGAGGGAATGGTTGGGGCTGATGTGAAGCCATGTGCACGCTCAGTGAGGAGATTCCCCAGAAGCTCTTTCTGTTGGTATTTTTTACAAGGAGGAGCTATGCAGGCTTTGGAAGCAAAATGGAGTAGATTCTTGCCTGTCTTCATATTTGAAGGAAAAGGCTCTCCTTTATGAGGCTTCCCTCTGGGACACAGCCTGTCCTTTGGGTTTGAAAATCATTCAACCTCCACAAGTTAGAGGCTCGTTCAGACAAAACTACCACATGCCTCGTGTTCCAAATCTCCTTGTCTGCTGGTTGTCCAGTGTACATCTTTGAGCACTTACTAAGAATCGAGAACTAGGCTAGGAATAGAATATGAGCAAAATTAAACATGTCTTTGCCTGCAAAGACGCTGCAAATACGTGTTCATAGCACATGCAAAAAGTGTGCTATGGGAATGAGTCACGGAAGCTCTGAAGGGAGCCACCTGCACGGTTGTGTGGTCTGTGTACTGACCAAGGGCTTTCTCAAGAGGGTACAATGAGAGGGGACTGAAATCTAGCCCACACTTTTCTGACCAAACCCTGCGCCCTAATGTAGGGCTGTATCCACCTGCTGGGGGCACCACCATCCCTCCCCAAGCCATAAGTCCCCAGGGCTATGTTTGGCCAGAGGCAGCATCCTTCCTAATTGTCTACCCAGAAGGGGAGTCGCATATTAATGCTTGCACTATTGTCTGTAGCCTAGATGTGTCTGTGGATACGGCCTCGTCGGGGATATCAGGGAGGGCTTCCTGGAGGAAGTGACACATGCTCTCTGGATGAGGAATGAGAAGAGCTCTCCAGCCAAGAACCAGTGGAGGCCGAGGGTGGGAACGGGTGATGGTGATAGGAGGGGCATAGCGGCAGACGCTGCCTGAGCATCCCTGCCTCTCTTGTCTTTCGCACACTTGTGTGAGCATTCCGCATGACAGATGACTGGACACCGAGCTGCTGACTAAGAGCCCGCACTTTCTCTGAACGCAGCAGAAGTACACAGGACTTACCAGGAGCCTCACTGGGCCCCTGTGGAACAGCTCATCCTGACCCCTGCTGGCCAGAGCCAAACCAAATTTCCCCGCTGGCCTGAAACCTCATCGTCTTGTTCTTCCAGGGCATTCTAGTGAACAATTTATTTTATCTATTTTTAATTTTTTAAATGTTTATGTATTTTTGAGAGAGAGAAAGAGACAGAGAGGGAGAGAGAGAGAGAGAGAGAGAGAGAGGAAGTGGGGGAGGGGCAGAGAGAGAAGGAGACACAGAATCCGAAGCAGGCTCCAGGCTCCGAGATGTTGGCACAGAGCTGGACGCAAGGCTAGCACCCAGGAACCTGGAGATCATGACCTGAGCCAAAGTCGGATGCCTGACGGACTGTGCCATCCGGGTGCCCCTCAAAAACTTTTTTTTTTTTAAAGCACCCTCCGAGGGGCGCCTGGGTGGCTCCGAAGGTTGAGCGTCCGGCTTCAACTCAGGTCATGATCTCGCAGTCAGTGAGTTCGAGGCCCGCGTGGGGCTCTGTGCTGACAGCTCAGAGCCTGGAGCCTGTTTCGGATTCTGTGTCTCCCTATCTCGGACCCTCCCGTTCAGGCTCTGTCTCTCCCTGTGTCAAAAGTAAAGAAAACGTTAATAAATAAATAAATAAATAAATAAATAAATAAATAAATGCACCCTCTGAGCATGGCTTGTGGGCGCCTCTGGAAGTAAAAGAGAGGAACCCCCTTTGACCGTCAGTTAAGTAGCTACAAGGAGGCGTCAGAAGGTCTCACTATGGACAGGTGCAGATGGCAGTGTGGGGAGAGCTGGAGGCGCCTGAGCATTCTACAAAGTCAACCCCATCGGTGGGCGGAGACTTACTGTCGGGCTACAGGGCACATCAGAGGCACGAAGCCCGTGACTTGCCCAAGGTCCCAGAACTCTGCAGAAGTGCCTCCAGGGAGTTTGGGGGAGGACGGGTGTTCCTGGCTGTTTCTGCTCAATCACAGACACTCTTAATTTAGCTCCCTCCACGATGGGGTCCCCTGGGCATGATGTTTTCAAGTCTCACTGCACAAACAACTTTGTAAACTGATGGAATCCACCTCCCTTGTTTTATGCAGAAGAGTAACCGAGGGAACAGGGAAACGGAGGTTGTCAGTATCACAGGTGATTAGTGGCAGAGCCGGGGCCGGGACCCACAACTGTTTAGAAGATGGAAGTTGTACACTTGAGTTCTGAACCCTGGCTGCACATGAGAATTACCTTGGAAATGTTTTAAAAATTGCCATGTCTGGGCCCACTCTGCTCAATTGCATCAGAATCTTTAAGGGTGACACGCACATTCGGTATCTTCCTAAGTTTCCCAGGATATTCAAATGCACAGCTCTGACAACACTGCTGGGTAGAAACCTTCAATGGGAGGAATCACAGGTCCTCTGCATGGAAAAGTAGCACTGCTGTCCTGCTGGACTATTCAGACATTCTGTTTCTACTTGTGACAGTTTTGGTAGGTTGTGTTTTCTTTTTCATCTAAGCTGTCAAATTTATTGGCATAAAACCATTTAAACATTTCCTTGTCCATTTATCTATCTATCCATCTATCTATCTATCTATCTATTCATTCATTCATTTATTTTATTGACGTGTTTTATTTTTTATTTTTATTTTTTTAATTTACATCAAATTAGCATATAGTGCAACAATGATTTCAGGAGTAGATTCCTTAGCACCCCTTACCTATTTAGCCCATCCCACTTCCCACTGCCCATCCAGTAACCCTCAGTTTGTTCTCCATATTTATGAATCTCTTCAGTTCTGTCCCCCTCCCTGTTTTTATATTATTTATGTTTCCCTTCCCTTATGTTCATCTCTTTTGTCTCTTAAAGTCCTCATATTATTGAAGTCATATGATTTTTGTCTTTCTCTGACTAATTTCACTTAGCATAATATCCTCCAGTTCCATCCATGTAGTTGCAGATGGCAAGATTTCACTCTTTTTGACTGTCAAGTAATGCTCCATTGTGTGTGTGTGTGTGTGTGTGTGTGTGTGTGTGTGTGTGTGTGTGTGTGTGTGTGTGTATATCTATATATATTAAAACACTACTTCTTTATCCATTCATCCAATATTTGGACTCTTTCCTTGTCCTTTCAATGTCTGTAGGGTCTGTAAGGATGTACATATTTTTATTCCTTATGTCAATAACTTATATTCTCTTTCTCTCTCTCTTTTTAAAATTAACACAGTATTGGGCACTTGGGTGGGTGAGTCGGTGAGCATCCGAGTCTTGATTTTGGCTTGGGTCATGATCCCAGGGTCGTGGGATCAAGACCCGTAGTGAGCTCAACACTGAGCCTGGAGCCTGCTTAAGGTTTTCTTTCTCTCTCCTCTCCCCCCTCCTGTACTCATGCTCTGTTTCTCTCTCTAAAATTAAAAACTAAATAAATAAAAGTTAAATTAAAATAAATTAATACAGTATTATTAGGGGGGTCTAGCAATTTTATTACTTTTTCCAAAGAAAAACTTTTCAATTTGTTAAAATCCTTTCTGCTTTTGTCTATTTCCTATTTTACTAATTATTGCTGTCCTACTTATAATTCCTCAGGTAAGTCAATTGATTTCCTTAGTTACTCCCCATTGGTCCCCTCCCACCAACACTTGGCAACGACTAATCAATCTCCTTTCTGTTTCTGTGGATTTTCTTATTCTGGACATTTCATATGATAGTCATACAAACTGTGGCCTTTTCTTTTACATAATTTTTTCAGGGTCCATCCATGTTGTTGTAGCCCTGCATTCCTTCATTAGCCCTTCAGTTCTTTTTATGTTTCACTGTATGGAAATCACACTTTATCTTCTGATATGTTGATGGACATCTCAGATTGTTTCCACTTTTTGGCGATCATGAGTAATGCTTCTAGGAAAATTTGTGTACAAGTTTTTGTGTGGAAATATGTTTTCAGTTTTCTTAGACATACTTTGGAGTACAATTAATTGCTTGTGTCATTAGGAACTCTATGTGTAACATTTTGAGAAAAATGTCAAAAGGTTTTCCAAAATGGCAGCGGTTCCATTTTACAATCACATAGCAAAGTCTGATCGTTCCAATTTTGCCATATCCTTGCCCAAGCTTGTGATGTTGTCTTCTTCCTTTTAGCCATCCTAGTGGGTGTAGAGTGTTATATCATTCAAAATACTCTGTTTCACTTGTGATTTATTCCTTGGTCTCTGGCTTGTTTCAAAGTGTGTTCTCCAATTTATAAGATTTTAGAGTTTTTATCAGGTTATTGATTGACATTAATTTCTGTTTTAAATATAATTTATTGTCAATTAGGCTAGCATACAGTGTATATACAGTGTGCTCTTGGCTTCGGGAGTAGATTCCCATGATGCGTTGCTTACGTAGAACACCCAGTGCTCATCCCAACAAGTGCCCTCCTCAATGCCCATCACCCATTTCTCCCTTTCTCCCCCACTCCTCAGCAACCCTCAGTTTGTTCTCTCTATTTAAGAGTCTCTTATGGTTTGCCTCCCTCTGTTTGAAATTATTTTTCCCCTTCCCTCCCCCATGGTTTTCTGTTAAGTTTCTCAAGTTCCACACATGAGTGAAAACATATGCTGCTTTCTGTGACTGACTTATTTCACTCAGCATCATACCCTCCAGTTCCATCCACGTGGCTGCAAATGGCAGGATTTCATTCTTTCTCTTTGCCAAGTCGTATTCCTTTGTGTATATAAACCACATCTATATCCATGATTAACATTAATTTCTCACCTAATTCCAGTGTGGTTAGAGAACGTACACTATATGCTTTAATTCTTTTGAAATGTATATATTTAAAAATTATATAAATGGAATAATTCACTATATAGCATTTTGAAATTAGATTCTTTTACTTAATGATATGCATTTGAATTCTTCCTGTGTTGCACGTGTCAATAGTTTCCTATTGCTGAGTAGTTTTTCATTGTGTACATAAACCACAATTTATTCATCTATTTGGGTTGCTTAACAGTTTTGGCTCTAAGGAATAAAGCATTTATGTAGAACTCTTTATGTGGACACACAGTTTCATTTTTCTTAAAAACCTAGAAATGGAATTGTTGGGTCATTGATTGAATGCATGTTTATACTAAATTCACAAGGAATTTTCTAACATAGCTGACATGCTTTCCATTCCACTGGCAACATTTAAGAATTTCATGTATTCCAACACTCTACAAAATTCGAAATTCTCAGTCTTTCTGTTTGGTGCTATTATGTTAGTTGTGCACTGGTATCCCGTTGTGGTTTTAATTTTCACTATCTCTAGTGATCAATACTGTTGAATGTTCTTTTACCTGTGTCTTTAACCATATACATGTTCTTTGGTGAATTACCTGTTTGTGTCCTTTATCGCTTGTTTAATCTTGTTATTATTGAATTGTAAGTATTCTTTACATATTCTGGAAACAAATAATTTTTCAGGTAAAAGTTTTGGAAATCCTTCCTCCTACTCTGTGGCTTGGCTTACATTTTATTTTCCTAATAGTGGTCTTATGAAAGCAATGTTCTTAATTCTGATAAAGCCCAATATATCTTTTTAAATTAAAAACTGTATTTGAGATACATGTACATTTGAGATTGTAAGAAATAACACAGTTGTCAGAAATAATACAGAGAAGTCCCGTGTACCCTTTACTGAGTTTCCACAAAGGCAACACTTTGCAGAAATATACTTCAATATAACCACCAAGATATTGACATTGGTATAACCAAGGTACAGAACATTTACATCCACAGGGATCCCTCATGTTGCCCTGATGTTGCTACAGGCACTTTTCTTTTTCTACCTCCACCTGCTTAACTTAACCCTGGAAACCACCAATGTGTTCTCTATTTCTATAATTTTGTTATTTTGAGACTGTTATATAAATGGCATCATACAGTATGTAACTATTTTGAGATGAGCTTTATTGCACTCAGAGTAAATCCCTTGAGATTAATCCCAAGGTGTTGCTAGTATTCCTTTTTTTATTTCCAGTAATATTCCATGGTATGGATATACCACAGTTAGTTTAACAATTAACCCACTGAAGGATATTTAGGTAAATTCCCATTTTTCACTGTTGCCAGTAAAGCTATGAATTGTGTCTATAGGTATCTACATGAACATAAGTTTAGAATTATTTCCGGGAGTATTGTTGCTCGATCTTTGATAATTCCATCACTAATTTTAAAAGAAACTTTCTAATTATTTTCCAGAGTAACTCCACCATTTTAAATTCCCACCAGCAATGTAGGAACAATTCAGTTTCTCCAAATCTTTACTAGCTTTTGGTGTACTCACTATTTTTAAAATTTCTGTTGTGTTGATGGTGTGGATTTCAGTATGCTTTTAATTTCCATTTCCTTAGTGGAAAAGAGGTTGAACATTGTTTCATGGGCTGATATGACATCTTTGTATCCTATTTAGTGAGATGTCTGTTCCTATCTTTTGCTCAGTTTTTAATTGGATTTTTTAAATGTTGACTTTCACAGATTCTGTATATAGTTTAAAATAAGGCTTTTGTTGGAAATATAATTTGAAAATATGTGTCCCGGTCTCTAATTTGCCATTTTGTTATCTTGACAGGGCCTTTTGAAGAGCAAAGTGGTTAATTTGGATGAAGTCCACCAAATTATGCTGGTGTCCAGATCTTTGCTTAACCCTAAATCCCCAAGTGTTTGTCCCCTACTATAGTTCTTCAAGGTTTAGTTTTGTGCTTTATATTTTTTACCCACGATTCATGTTTTATTCATTTCTGGGTAAGTGATGTGACTCAGGTCGAGTTTCAGATTCTGTGCTATTGTTGTTGTGTATTTTCCTCCGTGTGTGTTACAAACACCACGCCTCAGTGTTGTTATTCTTCTCTAAGGAGCTAAAAGTCTCTTAAAGGGACTTGAATAATGAGTAAATATATATTTTCTCACTTATTCCCCACTTGTGGCTCATTGGTTTTCACGTAAATGACTGTTTCCATCTATTATCATTTCCCTCGTTCCCGAAGAACTTCCTTTACTATTTCGTGTACCTGGTGTGCTCATCACGAATCATTTCAGCCTTCCTTTTACACATAAAGTGTCTTTATTCCAGCTTCACTTTTGAAATATACTTTTGTTCTGATTAGTATCCTAAGTGGACAGGCTTGTGTTTGTTTTCCCTCAGTGGAAATGCTCTCTGCCATCTTCTTCCCTGGGGTCTTTAGACTTACCTTTGTTCCTGTTTATAGAATGTTTCTTTGTTCCCTGAATGCTTTTTTTTTTTTTTTTTTTTTTTTTTGCTTTTGAAAATATCTTGTGTCTTTTTCTCAACTTAGTATGTTTTTATTTATTTATTTTTTAAGTTTTTAAATGTTTATTTATTTATGAGAGAGACAGAGACAGGGCGTGAGCAGGGGAGGGGAAGACAGAGAGGGAGACACAGAATTGGAAGCAGGCTCCAGGTTCCGAACTGTCGGCACAGAGTCTGATACGGGGCTTGAATTCCCAAATGATGAGATCATGACCTGAGCTGAAGTCGGATGCTCAACCAACTGAGCCACCCAGGTGTCCCATCAACTGGGTGTGTTTTTAAAGATTCTACCACAATCTGTACATTTATCTGAAGTTTTCTCTTTTTCATTCCTAGATAACGTCCCCATCTCTGAACTTGTGCTCTTTGTTAACTACAACTTAGACGATGAACCTGTGAGCTCTTTTTAGTCTAGAATCTCTGATTGCTTTTAAGATTTTTCTCTCCATCACTGGCTTTGAAGAAATTAGTTATGCTGTACCTTTGTGTGGTTTTCATGTTTCTTGTGCTTCAGGGCCATTGAGATTCTTCCATCTGGGAGTTTATACTTTTCATCCAATTTAGAAAATTTTCACCATCATTTCTTCAAATATGTTTCTCTTCGAATTGCTTCTTATTCTAGGGTTCTTAAAATTATTAGGTAGCTAAATACTCCATTTTATGTTTTGAACATTTTTAGTCCCTGTGTTTCATTCTTCAGAGCTGGTATCACTGTGTCTTCTGGGTCGCTGATTTTTTCTTCTGTGACATCTACTCTGCCACCCACACATGTGTCACATGTTGACCCTGTTTTCATGAAATCCATAGTCTGGTCAAGGAGACCCAATTCTCTTGCCCATTTTTGATGTGAGTTTCCTTTCTTCCTTCCCCTCTAATCTTCTGAATACAGAACCTTTAACTTTGAAATCATATGTTCCCCCTTAATAAATCAGCCAACTGGTTCTTCTAAGACAGAGGTTTCTTTGTAATACCGTAATAATGAATGTGGCAAAAAGTATCATTGCTTCATTTTTTATGTTTATTTAGTATTTCCAGAGAGAGAGAGAGAGAGAGAGAGAGAGAGAGAGAGAGAGAGAGAAACCAAAGCAGACTCCAGGCTCTGAGCTGTCAGCACAAAGCCTGTCAAACTCAAAACTTTGAGATCATGACCTGAGCTGAAGTCTGACACTTAACCAAGTGAGCCACCCAGGGACCGTGTCATTATTTCTACACTGAAGTACCTTCCTCTTCACCTTTACCTTCCTTGTATGAACGTGCTTCAAATTCTGTGCCTCTCTCTCTCTCTGCCCCTCCTCCCACTTGCACTCTGTCTCTCTCTCTCTCTCTCTATCTCAAAAATAAATTAAAAAAAACATTAAAAAAAAGATGCATAAATTCTAGGAATCTAATGAACAACGTAGTGATTACAGTTAATGGTACTATACTGTACACTTGAAATTTGCTAAGAGAGTAGGTCTTAAGTGTCCTCGCCTCACACACGTGTTCCTAACCGTGAGATGTTGGGGTTTTTAACCACCTTGACTGTGGTGATCATTTCACAATATATCCTGCATTAAACCAACAGAGTGCACCCCTTAAAAATAAGGTACAGTATGTATTTCAATAAAACAGCCTGGTGTGGCACGAGGGAGGCAGAGAGCCTCGAGGAGACTGTCAGGAGGGTGTAAAGGGAGACTGGAAGCAGGCAGAAGGCCCTTACTATGTTGTCCCAGAAAGTGTGGCCAGCATCGTTGCTCATAGAAAACAGAAAATGGTTTACCAAGTGAGTTTTCAGGCCGTGTGTTCACAGGAACCCTCATGGTTTTTTTCCAGCTGACTGTAGTCAGAGGAGCGAAGGAAGAGATGAGCTTTTAAAATAATTTATCAGATGGAGAGGAATCAGGACACGGTGGGTCCCAGATTCAGTACTTTCTCATCCCAGCCCTCTCAGAGAGCCCACAAATCTCAACTCAAGCTATAGCTTCCAGGGAAACCAAACCCGGGAGTCTGTTGTTCAAAATCATGGTGTAAAGAAACAGCCATGGATCTGACTTTAAAATTTTCTTGGGGACACAGAAAGATTAAAGACCCTTTGGACAGACCACAGCCTCCCAGTCCCTCCCTGTTGGATCCAGCCTGTAAAAATGAAGCCCTCCTTTTCTTGCTCCATTTTCAGGGAAACCAGAGGACAGATGGTCATTGTCCTCCACCCTGAGAAAAAAAAATCTCACCAACAATTAAAATTGAAATGACAAGTATGTAAAAATGCCATCTTACCAGAATTCCAAAATATAAAATAAATAGCAACATTTCCTGGTTGCTGCGAAGCTCAGTGTTAGAGTTCTCTTTTTTTAGAACAGGGGGACTAGTATAAATCTTTAAGTTAAGGGAATATAAATGATTTCTTTTATATTTTTAACTAAGGGTGTTAAGGCCACTAACTTTTATGACCTTCTGTCTTTCTCCATGGCAAGGTCTTTTTACCATTGTCTTCAGAAGAGAGTCTCCTGAGAGCCCTGTGCTGTCTCAGCCTCGCTGCTGTGTCCCTGTCCACAGACAAAGGTGGGAACAAAGTTGTCGTTATTACAGATGTGCAGGGGAGCACCCTGCTGCAGGGAAACTTCAGGAAACACTCGGAAACTGAAAAATGGCTCCCGGAGAACAGGAACAGATATGCCTCAATTTCAGAAACAAATGCACATGAAACCTCATCTTTTATTGGAGGACATATATATTAACTTAAACTCTTTTAAAAAACATAACCAGGAAACAGTGACCTTTCCAACGCCTTCATGAGTTGCGGTTTTAGGAGAACATAATAAATGCCACGAGACGCTCTGGAACAGAAAACATAGAGATTCAACAAATGAAACTCGGGACACACGGCCAAGATACCCAGTACAGACCTATGTGTACAGTCACTGCTATGTATTTTTTTCCCATCAAAAAGTTGACATTCAGGATATTCAAGAAATGAGAGTGCCCTTTCAGACTTCAAATTGGGATTTATTTCCTGGTGATGCTGTGTTTATTTAGCCATGTATTGTGTCATGCAACAGAAATGGGCTTTCATGAAAATAAAATCTCTTACTTCTTGCTATCAAAATTCAGCATGAATTCCATTAAGAGAATGAAATGTTAGGGTAGGTTCGATGCACTAATCGCTCTTTATATGTAGAATTTTAACAGCTGAAACCATCTCTGCTGTGCCTTCTCCTTCGAACATTTGTTTATGAGCATGTATGAGTGCATAAGCTATCTTGAGCTCAGAATTAAATTCAGGCTAAAATGTAAGGTAATAGTAGAATAAAGAGGAGAATAAGTTACTGTATATATTTGAGAACATGTTCAGATTTTGATGTTTGGGAGAAAAGCCAGCTTTCTGTGCTAGAATTTTTCTGCGGTTCCCCTCATATGGGTCTATATGCAGAGGTCTACGCTGGTTTTCCTGAGTGTTTACTTATTATGAGACAGGGCCGGCCACCACTGGACTATTTTCAAGCCAAGTGTGACTATCTGCTCTTGAATTCTCTGTCTTCTTCATGTTCCTACACCCACGTCCTCACTTTCCAGAGCCATTGGAAAGGATGAAGGGCACTGTAGTGTGAGCCCACCTCAGTGCTGTGATGTCTCATGGGGTGACCGACTGACTGAGGGGACAGACTGGTTTGTTTCCAAGTGACGGGGCAATGTGCGTCCCCTGGGACCTGGTCCTCAGATGTGACAGCTCAAAACGTCAAGTAAAGCATACCATTACTCTTCCTTGGGACCGGGCTGTTGTGTTGGCCAATAATGAACATGGAAATTGTGCATCTGAACGTAGAGGATGCTCACCTTGCAAATCTATTTTCTTATCCTGAATGAGCATGAAGTAACTTTTTTTTAGTCCATGATCCTGAAAAACTGAAAGATTATGGCATACAATTATCTCACTGTCAAAAAGCTTTCTTCTGTTGAAAACGAAGTCAACTTCCTTGAATGTTTAGCCCTTCTTTTAATTGATCTCTTTTGAGATTTCACTGGCATGTTCGGGATACTCAGAAGTTGGGGTATTATACACAGTTGTTTACTGGGGTCTGTCAGGAAGGTGCCTGGCCCCGGGAATGGCTGCAGATGGAGAGATGCCAGCCCTATGCGGCTCTCATCAGAGATGTGTGCCAGGTGGTGAGGGGTGACAAGTCCCAGTGCCAGAAGCCTTCACAACCCGGTCCTCACCCCTCTATAGCTTCATCCCAAAGGCCCCAGCACTCAAGCCCTGTTCAGTTTGAGGTGCTCCTCTGATATCAACCCTGTCCAACCGTCTCTGTTTCTGCGTCTTGGTCTCTTGACTTCTCTTTCTTCTCACAGCCCTGCGCACACCATGCATCTGCCTACAATGCTGTTCTCTCCCTCCTTGACTGACTGTCTTCTGTGCATCTATTTGGTACTCGATTAAGTATTGCTTCTTCTGGGAAGACTTCCTTGGCCTTCTTTGAGACCATCGGAGTATTTCTCATACTTGACTGTATTTATTTAACGATTCCCTTTGATACACTCTATACTGAAAATCTCTAAATCGTCCACTTCAAGCCAAATGCTGCTCACTGCCTGTTTTTGTAAACAAAATTGTATTGGCACACGGCCATGCCCATTCATTTTGACACATGGCTGCTCTTGCAGTATGAAGGCTGAAATGAATGCCTCTTCCATCAGAGGTGTATGGCTCAAAAATCCTGAAATATTTACTCTCTGGCCAGTAGGAGAATAAGTTTGCTGACCCCTGCTGCAAACAATTAGGTCAGAGACCTGGTTCTATTCCGTCATCAGTACTTGGGCTAGCACCAACAGATATTTATTTTCTGGACATTTGTTGAATGAATGAATGAATGAATGAATGAATGAATGAATGAATGAAAGTGAGTACGTTGCCCGAGAAGCTCAGCACGAAGGCACTAGAGGTAACTGGCTTACATTTGCGGAGGATCTGATACGCAGAAAAATGCAGAACATTAATGTTCTTGATTCTGTTTGTTCTGATGCTACTTCTAACCAGTTAGCGTGTATTGCCTATTCACTAACTGCCACAGATAGTGCTAACGGATTTAGCTGGTTTCTCTCACTCAATCCTCGCAACAACCTAACATGATAGGAACTAGTGTCATATCCATCTTACAGAGAAATACACGGAGTCTGGGAAAGTTTGGTTTGGCCGTGACCCCCACGTCTAGGAAGCAGACTTTTGGGAGCTCACTTCTTTCACCCATGAGTCTCCACATGAACTAGCTCATTTGCTTATTTGGGAATTGTGTCTTCAGTTGCATTTTGTTTTTGTGCAAAGTATATCTTCTCTCTGAGCAACTGTCCAGGTGTCTAGGTGAATGTTTAGTTTCGTAGGAAGTCCGGCTTCTGTAATGAAACTGAATTTCCCATAAATTTCATGGTAGCCACAGGTATAAGATATATTTTCAGAATTGTTATATTTGGACTAAAAAAAGTGTGAACCCAACAATTCGACTCAGAAAGAATTTTCTGAAGTCAGGAAGTACATGGGATGGACGGGTAAAAATCACTGCAACCAAACAATTGCAATGACAAAACAACAGCAACAATAAACGTGAGCAAAGCCGAAAGGCATTTTAATAGATCATCCCCATGAAGAGCGCTCTTATGGGTAAGAAACCTGATGGGTGGAAAGGACCCCAGAGACCAGGGACATATAATCTTCACATGGGGTTATGAACAGCACAGGCATTTAAGTGGAGCACTCATGATATTCCATAGAATAAATACTATATTCCGTAATGAGTGAATGAGTGATGTTTACAGTGTGACTTTGGCCTTCTGATAGCTGCTAACGTCTAAAAGTTGGAATTACATTTTTAGTCACTTACCTTCCATACTTTGACATTATAAGCTATTCATATTTTATTTGTCTCTTTTGTCGTAAGTAAGCCGTTAACCCTAAAACGGGTCCACAGATACAAGAGGGCTTGAATGTGCAATGAAAAGTCAGAGGAAACCTACATTTCCAAGATTTTATGAACTAGTTGCCAATGGGAATATGCATAAACTTGGAAGCAATTTCTTTGGTTAAAAGAAGAAGTTCTTCATCCAAATTGCAAAATCACATGGGCTTCACATCAGGGCCAAAGTTAAAAGTGACTGAATTGGTCATTTGAAGGAAAATCTTCAATTTATGTTTTAATACGGTTCTTTTAAAAGCTGAACTAGTTGAATCATTAACCAAAAACCTACAAACAAACAAGCACACAAAAAATGCCCAGGACCACGTGACTACCAATAAACTCTAACAGACCTCTAAGCAATCAGTACCAATCTTTCTCAACCTCTTCCAAAACATGGAAGAGAAAGGAAGACTTCCTAACTTATTCTATAGGGCCAGCATTACCCTGATACCAAAGTCAGCGAAAGACATAAAAAAAAAAAATAATAACTAATGTGCCCATGAATAAAACACAAAAATCCTCAACAATACATTAGCAAACCAAAGCAAGTAGCAATAGTAGCAATATGTACCATGAGCAAGTGAGATTCACTCCAAGAATGCAAGAGTAGTTCAACATACCAAAACCAATCAGTGTAATACCTCACATTGATAGAATGAAGAAAGAAAAGAAATCACATAATCATTTCAATAAATGCAGATTAAAAAAAAACAAGCATCTGGTAAAATCTAGTGCCCTTTCAAGGTAAAAACAAACAAAAACTAAACTAAACAAGGAATAAAGGGAACTTCCCCGATGTAATGAACAACATTTATGTAAAATCCACAGCTAATACCACACCTGAATGAAACAAGAATTCACACTTTCACCATCTTTTCAGCATTGTACGCGAAGTCCTAGCCAGAGCAATTAGGCAAGAAAAAGAAATAAACAGACACCAACATTGGAAAGGAAAAAGGAAAGTTGTCTCTATTTATAGAGGATATAATCAGTTGTATTTCTGTAATGAACTGTCTGAAACAGAAATTAAGAAATCAATTCCATTTACAACAGTATCAAAAAGAATTAGGTACTTAGGAATAATTTGAGGAGGTACAAGTCTTGTACAATGAAAACTACAAAATATTGCTGAAAAAATGCAGGCATCTGAATATAAAGACACCCTGTGTTCATGTGATAGAAGACAATAGTGTTGAGATTGTAGGACTCCCCCAAACAATCTATGGATTCCTTTTAATAGCTATCAAAATCTCAATGGCTTTTTGTAAAAGTAGTAAAGCTGGACATACATTTGTAAGAAAATTCAAGGCACATAGAATAGTCAACTCTATCTTGAAATAGAAGAACAAAGTTGGAGGACTTATACTTGTTCATCTAAAACTCTTTCCTGCATCAAAGGACACTATTCAGAATGAAAAAAGAACGCACAGAATGAGGAAGAATTTACAAATGACATATCTGAAAAGGGTCTAGTATCCAGTATATATAAAGGACACTTACAATTCAACAACAAAAAGACTAAAAGCCCAATTTATGCATGGGATATCAACATGAACAGTCATTTGAGGAATGCAGATAAAACCACAATGAGATAATGCCACTTCACACCCACTAGGATATCTAGAATCATAATCATAATCCATAGGAAATAAGTGTTTGTGAGAATGTGGAGAAATTAGAACACTGTGCATTGCTGATCAGAATTTCAAGTGATGGAGCCACTCTGTAGGACACTTTGGATGATCCTCAGTAGGTTAAACCTAGAACTGCCACATGACCCAGCATTTCCACTCCTAGGTATATGTTCAAAATAATCGAAAACAGGTGTTCAACCAAAAACTTGTATGCGAATGTGTGTTGCAGTACTTAATACAGTAGCAAAAAGGCGGAAACAACTCAAATGCCCATCAAGGGATGAACAGATAAAGAAAGTGTAGTATAGCCATACAACGGAATAGCATTCTGGTATAAAAGGGGATGGCGTACAGATACATGCTATAACACAGATGAATCTTGAAAACTTTGTGTTAAGTGAGCAAAGACACAGAGGCCACATATTGTGTTATTCCACTTACATTAAACATACAGAATAAGCAAATCCATATACAGAAAGCAGATTTGTAGATTTTAGGGGACAGGTGTATAGTGGGGTGGGAACTCAATGTGTACGGGATTTCCTCTTGGAGTGATGAAAATGTTCTGGAGCTACCTGGTGGTGGTGGCTGCACAAGGGTGTGGAAGTACTTCACTGCCACTGTGTCGTACACCCTCAAGTGGTTAAAAAGATAAACTTTATGTTTTGTGTATTTTACCACAGTAAAAAGCTGAGCTATAATGGCCAGTTTCTCCAAAGCAATGAAATTATTTTTTTATTATGCATCTTGGCTATTTTATACTTTAAATGCCTATTTTTTTTCTGATTAGAAAAACAGTATTTGTTTACTAGTAAGGTTTCAGCCACACAGAAGCACTATGGGAAAAATAAAACATACCCGTGTTCCCACTACTAACAAGTAGCCACAGTGAGTTTTTAATGTCAATCCTTCCAGGCTTTTTTGTCATGGGCATAGGGGTGTGTTCACACACTCATGGTTGTTATTTGCATTTTTAACAAAACTGTTATTATGCAGTACATAGGCTGTTATAATCTGCTTTCCCTCTTGCTATATCATGAGCATTTTCCTATTGTCATTTCATGTTCTCCCGCATCACATTAAATGGCCAGATAGCATTCCATCTTATGGTTGTAACATACTTTATTTAGCCAATTTCTATTGTTGGCTAGATCCTAACATTTTAGAGTCGGAATACACTATAGACATTGTTGTGTCCAAGTTATTTCTTTCCCAAGCTTTATAGCTGCAAGCCTTAAGCACATGGCACACAAAAACCATTCGAAATTTTGAAAACAGTGTTAATTTTTCATTTCCAGCTGGATTTGGGTATTGCAGGGGCTTTGGATTTGCCATTCAGGAATCTAAAAGATGGAGATAGTGGATGGGTGGTAGGAGTGGGGAACGAGCCAGGTGTGAAATAGTGCCCAAGGCATCAAAAGTCTATCCTGAATGGTTTTGTGTCCCTGAAAAATAGATATGGAGACCACAAAATAGGTTCTATTGAATCTGTTGATGACAGTTCCATCATGCAAAATGGATAATGCCTTGACAGAGAAGAGACTAAGTAGAGAACGGGTTGAGGTGAATGTGTCTCTCAGAGTCAAGCAGCACTTTCTCTTCCCCACAGTTCACGGAACGAGAACATCCAGTCATTCGGTCTTGCTGTGCTGAGCCTCCCTTTGTGTTTCTGGAGGCACGGGGGCCAGGCAGGAGAAGTCGTTCTTGACGCTTTTTTTTTTTTTAATTTTTTTAATGTTTATTTATTTTTGAGACAGAGACAGACAGAGCGCGAATGGGGGAGGGTCAGAGAGAGGGAGACACAGAATCTGAAATAGGCTCCAGGCTCTGAGCTGTCAGCACAGAGCCCGACGCGGGGCTTGAACTCATGGATCGCGAGATCATGACCTGAGCGAAGTCGGCCGCTTAACCGAATGAGCCACCCAGGCCCTCCATTGACGCTTTCATTTCAACTGCCCATCAGTGTCAGAGACTTCAGGATTTTCTCTGATGATGTCTTTAAACCCAAATGAGTCACATCAAGGTAGAAATAACTGCGTTCCTTGAGGTCTACACGGCATGTGACACATACTCTGGATGTTGGAGGAATATCGAAGCAGTTGTATGTGTTTCCTGGGGTGTCCCTCATGGGACGGAGGCTTTCCAATTAAAGTGCTGCACTCTCCCAGTCACCGAGGCATTTTCCACAATAGGGTGGCTTCTCAATAACCCCCCCCCCCATTGGCTTAGTTGAGCTTGGTAGAGGGTACAGGAGGCCACCTTGCCTGATCTTAAGCTGAAGTTTTCAGTCCAAGTTAGATTGGTTTTATGAAGAATCATTCCTAGACTATTTTTTTCTAATGTGTTGAATGGATTTTTCTTATTGAGTTATAGAAAATTTTCTATCTCAGGCACCAATTATTTTTCTGTTGTGTATGTTTCAGTTTATTTCCACATCTTTTGCCATCAAACTATGTGCATAGTATAGAGAAATTTAAGAATCTCATGTAACCAAACACGTCTTTCTTTCTTTCCTTGTTTCTGTACTTTATGACTTAATTTAGCAAGGCTTGCCCTCCCCAATAATTAGTATTAGTTTTTAATATTTCTTTGTATTTTATTCCTAGGCTTATATGACATCCCCCTTCCATTTTGCTCTATTATCCACCTGAATTTAGATTTGCATGTCATTGGAGGCAGGGGATGAAGAATACGGTTTCAAGACCACCACCTATATAATCTTATGTTCTCCACTAACAAGTGTGTCTTCAGGATGCATTTCCTTCCTTTGGAAATTAAATCTAGAAGCAAGTCTTGCTTGTGAACAGTCAGAGAAGCTTCATTTGGTGGAATCCCCAGTGGTCTTACTTCAAATCAAGGCCAGTACAAAGCCTGGACGCTTATTTCAGTGATCCTTTCGACTTCTTTCCAAGGGAAGACATTGTAAGGTCATTCATAGATTTATAAAATGTGTTCCATGGCTTGTGCTGGCTACAGAGGAATTTCTAGTATGGCCCAGTATGCCTTGAAAAATTTGATGAGCTTTCCAGAATGAGTAGGCAAGTCTGTGCTGTAAGATCAAAAGCCCTAAGTCCAGATCGCTGTCTTAAAAAGGCCTTCTTCTGAGTGCCTGGCCAAGGGCCTTTGCTTCTTATGCAGTTGTCAAAGGTAACAACAGGAGAGCCACTGGCAGGTGAGGCCTCCCCAAGGTAGGACTTAGAAAGGACTTACAGTGCTCACCCTTTGCAGGGAGGGGCATGGTCTAGAACCTCAGTGATCCTGGCTCCCCCCTTTTCTTCTTTCACCAATTTCCTTGTTCAGGGAGAGGTTTACCTTTGCCAGAAAAAGGCTCCTAGTTCAAGCATACATCTGTCTGTGGGGACACCGTGTCCCCTCTTTCCCTTACCAGACCACAGGCACTCAACAAAGAGCATCTTATAAACACATCAGAGCCAGGTAAGGTTAACCAGAAGGAAGGAAATGACACTGAGTGATTGGGGTGCAATGATCCTGGGTCACTCCAAATCACCACAGCTTGAACTCACAAAGTCTTCTCTTTGCTCTTGGATGTCTCCCACCAGCACCTCTGGATGCCCGGTGGAAACATAACCACCCACAGAAACTTTCCACTTCTGGTTCGAGAGCCTTTTTTCCCAACAGAGCAGCACAGATGGATGGTGTCAGCAGAGGGCTAGGTGAGTCAGCAAGGTCAGGCCAGACCATTCAGCTCACGTCTGTGTCTAGTTGAGCAAACAGCAGAGCCTAGGGGATGCTGTCGGGAGTATTCTAACCCTGATGCAGTTTGTCTCGCTGGCCTTGATCTCTGATGTAATTAACAAATTCATAGTGAATGTGCTCCTCGTAGCTTTGTGCCCTGGAAACTTCTGGGAGATTCCTCTCTCTCCTGCACGTTCTAAGAAGCTGGTGAAAGACAAGGAAGGTGGAATTTTTATAAAATGCAATCCTTCCTGGAGCTAATGCTGAGTTATGCTTCCTGCCCTCTAGACACGTGCTCCCATTCAACTTCAGCAGGAGCGTGAGGCACTTGCCTGTCACATGGGCACATGGTGGGAAGTGAGAAAGACAGAGAGAGAAAATATGGATATATATATATCTGTCAGAGAAAGAGAGAGAGAGAGAGAGAGAGAGAGAGAGAGAGAGAGAGAGAGAGAGCATGTGCCTCAGATGTCTGCTCCAGAATTTTCCCCTTCATCCCTTTACTTGCTGGGCGGCCAGATGGAAAATGTAAAACAGTGTTGCTGCAGGAAACCCTGTGACTGCCCGGGGTCCCGAATGATGTCTTTTGCCAACTTAGAGACTGGACCTTCTCCAGGTCTGAGGCTCCTTGTAGAGATTGAATTCCAGGATTCCAGAAGGCTCTCCCCTTCTTACAAAGGAAACGATTGTCCAGGCAACAGTCCATTCACATCTGGCAAAGGTACAGACAACTTAGTGGAATCAAGCTCACTATTTTACAGCTGTAGGTGCTCGGATGCTCTCTTGGTGACCACTAGACCCAGCCCTTGATCTTTCTTCCTTGCAAGAGAGGTTCTCCTGGAAGTCCAGACGTGTGATGAGGCATAAGGAGAGGTGCACCTGCTTACCGCATTGTGGTCACCACAGAGAAAGTTAGGGGGAAGAGGGCTTTGGGTTGGCTGGGGACGCTTGCTGCCCTTGGCTTGGCACCTCCACCCTCACGGTCGGGAACCTGGCCAGGGAGTAGCAGATGGGCCCAGGGCTGGAAGCAGCCAAGAGACTGCTTCTGCACCCAGAGTGCTTGTGGATGAGCGAGTCTCTGAGTCACACCATCAGATGAGTTTGCCTCCATGGCCTCCAACCCTTGGCTGAAGGACGAGGGCTCTCTCCATCTGCTCCGGAATTTACAGAGTGGAGCCCTTGCCGAGAAGCCCACTCAGGAGGCCTTTCTGAGAGCTGAGTGAATGTTCTACAGTGTGTGATGACAGCTGGCCTCGTGGGAGGCCCGTGTGCCGGGGACCCTGGAGAAGTGCATGGCAGGGCTGGCAGGATGCAGCTCTGGGAGACAGTGACATGTCCCCTGACAGTCTAGGTGACAGAGAGCTATTTGTTTTTTGCTTGGGTCAGACCAAACACTTCCCCAGAGCAAAGAGACACCGTTTAGCAAACTTGAAGCCAAAGCTAACATAAGAGGCAAGGAAATCCATGCAAAGGGTGTCAGTACCAAGGGCTAACACCCGATTAGCACTCCCGGCCTATGAGGCCATGTGCTATAGTGGCCATAATGGGCACTGTCCCTTTCATCTTCAAAGCAGCCCTAGGAGGCCAGTGCTGTGTCATTATTGTGCCTGTTTGACAGCTGAGACTCAGGCTCACAGAGGCCGAGATGCTTGCCCTGAGTTGAACAGAAGCAGAGGAGACAGGACCCCAACCATGGCTGTGTGATGCAGCAGTAACATTGACTCCTTCAAACCTGTGCTGTGAAAAGTGTGGTATCGATACATTCTTTGCAAACTAACTAAAGATAGTGAGAAGACAGAAAGCGCCCTCTCTTTCCATTTGAGCTCCCCGCGCATCCCTCCCCATCTCCCCAGCAGCCAGGCCCGGTGACCCCTGGAGACAAACTTACTTTAGCACATGGCTGCTTCTGGCCCTGCTGGAATTCCCTGGGAAGCTCTTTTCTCTTATTCCCAGTAACTGCTCTTGGTGTAAAGTTCTCAGAGGTGAAGCTTATCCTGATCCATTTACCTCCCAGACGCCTAGTTTTCTTCTCCCTCGGGGTCTGACCGCACTTCTCCTCCTCTCCCTCACTGGTGTTGGCCTTTGCAGGTTGGAAATCGGAAGGCGCCCTGCAGTCTCCTTGTTGGCACTGAGCTGGAGACTGGGGTGGGTGGGCACAGTGCCCACAGTCTGGGGAAACCACAGCCCGGTGAAAACGACAGCTGCTTCCTTACAAATGTGACCGAGTAACCCCTCCTCCTCCACCTGGAGCCCTGGTGGGGCTTGTTGTTTCACAATAACAAGTTAGATAGTGTGTGTGTGTGTGGGTGTGTGTGTGCGCGCGCGTGTGTGCGTGTGCACGTACACACGTGGGCACCCGCATGCACATTCAGCTTCCTGGTTGCTCAGATACAAAAGATGAAAATGTTGTTTTGGGGTTTTAAGGTCTCTTATTAATGTATATTATATATATAATAAATACATAAATATAATATTATATATAATATATATAATAAATACATATACATATAATATTATATATATATATATATACATATATAAGTATATATATATATATGTGTGTGTGTCTATATATATATATATATATGTATAACATATATATATCCAAATATATGTACATATGTGTGTGTGTGTGTGTGTGTGTGTGTGTGTGTGTGTGCGTGTGTGTATAAATCTAGCTTTCTTTCCATGACTTATAGCCTACACGTGCAGGAAGTCCCTAACCTTGGTCCCCATTCAGCCCCTCCACTCTGCAGAAGGGTGTAGACATTTCTTCCAGAAAGGTTTGGTGCTGATCGGCTGTTATGTGCATGTACTTAGCAAGCTCATGGATTGTTCATTTGCAGTCAAAATGCCAAACCCCCAGCCTCTGGGTCCACTATTCTGTCTTCCTGTTCTGTCCCCTGCCTCTCTTCCCTCTAGAGCAGGTGGCGTTTCTGCCGCAAGACTAACAAATGTATTTGGGGGCTCCACCTTGAGGTGGGGTGCTCCTTCAGGGTGATGGCGAATACCAAGCACCAAAGGAAGCTCCTAACTCATTTGAGAACAGAGTAGAAGAAAGTTTCAGGAAAGCCCGTTGTCTCGGTTCTGAATGCCAGAACCAAATACCACAGACGGGACACTCAGACAAAGGGAATCTGTATCTCAAGGTTTTGGAGGCTGGAAGTCCATGGTCAAGGTAGGTCTCTGCAGAGTAGGTCTCTGTGAAAGTCCCTTCCTGGCTTGTGGCTTCCCATCAGCTCCCGGTGTCCTCCCAGAGCCCATGCTCTGTGCTTGGTTCTTGTGCTCTTGGCACGGTCTTGTTGGATTAGAACCCCACCCTCATGACCTCATCTAACCTTGATTACCTCCTTGAAGGCTCTACCTTCAAACACAGTGACATTTGGGATTAGGGCTCCAATATAGGAACTCTGGGGAGACACACATTACTACAAGTTACTACAATTTAACTATAACCTAAAAGCCAAATGAACATATTCCTCCTAAACATGTAGATTTCAATGAGTTTCTTTCTTCCCTTTTTCTATTCCAGTTGGGAGAGTGCATTGTGCACCAAGAAAGCTCAAGTCCCAGTAGGCAGAGGGGAGAAGTACCCTACAACCCCTCCCGTGCCCCCTGTCTCCACTGTTACCAGGGACACGAGCGTAGCCATGCGTGCCGGGACAGATGCCCACCAGCCTGTGCCCTCCCGGTGAGGGGGTCCCCGCTGGCCCTGCTCCTGGCCGGTGTGTGGGCGTTGGGTCTCAGACTGTCTCACACCTCACTCAGATGTGCACACACCATGTGGTTGCTCTGTTTTTGCAAGCGGCTGCTCCAGTGTCCTCGGGG
Organism: Panthera onca; assembly: GCF_046562875.1. Classification (NCBI taxonomy): domain Eukaryota; kingdom Metazoa; phylum Chordata; class Mammalia; order Carnivora; family Felidae; genus Panthera; species Panthera onca. The sequence goes on from NW_027675870.1 coordinate 702,076, forward strand.
GTCCCCCATTTGCCATGTAGCAAGTGGGGGGAACCTTCAGCCCAGCCCAGTGAGCTCGGTCTGAAGAAATAATTTACTTCCGGTAAAACCTTGGATTGCAAGTGACTTGTGCTGTGAGTCTTCTGCAAGACGAGCAAACACTTGTCATAAATTTTAGCTTGATAAACGAGCGATGTCTTGCCATACGAGTCGTAGGTGGCAATGAACGTTCCATGATCACAACTGAGCCCATGGTTCTTGAAATTCACCTTGATCTATGAGTGCTGTGGATTCCAAGTGTGTTTCTGGAACAAATTAGGCTCACACACCAAGGACTTACTGAATTTAGTTTAGCATGTTTGGTCTCTTCATGTAAAGTTTCAGACTTGGGTCACATTCCTCTGTCCCTCTGCAGGGTTGAGGCTGGGTGGGTGTAGAGGCACAGCTTGTGACCTACTGGTGGCAGAAGACAGAGGGAGACCGTAGGCTAGGGAGGCACCGGCCCCTCTGGCTGTGGCCTGATGCCCCTTCTACACTTGGGACATGGACGATGCCCTGCCTTCCCAGGGAGGTGCCTGTCTCCGGGGACATTCACACCATGGCGCCTCGCCAGCACATGCTCCCCCTTTAGGAAGCCAGGCTCCTTCTCACAGCCTCAGCCTGAGCCCCAAGGTTGTCCTCATTAGGAATCTTAGAGGGGTGGTGCTTTAGGGACAGGGGACCTTCCCCCAGTCCTCCTGTTCCCTGCTCCCCTGTGGCTAAGGGGTGCCTTGGCTGGTGGCGTGGGGAGAGGGGAGCTAATGAGGCCTGCTGGAGAAGTGTTTCAGTTCAAGGTCTGAAACGTTGCAAAGCTTCCCCCCAATCGCACACCTCCTTTGCACTCACAGCCTTTTGAAGTGGCTCAGCTGACTCGAACCAGAGAGATTCAAAGCTGAATTTCAACCACTGTTCATTTCTTATTTGAGAATAGGGAAGGCAGATCCTCAGACGGTGAATGCACTGTGTCTGTTCAGGGGAGAGAACGTGAGCTGCTGCGGGACCTCTCGGGGATGCACAGCCAGGCTCCTCTCTGGGCTCGGGGCGTGCGGGGGGCGGGGGTGGGGGTGGTGGGGGGTGCCAGGACAAAGCCATTCAGACACAGGGCACAAGTCTGAAGCACCTCACTACAAATTTAGCAGCAAGGCAGCGATCACACAGTGATGATAAATTAAAAGATGAAAAAATAGAGATTAAAAAAAGGGAGAGAGCAGCTAAGCTCCTGAACAGAAGCCAAGCAGGAATTTGCTCCCAGAGTGGTTGGTGGTGCATCAGGGGTGAGTTAGGCTTGCACCCACTTCCTCCTGCCACCACGGGCAGTCATCACCTTTATTCTCTCTGGAAGGCACGCAGCATGGGGCGTGCATTCATCTTCAGGGCTTGTGAGCACATCAGACGTCTCATCTGGATGTAACGCACCCAGGAGTGCAATTTCTCAAGTTGGCAATTTAAGCCATAGGTGGAGAGGTGGAGTGATCTCCCTGCTCCCTCAGATTCTGGGAGTTGTGAGGTCACCGGAATCCTGCCCCAGGCCTGGGTCCAGTGCAGACTCAGCCCTGCTGGCTGCTTGAATCCTGGTCTCCCTCATTTGCATGCTGATTATCCAATTAGTTAATGTTCCCTTCTCCAGCTGAGTGGACTGGGGTGGGGGGAGTGGAGAAAAATGGTAGGGTGGAATCTCAGGACCATAGTAATGGCTTTCTACTCCTTGAGAAGAATTTGATGGGTGTTTTTCCACAGAACTTAATTCAGTTTTGAATATGAATCAGGATGGAAACAGAACAAATCTAATAGCAATCAATAGAATTTCGCCATGGTGGATCTCGGGGTCATTTAAGATGAACTGGCACAAGGCAAGCTAAATCAAACCAATAAAGGCTTCACACCTTTACCAGAGAGGTCGGACAAGGGCGTCCTTTAGGGTAGAAGTTCTTAGCTGGGGCCTCACACCTCAGCATTACGGGGTCCGTGTAGTCCTGGATATGGGATTCCAAGCCAGCTGGTGTGTGCATTTAGGGGGGAAAGGATCCTTAATTTTTTCATCAGATTTTTAGAGCAGTGTCAGGTGGTCCCCACTGGCTTTGGCAACACTGTTTAAAAGAAGATTCAGGGATTGATTAGAAACCACAGGGGGAGAGATGTTACCAGACCTGGGCCTTGGAGATGCAAATTGTTGCCCTGAGAGAGAGAGAGAGAGAGAGAGAGAGAGAGAGAGAGAGAGAGTGTGTGTGTGTGTGTGTGTGTGTGTGTGTGTGTGTGTGTGTGTTGGGTGTGCACTCATACCCTTGTGCGAGTCTGCCAGACATGCTAGCAGAGTGAGAAGAGCACTGGCCCAATATCTCAACCCTGTTTCTGTCTGCCACTGTGTGACCTCAGACAAGTTTCTCAACCTTCCTGTGCTTCAGCTTCTTACATGCAGAATGGGGACAGTCGTGGTGTGCATGCCATAGAGGCTTTGAAGATTAAAAGCATCATTCCTCACAAAGATCTGCAGACCACACAGCAGAGACAGAGACACAGTGGTCTCTGGCTGCTTTGTGCCTCCACTTAAGGCAGCGTTGCCGTTTCTATTCTCGATCCCGCGCGCTTCACGCTGCCGGTCATTTCTGCGTTAGGTATGGGCAACTCAGCAAAGTGCCTGGCGCGAGGTGAGCGTAGTGGAGAGTCAAGGCATGTTTGTTTGGGTGCAGTTCTGTCTGCCAAGTGCAGCCGCGCAGTGCGAGAGCCATCCAGGGTGCCTGGAGGAGCCCAGACTTCAAAGCTGGTGACGACCGCACTTCTGTGAAGCCCTCCTCCTCTGTGCTGATGGCGACAACTTCTATTTGTATTTTCATCGTCTTTCTCCTAAGAGATACATTTTGTGGCCTGCCATTGAGTCTGCTTCCCAAAATGCAGCCTGGAGATTTTTTTTTTTTTGAGATAAACTATCCTGTGAAGAAAGATAGATACTATATTTTAATCTGGGAACATTGCATTCGAAACGTCTTTTTTTTTTTTTTTTTAAGGCAACATTAGTGGTGCTATCATTCAGAGGATATGGATGTTTCGAGGAAATTTACATCCAATCATGCCTTTGAAGCTTTACCAGCCCTGGGCAATATCATCTTTCTGTCTGGAAACAGCAGTGGCTATGAATGTAACACATGATCCCGGATCATAGTGCCCACACCACGAAGGTCCGTGTCCACACACCTCCAGGCCTGTTTTGACTAAGATCCTTACACGGGAGGTCACCCTGCTCTGACAGATGTCGTGTACCTATCGGAGCGAAGCCAGGGAGGTCTGCTGGTTAGTGCAAAGGCGGTATCCAACCCACAGGGAGGACACAGGGGCTGGCATTGAGCCACCAGGGAGCACTCTGCTTAATCCTGCCCCATTTTGGAAACAATGGGGAGGAAGGTGAGCTTGGTGGTTGAAGGCACCTAAAATTGTCACCCTGGGGTGTTTCCCAGATTGAAACTAATTGCCTTTTCTCATACCAAGAAAGATGCAAAAAAAAAAAAAAATCAAGACCCATTAGTTTTGGTCCAGATAGAGCTGGGTGCTTCTATTTGATGAATATTAACCTGTAGAATAAGATGGTCCTCTGTGGGTTGATTCCACCTCAGAACTCCCTGAGAACCCAAGCATGGTCCCCTCATCAATGAATCTTCCTGGCTGGTGCCCTCGAGCCCCATGTACAGATGTGGGGCCCATTGATTTCAACATATGTAGGAGAAAATGCACCTGTTAACAATAGTCTTCTTACACATCTGTGGGATGTACAATACACTCATCCCCCCACAAACCAAAACGTGACCCTCTGCTGCAGACTCAGGGAGCACCCCACAGTGTGCCTGATGTGATGCTTCTCCAGGAAAGGAACAAAACTGCATGACATCAGTGCCCACCCTTTCCAAAGACTTTCAATTCGCCATGGTAATGGGGAGCGGGCCAAAACATGGGCAAGACAACACCAAAGATATTTTTTTTAAATTTTTCTCCAATCGTTATTTATTTTGAGAGAGAGAGACAGAGCTTGAGCAGGGGAGGAGCAGAGAGGGAGGGAGACAAGCCGAAGCAGGCTCCAGGCTCTGAACTGTCAGCACAGAGCCCAATGCGGGGCTTGAACCCACGAAAGCAAGATCATGATCTGAGCCAAAGTCAGATGCTCAACTGACTGAGCCCCCCAGTCTCCCCGATGGTCTTATTTATGGAAACTGTGTGACATTCCTTCCATCCCCAGCCTCTCCCAGTGGACACCCCGTCTGTGATTTGCTGAAACCTACAGTGGTTTTTATGAGGATGTGTGATCCCACCAAATGGTGGAAACTGACCCAGGGTTCAAATTTGGTGGAACTCAGTCTGTGAAATGGATTACATTGCACCTTGCTAGAATGTAAACGCAAATTCAAGTTCACAAGGTGGGGGTGGGAAGGGATTTACTAAGAGCAAGAAAGACTTGAGCTGAAAATGCATTTTGAAAGCGTGGAATTGCGCTGATAGGTATGGGCATAAGGAAGACAGGATTCTAAAAACATGTATTGGTCCAAAACTTGGGGCTGATGCTGGGCCGGTTAGTGGACAAATACGGCTCAACTGTGACCTCACAGGAGGACGTAGGTCTAGAGGATGCACACTGGGGCAGGAGAGGGCCTCTCTGGCCGGACAGGCAGGAAGGAGCCCGTGAAGGTGGCCACCCGGAGGAGGTGGGGAGTGGAGCCAGAGGGTGGGCACGCTCACGATTTGGAATGCCGCTTTGGTGCTGAGCAGGATGCGGGATTGTGAGGAGACCCCTTGCTCTTTCAGACCCCAGCTTTGGGGACCTTGGGTCTGCAGAGTGTCCTGTTAGGTGACAAGCTAACAACATCACTAAAGAGTGTTATCTGCTTCCCTTAACCACGTGGCCAGGGTCAGGGCACCTGGGTGGTTCCGCCAGTTAAGCATCTGACTTTGGCTCAGGTCATGGTCTCAGCTTCGTGGGTTGGAGACCCCCATTGGGCTCTGTGCTGACAGCACACGGATCCCGCTTGAGTTTCTCTCTCTCCCTCTCTCTCTGCCCCTCCCTGCTCACGTACGTGTGCTCATGCTTTCTGTCTCTCAAAAATAAATACAAAACTTAAGAAAAGAATGGCCAGGTTCCTGACACTGTTTCTGCAAAGAGGGGGCCAGCAGCGGTAGGGACTCACTTTACTGGACATGGAATCGGGCTACAGATGTGTCACTGACACCGCCTGTGTGGCACAAAGCCTCACCCTCTGCCCTCGGTGTTTCCTGTTTTCCCTCTCTCTGAACATTTGTCTGAGTTTCTCCTGAAAAGCCAATACTCCTCTCAAGGAAGCAGTGACCCCTATAAGTAGTTCTAGGGAACTCCTAAACCTGGCCCATCTCTCAGTCTCTTGTTCCCAGACCATGGCTCTTAGGAGCTTTAATACAAGTTCAGCAAGTAAGAGGAAGGTGTGATGAGTGATAGTGGCAGGTCGTTGTGGTTTGCTGGGCGACAGGTTGCGAGTGTCCCCACAGTTCTGTGTGGCACTTCACTGTTGCTCTTCTTCAACATGTGGCTGAGAGTCACGGCCACGAGCACGGCTGGCTGTCTCTGATGTGCTGTAAGGATGCTGGGGTGGGTTTTTCTGGGGACCGGAAATCCTGGGTGCCTCAAGATGTTCTATTTCTCTTGGAAAAAAAGGCTCTTCTGGGGCCAGTACATAGAGAATCCTTTATGCTTCTGTGAGAGGGTAGCAAAATATATATGAGAACAACAACAACAAAAAGAAATCACCATCACGTTTACGCCTTACATTTACGGACAGCCTGTCACGATGAAGTCAAAGATTGATACTCACTTTGTGGACTTAATTTCAAATGACTTAGTGGAGGGAAAGCAGGCACTTGCTTTGAACCACCCGCAATCCAAACACAGACTCCGACAGCCGAGTGTGAAAAGGGGCCGTTGGGCACTGCTGACCACCTGTCCCACGTTCACCTCCCCTTCTCTCTCTCCCTGCAGAGTCTCCCCCCGTGTCCGCCCCTCCGCCTGGCGGTCCACGTGGCTCCAGGGGCGCCAGCCGCACCTGGGGGGCCAGGCACATGCCTGCACGTGTGCACCGGGGGTCCTGGAGACATGAGGCCTCCTGGGTTCTGCCACAAGCATTCACACCCAGCCTCGGCTTTGGGATTCTGCTGTGTGTCAGGGCAGCGACATGCTGCAGCCACTTGCTGGTGGAGGCCAGCCCGGGGACAGGTGAAGGGTGCTCCAAAGCCAGACGTGCAGGAAGATGGGCCCGGTGACTCCCTCTGTATGGCTGCCATTGGAGTGGGCCTCTTTATTCACAGGCAAGAGCGTCCCTGGAAGCTGAGAGCTAGCTGTTCATACTACGTATCTGGGATCCAGGTGATCCCAAGTTGGCCTACTCAGTCGTTGTTGACTTCGGAGGCCCTTGGGTGGAAGTTTCTCATGCTCCCGGAGCAGGAGCCACCCAGGCATGGCGTCATTCTCCCCGTCCTGCCAGGAGAAGGGCCTCACACCCCTGTTCACCCCAGTAAGGCAGCAGAGTGGGAGCACAGAGGCCACTGCATTCCCTGGAGGCCTCAGGGAGGCTGCGTGATGGAGGCTTTTCATGGGCCAGATGCCCTGCACCGCCCACCACCGCTTCTGGTGCCTCTGCATGGCCCAGACCACCCTGGGCGTGGATCCCTGGGCTCCGCCTGTATGAATGAGGGTCCCAGGTCTTCAGTGGCAGAGCATCCCCACCTGCACAGCCCTCCTGCTGCTCTCCTGACAGGCTGTCCTGCGACCCCGCCAGCTCAGCGTGGGCAGAAGTGCTGGAGGCTGGGGAGCCTGACGTGGCAACTCCGGCCACAGGCACGGCCGAGTTTGGAAGGCCGTGGGATGGGAATTGTGTCAGTGCTCAGTGGCTTCTTCAGTGTTACGGGCTATTTATTTTTGTGTTTATTTAGTTAGGTTTGGGTTAGAGGCTGGGGTGAGCCTGCACATGCGAGTATGAGCTGGGGACGGGCAGCGAGAGAAGAAGAGAGAATCCCAGGCAGACTCCACGCTGTCAGCACAGAACCCGATGTGGGGCTCGAACCCACAAACTGACAGATCATGACCTGAACTGAAATCAAGAGTCGGACGCTTACCCGACTTTGCCATGCAGGCTTCCCATGTTACAGGAAGTTTAACTGAATTGGTGTTTCTGTGGTGAGCAGAGTGCAGGGTACCCAGGAAGGACCTAGTGCTTTGGGAGGCACCTGGCCAGACGATGACAAGAATTGCAGGGAGACCTTCTTTTCGGTAAGGGTTTTCTTCATGTGCCTTCAGAGTGCTAAGTCCTTCCCCCACCTTCTAACTTATTCCTCCCACCGACCTATTAGCTCCATTTTGTAAGTGAAGGCAGAGGTCAGAGAGGTTCAGGAACTGTCCAAGACACACAGCACGAAGAGTGTGGGATCAATATTTGGACCCAGGGGCGCCTGGGGGACTCAGTCGGTTAAGCAACTGACTTCACCTCAGGTCACAATCTCACGGTTCGTGCGTTCGAGCCCTGTGTCAGGCTCTGTGCTGACAGCTCGGAGCCTGGAGCCTGTTTCGGATCTGTCTCGCTCTCTCTGCCCCTCCCCCCGCTTGTTCTCTGTTTCTCAAAAACACATAAACGTTAAAAACATTTTTTTGTTTAAAATTTGGACCCAGCTGAGTCTGAATGCCAGACGTGCCTGGACTCTCGCCCGTTACTGACATGCACCTAGACCTACGTCTCCGTGACAGTTTGCTCCTGTAGGGAATGTGACGGTGAGAGGCTGAAGGGTCTGACTTACCTGGTAGTTTAGAACCAACCGTTCATCCAAGAGGCATCGCGAACCTCCAGCTCTCTCCCGCCTCGTCCTTACCCTGCCTGCTGACGAGACAGATGCCATTCAAATACTGGCAAGTCTCTGTCATTGCCCCCAGGGGAGGGGTGACCTTAGAACACAGGCCAGCCCCATCTGCCTGAGCTTGAAGAGGGCAGAGAAGAAAAACTTCAGGGAATCCAAACACGAAGACCGCAGCCACCCGTTGGCTTTCCTGTGCTGACGATGTGCTCGTCACAACACATTAATAAGATGCTTTCGAATTCCACTCACTTCAAATGATGAAGCCTTATACTGTAAGCCGACGTCACTGCTGCCCCATGAACGAATGCAGAGGGATTGCTCACAAAGTCACCTCGAGCTTGCCCCTGACCTCACCTGCTTTAATTATGCACGAGGTGCTCAGATTCCCTGGCAACAAGCAGGCATTCATTACCTATAATTCCTATTTTACAACCTTTTTGTTCGATCTGTCCCAGAATTCATTCTGAAGAAATCCAACAGAATAAATGATCATTCTCCCCGACCACTTGACTGCCTCTTTGAATACTTGATGAGGCTGCACGTGTGTATTATTTACAAAAAATTGATTGCCACGGAGCCTCCACATCCCTTTCATGCTCTGCAAACGTGGACTTAACACACTTCCTCTGAAACCCGCAGCCAGCCCCGCGTATGTGACAACACGTTGAAGGAGCAAATGGGTTTATTGGTTTGGGCAGCATGTCCCTGGTGAGGAAATTAGGGGATGTGCAGACATGCAAACTCTCCTCTTGTCTGCATCTCGGCACGCTGCTCTGGGGCCCGAAGACTGCATCAGCCTACAGGGAAACCCCCCACCCCTGGGAGACATGAGGACTCCATGAGCCAGAAGCAGGCGCCCGAAGGCGCTTCTCTTAGAACCTTTGCCAGAAAGAAGCACCTGCCAGTGGGGGACCCAGGACACAGCGTCACTGCAGCTCGGGGGCTGACAGGTGCCCCAGGGGCTCTGCGATTGGGGCCCTCGGGCGCAAGCCTTCAGACAAGGACTTGGGTCCAAGAGTTCACTTACAAGGAGATGCTAGAAGAATCATAGGGGTTGGGCAGGGGCCAACAAAGGGTGTGTTTGTTACCAGACTTGGGGATCCTTGTGAAACACCTCCGAACTCCCCCAGGGGCGAGGGGGCAGGGGTGCACAGCCCCTGATGCCCACTCATCCCTGGCGGGGGCGTGATCCAGGTCCCCTCCTTGCTTGGCATTTCTGGCCGGCCCAGCTGGTGGGGGGTGGGGGGGCAGGGGAGTGGGGAGATGGTGTGGCTGGAACTGGACAGCGTGCACTGCGGGGCAGTGGCTGGGTCAGTGGTGGTCCCCACATTTAGGAGACCCTAGTCCCACGTTTCTCACTGCACACCCGGGGCCCCAGGAGTCACACCAGAGTGACCCTGCGAAGTCGCATCTGTGACCTTGGATCCAGATGGTGTGGTGGCATCCCAGTGAGAACAGCCACCTGGGGACGTGGGGCTCTGGGGTCATGGTGAACGTTACCACCTGAGCCTACATTTGTGCCATTCAGAACCTTCTGCAGAGCTTCACTGGTGCTGGCAGTGTAGAGGCCCCCAGACCTGAGGAGGACTGGGAGGTGAGAAGCAGAGGGGAAGTAAGGGAACTGAAATGGGACAGCAAGTAGTGGGAGGTGCACTGCAGGGGGTGCGGGGGAAGGCAGTGTGTTTGAGGCTCACTCGTACATGGCGTCCCCAGCTCACCTCCAGCGCAAGGACCGTGCAGCCCAGCCTGTGTCCCTGAGACAGACGAGGGCCTGCTTCAAATTGTCTCCAGCCTAGCTGCTCCCAGTCTGGCCAGCGGCCGGGCAGCTCCCGCCTCGCCTGGGAGCCATGAGAAATCCCACTGTGGTCCAGCCCTGGCCTCTGATTCAAAATCTGCATTGTCATATGATCCCCAGCTGCTTCCCAAGCCCATGGCCTGAGAGGCACGGATTGGGCTCTGGCTCTCCAGCTGGGAGTCCTGGGCCCTCCCCTGGGTGTTTGGGGTCTGAATGTCACGGAGCTCACATGGCTTCCATGTTTTCAGGGGGCCAGACTCTGCAAGGCCTCATTTCACTCTGCAAATGACGCTGCTCGGCCACAAGCACCCGGGTCCTCATCACCATACAGGGTAGGAACCCACAGTTGTGCCGGGGACATATACACCACAGTCCCTGAGTCCTGCAGCATCGGGCCTGGAACCCACACCCCTCGGGCCCCCGTCTCCCCGACCGGCCTGTCCCTAGGCAGCGGAACACGTCCGATCTGGAAGATTGTTGGCAGATTTCCACACCGAAGAAAACATTTTGTTTTGTTTTGCATTTCAAATGAAGGAGACAGTGAAAGACAGACCAAGGGGTGAAGTTGTAGGCAGACAGTTTTGTGCTGTATTTTCTTGCTGAATGTTTTTTATGACGCGTCCGATGCCCTTTAAAGGTCAGATATTGCTATTGTTCATTTCCTCATCAGTTAGCTAACCAAGCACTGTGCACCGCTTCAGGTCACAAGTGTTAGTTACTGATGAAAGAGAAAGGCTGCTCTTGATTTTGTAAGGGGAAGACAGGATTCGAACGCACGCTTGTAGAAACTGATTTGCAACCAGGGCAAGCATGCTATGCACAGATTTAATTTGGGGGAGATAACGTTATGTCAGATACAGGATCTTGACTCCCATCTCTGGCCACTGTGTGCAGGGGCCACACCTGCTGGTGCCGATCTGGCCAGGACAGTGACCAGAGCAGACACCACCATTTCTGCATCGTGACAAGGAAAGACACCGAGTGCTGCAACAGCTCAGGCCAGCCTGCTTCCCCTCTGGTGTGACAGGGATGACAAACCTGCCTGTCCCCTGCAGTGTGAGGGGCGGGGTGACATACACAGCCTGTCTCAGTAAAACGGTCGGTGAGAAAAATGAGAGCACGTGAACTCCTGGTACTTGAGAATCCACATCATGGTAGAACTTCTCTCGGGAAAGCTGTGCACTTGGCCTAAGCAGGAAGTCCAGTCCCCTCAGAGCAGTGAAGAAAACCAGCCAGCAGAGAGGTCTAGTGGCCCGCATCCCATGGCACAACCAGGGGGTTCTGGCACCTGACCTGACAGAGCCCCCAGGGCAGGAGGCCCTCTGTGGTCCCACAGTGTTGAAACACTTACCTGCTCCCTTCCCACAGCTACTAGCTGTCTTTTATTTCCTGTGTTTTCTTTCCCATCCCGGAGGGAGGTCTCATTTGTGGGGCGAACACAGTAAGGCCTGGAGGCTTTGTCAGGGACAAGAAAGGCTGGATTAGGGGCGCCTGGGTGGCTCGGTCCGTTAGGTGGTCGACTCTTGGTTTTGGGTCGGGTCATGATCTCCGGGTTCTTGAGTTCAGGCCCTGCATTGGGCTCAGTGCAGACAGTATGGAGCCTGCTTGGGATTCTCTCTCCCTCCTTCTCTGCCCCTCCCCTGCTCTCTCTCTCTTAAAATCAGTAAATAAATAAAAAAAGAAAAGAAAGAAAAGAAAAGAAAAGAAAAGAAAAGAAAAGAAAAGAAAAGAAAAGAAAAGAAAAGAAAAAAGGAAAGGAAAGGAAAGAAAAGGAAAGAAAAAAGGAAAGAAAAGGAAAGAAAAAAGGAAAGGAAAGGAAAGGAAAGGAAAGGAAAGGAAAGGAAAGGAAAGGAAAGGAAAGGAAAGGAAAGGAAAGGAGAAAGAAAAGGAAAGGAAAGGAAAGGAAAGGAAAGGAAAGGAAAGAAAAGAAAAGAAAAGAAAAGAAAAGAAAAGAAAAGAAAAGAAAAGAAAAGAAAAGAAAAGAAAAGCTGGATTAAAACTCCTGGATAGGGTTTGCACAGCACAGGCGAGCGATGAGGACAAACCTGAGGACATTCCACTTTCATTCAGCATCTTGGGGTCAGTTTGGATATAAGAGACAGACCCAGTCCTGTCGGTCAGGGATCAGGGGCATCCGGCTCCAGAAAACAGAGCAGCGGCCCCAGCAGTTACAGATGGAGCTGGCCTGAGGGGCTGTGGCTCCTGTGTGGTACCTGGCTCCTGTGTGGTGCCTCCCTCGGATAAGGGTTTCTATCTACCCCCTCCACTCCCCCTACCCTGTGCCTCTCCCTCTCTGCTAAAGGAGACTGGCTTTTGTCCAGACAGAAAAGAGGGAGAGAAAAAAATAATCACTTCTCTAAAGGAGAGGGGAAAGGGGTTCCCACGATTCTAATTGGTTGATTTGGGCCACGTGATCAGGGACCTGGGGGGAGGGGAGGGGTTCTGGTGATTCTGATTGGTTGGTTTGGTTCAGAAGCAGGTGATTCTCATGCAAGGTCTGGCCTGCACTACCTGTGTGGAGGAGGGGGAAATATTTCACCTCATTCAGAAGAAAGCGCCAAGCCTGGGGACCCTCCCTTGGAGTTGCTGACTATGGGGTGGGTGGCTCTGGTCACTGGGTAGATCCCATGTCCAGGCAAGAGTGCCCTTTGAACTTGTTGCCCGTTGCCAAACCAGCCAGGCCCGGGCAATGCTCTGCTTCATTCCCCACCCATTGTCACCCCCTTTGAGGGGTCGCATCACTCAAGGGGACACATGAGCTCTGCTGATGTTCAGTCCCCCAGTTTTTATTGTTGTTAATTCTGTCCTTTGCTGCGATCATGCAATTCTGCTTTGGAAATCATTTTAGGCAATACTGGTCTCATGAGTGTTAGAAGTGACTCTGTATTTTGGCCTGGGGGTGTGTTTCCAGGCTGTGTGAGTTCACTCGTGTTTTATGGGCCCGGCAGGAGGGTCTGGCCCTTCACCTGTGTCACAAATGTATGTGCGCGTACAGTATTGCACACAAGCGCAGTATCACAGCCTCTCCAAGTGCCAGAGACATCTGTTTACGTGGGCCTTGTTCTCCATATACCCCCACACCTGTCTGATTTGGGCCAACGAAGGCCGATGTGCAAATGAGCTGACATGCCACTCTGCCTGCAGGGCACAGACACGCTTCGTGCTTCCCCCGGGTATGCGGCCCCAGGAGATGCTGTACGTCATTACCTATCAACACTGCATCCGATCAATTTCTCCGGGAATATGACAGGCTCCTTCTTCCCCTCCAGCTGCAGCCAGTGCTGGGGCCTATCCTGGGTTGGAGACGTTCTGCTCCCCTTGGAAATCTCGAGCTTTAATGACTGGTTAACATATCGACTGCCCCCACAAGCCCTAAGGCATCTCCTGCTAAAGGTCAGCCTGCAGCCAGTGTATAATGGCTGCTTTTCCGAGGTAATTAGTTACTTTCCTTCGATTACAATTGGAAAATGCACAGAGCTGAACATTTGTCTCAGTTAACATCCACTGAGATGCATCTTCAGACCCATAATCGCTCCCCCGAGGTGGGAGGGCTGGCTTAGGGGACCTCGGACAAGTAGGGTCTGAGGTGGTGGTTTCTCGAAAATCAAGAAAGCACCATCATTCTCACCACGGTGAGCTAATCTTGGCACCGAGATGGCGTGGGACCTTGGAAGGCCTCGGGGAGATGTGTGCAGGCTTCCCAGATGCCAATCAACACCCCCCACCCCCACCCACTGCCCTCCCATACTGCCTGCGGCGGCCAAGCCAGGGTCAGGGATGTCCGTATCTGATCACCACCTCCTCCTGCCTCCTCAACATGCCAACAACAGAGCTCATTATTCAAATAGATGTTTCTGTTTGCTTCGGATTGCTATCCCGAAGGGAATTGGGCTTTCTCGTTTGCAAAATGAAGACCGTACTTCAGTTTGTGCAAGATGTTAGGTCCCCCAAATACCCAGATCATTGGTAGAGAGGCTGACGGCTCAGGGTAAGAGGTTGGATGCGAAAATGGTCATTCTGCAGTCAGCGAACATTCTGTATTCTCGTGATGGGCCTGCGGCCCTTTATCTCTATCTCTTGAATATTCAGAATTCCGGAGAGCCTCACTCTGGAAGAGTCCCCCACCCCCTAGCCCCCCACAGGCAGGTTATACACCTGTGGCTACAACACAGCTCTGGGGGCCCAGCCTGAGGGGCGTAAGACCCCGTGCACGGGCTCCTCTCTGCCCTCTTGTTAGATACGTCTTGTGTTTACTCCCACACCCTCAGTGGCTGTCCTCTGTTTATAAATAATTTGTGTTGATCACTTAAAAGTCATAAGAGCACACAAAAATAACACGAAGGAAGTAAAAGTCTCCTGAGTCCCTGTTGGCCTGGTCTAACCCGTGGCAAATGGTGACTCGACGTTTTTATTCAAATCCTTCGACTTACTATTTCTTTCCACTTCTCTCCACCATTTCTTTGAGGGATGGGCTGGACAACGTATTCATTTAGGAGTCTCTCCAAGTCAAGACCCTTTACAAAAATTGTTGCACACTCGTTGCTCTGTGGCTATATAATAACTTAGCAACCTTTGCCCCAGTGACGAACATCCACTTAGTTTCTAGTTCTTTTTGTTTTTGGGGGTGGGGGGTTTTACTGGCCAGGCAGCAGTGCTACAATGTGCTTGATGTACGTACCTATCCTCATGCACCAGCTCAGTCTTTAACTCCTAGAGAACTCTGGCTTCTAGGCACTGATAAGGAACGCAAGTGGTTGTTTGCAGAGCCTATCTCTGGGGAAAGCAAACGCTGTTTTCAGCTCCACTGCCACCTTGTCCTGGAAGAGAGTTTGTTCCCATTGCACAGAAGACACCTTAGGCCTGGGGTCATCTTCTCAGATGTGCGAGGCTCTCAGCTCCCATCCCATTTACTCTTGGCTCCCAAGCCCATATCAGCCGTACCTCTCGCGGTTTGCTGAGATCCCCAGGAATGAGTGACTGACTCTCTATGTTGGAGAACAGTCTGTAGAAGTGTGTCTAGGTCCCTCCTGGATGCCCAGCCTCTGTTTACCTCGGCAAGTAGACCTCTCCCCATTCCTGTTTAGCTTCACAACATCAAGCAGATAGCCTTCCAGGGCCAGGATGAGGCAGGGTTCCTGAGTCCAGACATTGATATAGCAGACAGGCAGAAGGGGGTCATAATTTCATGGTGTGGCCTCCAGTGTAAGTATTAGGAGTTCCGGTGGGGATTGGAGAAAGCTGGTTTCAACCGGTTAAATTATGCACACCGTCTGTCTCCATTCTTCTAAAGAAATTTAGGTAGAGGATTCTGATTTCAGAGCACAGGCAGGAGGGCCAAGTCCTTTGGGGTTTGGGGGGAAAGTGACATTTAGATACGACCAGGACAGGTCTTAAGTGCTGGCAGAATGGAATCCCTAGATAGAGCCTACACATCAGAAGTCAGGAAGGTAGGAAAGAGATTTTGGACTGGGATGGGGGTCCAGACTCTGGAAAGCCTGGTAGGCAGGGGGTCAGGTTCTGAGCAAGGGTTGCAGGAAATTCCAAGGGCATTTGGAATATGTTGAAGAAAACCTGGACATTCTCAGGAGTTCTGGCTGCTCCCGTCTTTGCCTCCTTCGGGACACGCTTTCCCTGTGATCCCATACCTGCTGGAATCAGAGAGAGCCGCTCTAAGGGGTCAGGGCAAGTACTTCCTGGCCGTTGAGAAGCACATGCATTCACAGAAGGGCCATGGACAGCTTCAAGTTCGGGCAGGAAATGCGGCGCGTGACAAAGTTTGGGCAGGAATGTTGTTTTCTACTTTAAGATGCCTGAAAGGCATGTTAACACTAACCTCCCATGTAGCTTTCCTGTGGATGATATATAACTCCATTTACCGCTGTAATCTGGGTAGCAAAATGAATACTCCATCGTTGTACTATGAATAGTAAATTAACCCAGATAAAAGTGTTCTCCAGCCAATCAAAACCATTAAGTAGCTAGGAGACTAAGATTAGTGAGCACATTCCAAAGGCAATTATAATGAATAACTAAAGAATACATTCACTTCAAGAGGGCAGACGGCTTCAGAAGCTTTCTGGTCTCTCCAAAGAAAATGAGGGTAGGTGGGAAGAAAGCTGAAGAAATTTCGTAAAAAGGACATATTTATTGATCTATGTGGGGCCATTTAGAATCGGTAATGGGTTCTTAGGGCGACTTGGGCGTCTTAGCCATCAGCAGGATCATTAAAGGAAACAAAGAACCAAGAAATTTTCCCTGCTCACCACCTTTTACAGCCAGGTCAGACCCAGAGGCTGTGCCTGAATCTCAGTGTGGCAACAGTTCTCAGTCTCTTGTGAAGAAATACCATTTTCGTGTTTTA
This sequence comes from Panthera onca, assembly GCF_046562875.1. Classification (NCBI taxonomy): domain Eukaryota; kingdom Metazoa; phylum Chordata; class Mammalia; order Carnivora; family Felidae; genus Panthera; species Panthera onca. The sequence continues at coordinate 718,101 of NW_027675870.1, forward strand.
AATGTAAGTGTAATGCATGCTAATTGCAGACAGTATGGAACACTCACCAAAAAACGTGAAACGATACCAAAACCGATCCATAATCCTGTCACCCAGAGACAGCCATTATTAACATTTTGGGGTAACTAGGTTTTTAAGTGTTTCTGGGTATGTACATTATATGTTTGGATAGTCGTAAATTATTCTGTTCACTTAAGAATGATGGCTTTAATATTTTGGTAAAAATGATACAACTTATTATATAAAATTCAAGCCATACAGAAAAATGCAAAGAAAGGTTTTAAAAACTTTCACCTGGGGGCACCGGGGTGGCTCGGTGGGTTGATCATTCAACTCTTGGTTTCGTCTCGGGTCATGATCTCGTGGCTTCACTAGTTCGAGCCCTGCCGATGGGCTCTGTGCTGTCAGCCCGGATCCTACTTGGGATTCTGTCTCTCCATCTCTCTGCCTCGTCCCTGATCCTGGCTCCCCTTCTCAAAATAAATAAATAAACTTAAAAAAACCAAACTTGCCCCTGAACTCTCACCCAGGGAAGTTAACAATCCTGCATCTTCCTTCAGCTTATGGGCTAATTATGTGCTCTCTCAGAGAGAGAACAATTACCTTCTGAAAAAATGGATGATTGTAGGCTATTTTCATGCAAAAATGGAATTTTTTTTTTTTTTGTAATTTCAGGTAAGGAAATAAACAAACCAGAAGGACAAAACACAAGGCTGAAGGACTGTGGCACTACTGGAAACTGTTTCCAGGGGCCACACTGGTTCTTTTAAGAGATTCCGCCCATTCTCTCTCCTGGCTTTCTCTTCTTTGTGCTGAGACATGTCAGCTCATCGCATCTTCGAAGGCAGCAACAGGGCTCCGTGTAAGGCCCTGAGCCGCACATCCTGCTTTTCCTGACTTCCAGCAGATTCTCTAAGTCTGGTGGCTCAATCCCAGACACAACAATGGCCGGATACTGAGAAGTGTTCAACCCGTGGCCACGGTGACCCTCGGCTGTCTAGCCAGTCACTAAAGGGACATTCTTACATGTACCACCAACCCGCATCCTCAGGTGCTAGGGAAAGATGAACAAACACAAACACCAAACAAAGCAAAGCTTCCAAGACCTAAGCAGTGATATCAGTGAATTAAGTGGCTTATGTGGGATAAGAGCAAACCAATAAACCTGAGCATCCAGAGCGGACACTGAAAACCCCCAGCCTAGTCTTGCCAGATGGGAATTGGGGTCCATGTGGGCATATCATCAGATTTGTCAGGAGGAACCAAAAATCTAAATGTTTTTAAATTTTTTGGGTAATGTTTATTTTATTTGTTTCAAGGGGGGAGGTGATTGAGTTGGGGAGGGAGAGAGAGGGAGAGAGTATCCCAAGCAGACCCCGTATTGTCGGCACAGAGGCTGATTCCGGCTCGAACTCACAAACTGTGAGACGGTGACCTGAGCCAAAACCAAGAGTCGGGCACTGAACCGACTGAGCCGCTCAGGCGCCCCCACAGGGACCTAAATTTTTAACTGAAATCTCCTTACTTACATATATTGAGGGTAAGTTAGAAAATCGAAAACACCGCGCAAAGCAAACAAAACTCACTGATGGGTCAGCCGGATTTCTTTTGCTGTTCTGACACAATTTAGTACAATTCAGGACACCAGTTCAAGAATATCAAGTGAGCAGCAGACAATTTTTAGTGAAAGTATGACCCAGACAATATCGGGCACATATTTATACCAAAACATATTCATTGTTGTTTGTTTTTCTGTGTTTTATCTGAGATTCAAGTTTACCTGGATATCTTGTCTTTGCTGGTGGGTTTTGGTGGATGATTTCCACCCCCCCTCATGGGGACCCCCGTCTTAGGAAGTCTGTGAGCTTTCTCTGTCTTCCCTGCCTCTGTCCAGATTTCAAAGTATTTGGCAGCTAAGTGTCATGTTTTTGTTTTGGTCCGTTTCCTTTTTCATTGATAATGTAGCTGTTTTTCTCTTACTATTATTTTTTTTTAATTTTCTTTTTGTTTCCAGTAGGTTTGGAGTAAATTGTGGGGTAAGAATGTATTGTTTTATGCCATTGATGAGCAGTCTCTACAGTCTGCTTTTTAATTTAACATTATATCATATATATCTCCCCATCATGAAATATTCCTATTTAAATTTTTTAATGTTTATTTATTTTTGAGAGAGAGACGGAGAGAGAGCATGAGCAGGGGAGGGGCAGAGAGAGAGGGAGACACAGAATCCAAAGCAGGCTCCAGGCTCTGAGCTGTCAGCACAGAGCCCGACGCAGGGCTCGAAATGACTAACTGTGAGATCATGACCTGAGCCGAAGTCAGACGCTCAACTGACTGAGCCACCCAGGTGCCCCAACATTTCCTCATTATGAAATATTTTTAAAACACATTCACTCGTATGAATTTCCCAAACCTGTCTTAGGTGAAGTTCCGTTACATTTAATGCTCAGAAAACCTGTGTACAGATATTGGAGCTAGAAGCAGAACTGTGTGGGAGAAAGAGTCGATTCTCCTGCTTGTTCCTAATGGGGCTGGGAGAACAGGAGAACCGTCCACGGTGGGTCGGCTCTGACTGTCCTTAGCAGCCACTACAAATGATGGTTCCTCCCACAGCCCTGGTCCCAGATTTCCAGTGGCCTTCCTTAGCTTTACCTTACACAAGTCGGGTGAAGGATTTCTTTTTCTCCCCTAAATCATCTGGGGACCTCTTCTTATTAACTGTTGGTTTCTAATGAGCAAGGCAATCCTACCAACTGGGTTTGATGTGATTAAGAAAAGTGCTTTTTCAAGCTATTATTTTTTGTGGTGGGGATGATTCTCGGGTAATTAGGCCACACTGTGGAGACACAACTTGATACATTGGCTTATTTGGGTTTTGACAATATGAATAAAAGTCCTAGGCTTTTGCCAAACAAGCTGCTGAGGAATGTTGGCATTCCATTTGGTATCTGCTGGGATCTGAAGTTGTGTGCGGGGGACAAGGGCAAATGCACAGCTAGGGGAGGAAGGGGCTGCCGTGTCCGGTCCACGTAATTCACCTGGGGGGAGGTCGCGCTGGCTCGCGGAGATGGTAAGGGCACCATTTTGGGACCGCATACTGCTTCCCAGGATAACCACATTCCATGAAGAAGGTGGATGGCATCTACCCTGATGGCACAAAACACCGAGATAATTCCATTCTACTTCCTGTTTTTTTCTCCAGATCCACTCCACTGTGGCACAGTGAGTCACGATCGTTCTCGGTTTTAGAGCTGGTGTTTTTAATTTTGTTGGCGGCTTCAAATGCCACTTTTATGAAGTTGAGAATCCTGTTATGTAGAAACTATGAGGCACTTTGGGTGACATGTTGGGCCTCCACAAACTAGCTTTCTTCTTCTTCAGATACAGGACTGGATTGGCCTGTGGGTGTCTGTCTCGTGTGGGAGGCGTCCACCGGCCAGCGCTCTTGCACTCTTCCACCCAGTGCTTGCTGGCCGGCTCAGAGGGTCCATCCATCCTTGTTTTGGCAATGAGTGCCTTAGTCCGGCCATTTTTGGCTAGGGTAGTAAGAGAGAAAGAAAAAGAAATGGAGAGGAGAAGAAGAAAGGCAGAAGGACAGAGGAAGCGGGGGAGGAGGGAGGGAGCAGAAGAGGGAGAGCATTAGGAAAGATCAATGCTCCAGGATCACTCCACATGCAGAAGGACCACGGGTGTCAGGGTGAGCTTGAGGGCAGGTACTCAGAACGTCATCTGAACTTTAAAGTGTCATCCCCAAAAAGAGAAATCAAATATTCAGTGGCTCCAAAATGCTCATCTATCCAATCACGAGTTGCACCTAGCACGCCTCTCCACCTGGAGGCATGGACACAAAAAGGGCTCCATTTCTAGAGCATCTCCTGGAGAGAAAGCTGTGATAAGAAGAAAAGGGAAAACACCCGAGTCTCCTGTGCCCCGCACACCCACAGCCCAGGAGCCAAGGAGAGGCTGACCCTGGTGTCTTTCTTGCCGGCCGGACAGGACTTGATTCTCAGATGTGATTGAGTTAGTGGGGCTGTTGGCAAAAGCTTGTTTTGACTGGTAAACGATGCAAGTTTGGGATAGAAGTCGGTGACCAAGGAGGACGGTGGAATGTTGAGGTGTCCTCCTCACTATCACACGTCTGAACCACGGCTACTTCTAATTCTCCTGCCAGCACGCTTCTTATTATTTTTGCCAACCTCTTATTTCCAAACCCTGGTTTTGCTTCATTTAACCCTCTTTTCCTGGACCTCTTAGACAAGGCACCCCGTTGGTGAAAAAACAGACAAACAAAACATCTAAGACACCACTTGGGACTATGTGGCAGCAAACACACTTTGGGGAGGCCTTGTCCTACAGAAGAGATGCTCCAGCGTGTGCAGAGACCATCAACGAGAAAGTTAGAGCAAATGAAAACTTTGTTCACCTTTAAAACAATTGAAAAGAGAGAGGGTGCATTTGAGCTGAGATTTTGAGACAAAAACAAAAGCCTCAGGTATCGACCGCCAGACAGCCTCTGTCCATCCTTCCCTTAGGACGCAGGGCAGGAAATCTGTCAGCCATGGAGCCACCTCTGTCGGCTTTGGACTCCCCCTTGCTTTTCGATGCTCCCTCTTTCCTGTAACAAGCCCCTCAGTTGTACACGGTGCCTGTCTTACTCCGCTACTGCCAATGTGGGAACCAGGCCCACACAGTCTGGGCATCATCCCACTTATTCTGAGGAGCCGTCAGAAGAGCACTGTTTCTCAGCCGTTGGGCGTTTTGACAGTAGGGCCTCAGTAGGCCTGTCTGCATGTCGCAGGGATCCCTGCCTGCTGGGAGCTCATACCCTTTGGTACCTGGGAGGAGACCTCTACTCTTTCTGACTCCAGTCTTTTCTCAAAGAAGCTTCCCCGACCCGACAAGTAAAAGGCGGAGCTCGGATGCATCTGCCAAGCTCCCCACCATGCTGTCTTCTGGCCTTGCTTCCCACCGACAAGACCCGTCCTTTGTTATACTGCGACCCTGGTGTCCTTAGGAAGGAGAGCCTTCCCTGGGACCCAGCCGAGACCCCAAGCTGCTCAGCGAGAGCAAAGGCAGGCAGTGATATTTCCTCATTGATCCCAGGCCTTAAGACCCAATGAAAGGACTGCCTACCTGTGCCAGCTGAACTTCAGAATTGTTATGGACCAGTGACTCATGATAACCTCCTTCCTCTCTTTTGGGACAGAAATGTTTGTGTTTTGTTGGTTTGTTTGTTTTCTCTGTGTGTGTGTGTGTGTGTGTGTGTGTGTGTGTGTGTGTGTGTTTGTGTTTGTGTTTGTGTGTGTGTGTGTTTTGTGTGTGTGTTTTCTGGTTATCACATGCCCGTGTTGGTTGTTTGCTTAATTCATAGGTCTTCATTCATAGGTCTTCAGATTGAAAGTGGAATCGAGGGCCAGTGCACACAAGGAGACTCATTCACACCTGGACCTAATTTGGATAAAAATATCCTGAACTTTGAGCTGATGTTACAAGGGTTGGGTCTTTAAGAGGGAGGATTCTTGGGGTAGGGTGAGGGTATTTTTCATGCAGGATGAAAGTGAATAATAGGAGGCCAGCAGACAGGCTGTGGCAGTCTAAAATATGTTCATAAATTCTCTTTTAAGCCCTTCAAAAGGTGGACCTCCATTCCCTTTTCCTTAAGCATACGCCAGACGTACTGAATGGTTTTGAAAAATACAAGAAGGTGAAAGTGATGGTGAGTCAAAAACACTCTAAAGAGCAGATATTGTAGTTCCAATGGTGTTGTGATCAGGGGATAATCGATGGAAGGGGCAACAGGCCATTAGATGCTAGAATTCTATGAGTGGAAGAGATGAACATAAGAGAAGAGAAACAAAAATAATATAAAATCAGGGAGGGGGCAAGACATTAGAGACTCATAAATATGGAGAACAAACTGAGGGTCACTGGAGGGGTTGTGGGAGGGGGAATGGGCTAAATGGGTAAGGGGCACTGAGGAATCTACTCCCGAAATCATTGTTGCACTGCATGCTAACTAATGTGGAGGTAAACTTTAAAAATTAAAAATAAATAAAATAAAAAAAGAAGCTAGAATTGTACACCTATCAAAATTATCAATTAAATTTGAGAGTGGACTCAAGATATCTTCAGACGTGCAAAGACTCAGAACATTTGATTCTATTCATTCTTCATTAGGAAGTTATCTGAAGGTGTATTCCAGCAAAACAAGGAGAGAAAAAAATAAAGAAAAATTATAGTTAATAATAGCCAACATTAACAGTGTTTATTTTTGTGCCAGACACTGTTATGGGTTATTTTCACATTTTATTACATATTAACCACACAACAAACGTATAAAGTATATACAATTACGATTATTATCTTCTAGAGGAGGAAATAGGGTTATAAAGAAGCCAAATAACTCATCCAACATCCACGTTACACAGTTGGTAAGTGGAACAAGTAAAGTCTAACCCAAGGCCGTCTCGCTCAAAAGTCCAGGCTTTTCAATGCTCCCTAAATTCTCAGATAGCCATATTACCATGAAACCATGGAAACAAACGGGGACCTTAGCAGAGGAAAATCACAGGAAGGAAGCTATGAAGCAGACCTACTGAGTCACCACCTAAATGAGGCAGGAAAAGAGAAGGCTCCAGTAAGTGACCGCTAAGAGTTTAACAGGACGATGTCATAAGTGGCATGATTTGAGAACACTGAAAGAGTGCAATAAAACAAAGAAGTGTAATTAGAAAACGAGAAACAAGAAAAGGAGAACGAGAAAATATCCATAAGATGGTCTTAGTATCAATGAGACAAGTGAAACATGGCGTGGTCTAAAGCACTGATGGAACACAAAGAAAAAGGATCCATTTCACCTTGTTCCTAGAGATGTCTTCATTCAGCAGGTCCAAGGACTCCAGGAACAGAGTAGTAATTCTAATGTTTGCATATTATTTAATAATCCCAATAATTTAAACCATTTATTAGTTTTCAAGTTTTAGAATCAACCTTAAACAATGGAAAGAGACTTGATTGCAGAGCATGATACCAGTGTTAACAACAATGACAAACAGAAGTCCAAAGCTGATGGGAAACCGAGAAAAAGTGCAGCAAGGTTGAGGAAGACATTTATCTTACAATGTAAGGAATGAAAAATGATAGTACAGGTAAGGGAAATAGGTCTCTATTTTAAAATTACATCTTGTGGGGTACCTGAGTGGCTCGGTGAGTTCAGAATCCAACTCTTGATTTTGGCTCAGATTATGATCTCACTGTTCATAAGACTAAGATGAGCATTAGGTTCTGCACTGACAGAATTCTCAGAATTCTCTCTCTGCCCCTATCCTGCTTGAGCGTATTCTCTCTCTCTCTCTCTCTCTCTCTCTCTCTCTCTCTCTCTCTCTCAAATAACATATATTCATTCATACATACATACATACATACATACATACATACATACATATATACATACATAAAATTATATCTTGTGATGGTTAATTTCATGTTTTAACTGGGCTAAGCCACAGGGTACCCAGATATATGGTTAAACATTATTTCTAGTGAGTCTGTGAGGACATTTCTTTGTACAGTGAACATCTGTATATCAGGAGACTAAGCAAAACATATTGCCTTGACAAACACTGGGTGGCCTCAACTAATCGGTTGGAGACCTGAATGGAACAAAAGGCAGAGTAAGAGAGAATCCACTGTTGTGTATCTGAGTGTCTTCAAGCTGCGATATTGGTCTCCTGACTTCAGACTCAGACTTGGAGTGGAACATACATCATCAGCTCTCCTGATTCTTAGGCTTTTGGAGTCTGCCTGGAACTAAACTACTGGATCTCCTGGGTCTTCCCTTCTCAGACTCCGTAATCCTGTGAACCAATTCCTATTGATACTGAGTCTCTGGAGAACCCTAACTGGGACATATATGTAACTTCAGCCATTATGTCTTTTTGCCCTCAGATCCAGTTCCTGCACTTCTCCTACAGAATGTGTTTCCAGGTTCCTTGCCACCTGGCTTCCAGAGGGGTTTGACCAATGGGTGTTTGATGGGAGAAAGGGAGGAAGGTATAAGCCCAGAGGTTCTTCTCTCTCCCACTCCACTTGCTACCAGTGATTTTATCTCCTCCAAATTCTAGCTTCTTTCCAAGAGCCTCTTCTCCCATGTTCTCAGTTCCTGCTAAGTATGGTTCTGAGTTTCTCTAGCCCTGGGGGTAGAAACAGCTTTCTGATGATACTAATTCCTGATTGCTTCGCCATCCTTTGTTTGGCTTCTGGGATTTCCCATCACGTGTGTAACTCTTTAAAATACCGATAGTGACTCACCGGCTGGCTAGACCTGACTGAAACAGTATAAAGATAGAAGTTCAGGAATATATGGGAAGGTGAGGAGAGAGAAGACAGGTGGCTTAAGCGACCTATACGTCATCTTCACATAGGAAGTCAGTAGACGGTGCTTAAAACTGACAAATCAATAAGCAGCAGTATGCTATATTACTTATATTCATGAAGATACCTAAGAAAAGAATATAAACCTGGAACAGTTAAAAGTGTTGCCTCAAATAATGGAGGCAGTAAAGAGACCTGTGGTTGCCAGGAACTCAGGGGGGAAGGGACAGATGAATAATAGATGAAGCACAGGGAATATTTACGGCAGTGAAACATCATGTAAGACAGTGAAATGCTTTGAATCATGGCATTGTGCATTTGTCAAATCTCACAGAACTGCACACCACAGTGAATGCTAAGGTAAACTTGGGACTTTCATTAATAATAGTTTCCATTTTGGCTCACCCGTTGTAACAAATGCACTACACTGACACAAGAAGTTTACAATAGGGAGCACTATGTTTTGGGGGGTAAAAGGGAGAACAGGGGAACTCTGCACTTTCCAGTATTCTTCTGTAAACCAAAAGCTGTTTTAAAAAATAAACTCCCTTAATGAAAGGAAGGCAGAGAGACAGAAGAGGAGGGAAGGAAAGAGGGAGAAAGGGAGCTACCTAAAAGTCATGGAGGAAACTTAAATGTGGATTACTAAGTGAAGGGATCCAATCCAAAACGCCATATGCTTTACGTTTCCAACTATGATAACATTCTGGAAAAACAAAACAAAACAAAACGACAACAACAATGACAACAACAACGACAAGAACAACAACAACAAAAACACCTTCGGAGACAGTAAAAAGACCAGTGGCTATGAGGGTTTAGGGGGAGAGAGGAAGTGGTAATAGGTGGAGCACAGGGCACTTTAGGGTGGTGTAACTATTCTGTATGATACTGCAATAGTAGGTACATACCATTTACATTTCTCAAAACTTATGAATCTATATAACACAAAATAAACCCTAACTCTTAATGATAATGTGTCTAATGATAATATGTCAATCAATAATGGCTCATCCACCACTTATAATTAATGTATCCACATTAGTGCAAGGTACTATAGAAACGAGTGGGGGTGAGGAAACTGGATTTTTTGTGTAATTTGTCTCTAAATCTAAAATTGTTCATACAAAATGGTCCGTTTAAAAAAACCCTGATTTAAAAAAAAAGAAAAAAGAAAACAAAAGAGAGTGTTGCCTCTGGGGAAGAGGTGTTCTTGGGGGAAACAAAGCTTTTGTTTTTTTTATTGCAAGTCCTGATCTGCAATTTGGATGTTATGGGTATTTTTTTTAACTATTTGTATACAATACCTGGATTGAAATTTCTCAAATTAAAAAAAAAATCTGTACACCTGCCAGCGTAGATAACATGAAAAAGACCATATTACCAAGTGTTGGCAAAGCTATCAAGTATTTAGAGCTCACAGACACTATGCAGGCACTACTATAGAAAGAAGTTCATGTACATTGGTATAACCATTATAGAAACAGTTTAGAGGAATCTTACCAAAGCTGATAAGGTGGATGACATGCGACCCAGCAAATTCCCTCCTAGATAAATAAATACTATTCTAAAACATGTTCACCAAACGACATGTCCTATAATGTTCACTGAAGCTTTATGCATAATTACCCTAAGCCAGAACCTACCTAAATGTCCACCAAGCGTTGCGGAAATATTGTAAACTATTCATATAAGGAAATTCTATACACCAATGAGCATAAAGGATCTACACACACAATAACATGAATATCACTAACATAAGTTTGAGTGAAAGAAGCTAGGTGTAGGACACATAATTCCATTTCTATATAGTCCCAAAACAAGCAAAGTTGTATATTCTGTAAGAAGTCAGAATAATTGCTGTCCCAAAGGAGACATAGACTGTGACTATAAGAGGCACAGGTGGTCCCTTAGGGTACTGGTACCTTGTTTAATGAGTGCAGGTTCCACAAGTATATTGAACTTAACTTCATCAAGCTGTGCTCAGAATACTTTTAATAATACATGTACTTTTTGGATGCTGGGTGGCTCAGTCGTTAAGTGTCCAACTTTGGCTACGGTCATGTTCTCACGGTTTCTGAGTTCGAGCCCCACATCAGGTTGTGTGCTGACAGCTCAGAGCCTGGAGCCTGCTTCGATCCTGTGGCTTCCTATCTGGCCCTCCCCTGCTCACACTGTGTCTCTCTCTCAAAAATAAACAAACATGAAAAAAATAATATATGTCCTTTTGAATGTATACTATACTTCTGTAATCTTATTTTAATCTGAGTGAAGACCCGTAAATCACACCCTTTTTTTCTCTACTGTCTCTACTAAACATTTAAAGAATATGTACTTTAAAACATCCTAGAAGAGAGAAATATATACATATGTATATATATATGTGTATATATATATTTATATATATGTATATATACATATACGTATATGTATATGTGTATGTATGTATGTATGTATGTATATATACATATGTGTATATGTATATGTGTATATGTATATAGACATATATGTCTATATATGTATATATATTTGTATATGTATATATACATATGTGTGTATATATATATATATATATATATATATATATATATATATATGCACATACACATATATATATATACATACACATTTTACATAACTTTTTTCAATAGTTGGAAGAATCTAAACATTAACATTTCTATGAATACCTTTCAAAGTAAGAGAAGTTCAGTTTTGAGTCCCCTAGAATATTTATTCAAATTTGTTTGAGAGCCATACTGTCCCATCTTGTTCTGAGCACTGCTTTCCTTTTGGGCTCTGGATATGTCCCGCATGTTATAAATTTCAGTGTAAGGTGACATTGCCAAGACAAGGGAGTGCTGACCAGAAGTCATTGTTCTTGCAAAATCTGCAGCCAGGCTCAGTTTTGATCTTCTTACCACCAGATAAATTCCATCTAGGGGAATTCTTTTATTGTTAATTTCAGCTACTGTAACTTTGACTTGCTCTCCAACCTAGAATATGTTGTTATTCCTTCTGCAGGTGGGAGTGGAAGCAGAGCTAAGTCACAGGCATTAGACCCAAATCTAAAGATGAGTGTGTCCATGCTTCAACTGTGAGGCTATCTTTTCCCTATGGTAACAACGCTCTGCTATTTCAAATCTAACTACTGCACTTACTGGTCTCCTTTAACACAGGAAGTACAAAACTCACACATATTGCTTCAAATTTAGTTTCGTACATGTAAACTCACACGGATTAAAGCAAACATTACCGAGCTTACCCAAAATGAAAATTTCGTGTTGACATTTGGCAAGTTCGTGATAGGTAACTCTTATTATTTGTATAAATTCTCAGATAGTTTAATATACATAACAATATGTTTTAAATATATTTCAGAACAAAGGACAAAAGACCCCAAATATCTAAGGAAGTCTAGAAAAGTCTAGAAAACCTCCAACAGTGAAAACTACCTAATAAATCAACTTAACCTCTCCACCTGCTGTCCTTTCTTCAACTAAACCCACTCATACATAACCTTCTCATCATTTGTCTTTTGGCTTTCTCAGACCACACTCTATTTTCAGGATGTTAAACTCGCAAGTACCTCTCAGCATATATATTTATTTTCAGCCCACATGCCTCCAGTTAATAGCATTTGTGAAGCATTTTCTATGTGTTCACCCACTAACATCCTTTTTTAATCCTTTCAGTAGTCCAATAGTTTATTTTACTAACCACATGTGGTTTTTCAGGAAGCTAAAGCACAGAGCATTTCTGTAACTTACGTACAGTTCTAATGGTTTCGAGTGGTCAATCTTTCATCCCACTGCAGGCAATGTGATCCACAGTTAGTACGCTGCTGCCTCCAATTATTGATAGGAACTCAGACACAAAGACAATTCCAGGGCACATAATACTATGAATCCTGCACTTGCTAGCACTCTACATCTACCCGCTAGGCTGTAATGAAAATTCTGGCTTTACTTTATTCTCTAGGACAGCCTTTACTGCTGCTACTCTTATGCAGCACACTTATGTTCTTTTAAATATAAACATACGTGAGTGTTAGGCTTTCCATCACTACTAGAAGGGGGTTAGAGTCAGGACTCAAAATGAACTTTGATGCAGGTTTAAAGTCTTTATTGTGGCAAACTGGGTAATGGTTTGGACTCTGGCATGAAGCATTGTCTCAGGGATTCACTAGATCATCAGACTTGATATTGACAAACTGTTGACTCCCAAAATAGCATAAAAACCATATCTCCAGGCTTCCAGGGTGTTGACGTTAACAAAAGAAATAAAAATTTCTCACATTGCTTTGCGATTCACATGCAAACCTAAGATTCCATTTCAAAAACTTTCCAACATCATTAGGAGAGCTAGACACTGCACATTCTCTAACACGTATTTACAGTTAATACAATAAAAAGAAAAGTACAAGCAGATTGTACATCTTAATCATATGTGCACATTAAACTGTCCCAGAACACAATTCAGCTCCATGACAAACAACTGAGTTCTAATTCCCATAAGACATGACAATCTACCAAAAATATTTTAAATACACCAATAAAGCAAATTTCATATATGTATATGTGTGTGTGTATATATATATATATATGTATATATATACATATATATATATATCCACTATATAATATATATACCCTCTAAATGATATAAATATTATATATATAAATTATATATGCACGAAAAACACTGATTTTAAGAGCTCCATGGCAATCCTTGGAACACCAAATAACTATGAGTTCAAAATTGCTCAGATTTCTTTGTATCCAAATATGTTTCATGCATTTTTATTCAACAGTGTTCAGAACAATAGTAGTATTGTTTGCACACAGCAAATCAATATGTGTCAGCCACCGGTTTAAATTATACTGGATCAAGTGTTACTCAAATTTGGACAAAACACACAGCACAACAGTGACAGTAAACAACAATGAAGCTTGCTCTCCACAATTATAACATTACTGGTTCTGTAAGGAAAATTAAGTTGCTGGGTGACAAGTAGAAGGGGGATAAAAATGACATCAGGAATTCAAAAGCTTATTTGAGGTGCCAGTCACCACATATAGGCACTCATGCATACCAAGGTCATAAACTTCCTCCTTACTTGTGCCATATGAGCTATAAAGGTATGAGAATGAATAAAGACTATGGGATTTATTTCAAAAATCTGTACAACCTAAGCGCAGACTCATTTTAGAAGACAGTAAATGAATGCCTCACCAGAAAGGTCACCGTGTCAAGTTCCTTTTCACGGTCTGCCCAAAAGGATGCATAAAATACTTTCATTTTCCTATTAATATATGAATCAACTATATTAGTTGTGTCTTCACATTTTATAAGTTGTAAAACAAAACTTCAGCAAAGTTTTGCTAAAAACGTGGAAAAAACAAAGATTTTTTTTTTTTTTTTACCATCCTGTTTTTTAAACTAGAAATGGCAAATTTTTTTAAGGGACCAGCTAAACAACATATTGAATTTAGGATGGACATTCAGATCCAAACCGAAATCAGATAGCCCAGATAACCCAAAGCATGAATGCAAGTTCAAGTGCAATAAAGTAACAAGGTATAGCAGGGAAACACTAAGATTCTCAGTTAAGTTCAAATAACTGCATGGTGTCAATGGTTGTGTTTCAAAGCTGTGCTGAGCAAAGTTATCCTCCCAGCTACATCTAATTTCAAAACCCTCTGGGAAGCTACCTCGATAAGCTGTATGTTGAAATTACATTCTAATATGGTCATTGGATTCATTTTTAATTACTATACAATTATATACCATAGGGAAGTTGTACAAATATGTATCTTTTCCTCAGGGGCTAATTAGCTAAAACAGTTAATTTGGGAATGGTGGGGGAGAAAAACCTCTGTATTTGAAATACCATTGGCAATGGAAGCTAGTAATGAAAATTTATATAAGCTTCCTATGAAACGAGTATAATTTAATCCTCTGCATCTTTTAAATAATTATTCACTTTTGTTTACTCATGTGGCAGTATTTGTAACAACACATTATCATTGAGTAGTGAAAAAAAGAATATGAGGCTTACTTGGAAACTGTATATTAGGAAGCTATGCCATTTGAACTCTACAAGCTCAAGAGTCAAAATCACAACTCTCGGGGCACCTGGGTGGCTCAGTCGGTTAAGCGTCCGACTTCAGCTCAGGTCATGATCTCACGGTCCGTGGGTTCGAGCCCCGCGTGGGGCTCTGTGCTGACAGCTCGGAGCCTGGAGCCTGCTTCAGATTCTGTGTCTCCCTCTCTCTCTGACCCTCCCCCATTCATGCTCTGTCTCTGTCTCAAAAATAAATAAACATTAAAAGAAAATAAAAAAAAAAAATCACAACTCTCATTATTCCCCTAAAAAGCTGCCAAGCAGAGAGAAACCGTAATATGGAAGATTTAATAGGTCATGTTTCAGCCTGGGATGGATGGTTCTATTGCAGAATACTTAAACTTGAAAGAATAGTGGTACAAAATCACTCCTTGGCCCTTCCGATATCGCAGTAAAATCTGGCTGCGGCACCACTGACTAAACACCATTAAGTCTTGCTGCCACCAATAACTGAGGTCACCTGGATAATCAAGAATTCCATGCTGGGCCACAGGATATAAACACTATCATAAAAGTGAAAAGTACTCTCTGTGGCTCTCCTGTTTGATCCCTGTGGTCTTTGATTGTCAAACAAAAGACCAATACCTGCTAACACAACTGTGCATGGACATAAGATAATAAAGGAAAGTCCTGGAGCAGAACTGTTAACCAACTGCCATGATATTTATAAGAGTGATGCATGGTAATGTGGATATTTCCTGTTATCCAACAACAATGACAAACACAAGTGAGGAAAATCTATTTTGCCCAAAGATAACCTCCACCAGTTATTTGGTGCCAAAAAAAATGTACCACCGCTCTAGATCAGTAATACTTCAGAGAAATCCAACGGCTATTATGTATGCAGGTTTAGTCACCACGCTTACCCCTACTCATTTACACTATGTGATTTCCATTTTAAAATAAATTATCCTGGAAAGATTCCCAGATCAGTATGTGAGATTGGTACAAGGATTTCCGAGTCATTTCCGAGTGGATTCCATCCATGTCCATAACCAGCACCAGTTTTTTATTTATTTATTTATTTATTTATTTATTTATTTATTTATTTATTTATTTATTATTTTTTGAAATTCATTCATTGGTTTTTAATAGAAACCGTGAGGTTTCTCAATGCATTTTCAATTGTACCCACTTATAAAGAATTTCCCAAGTTAATTTTACTAAACAAAACCTTCCGAGTGTCTACCATTTCCTTTAGGAGTTCAGTAAACATCAACATTACATTTCAGTATAAAATCTTTAGAAACGTCTGAAGAATGTGTACACAGTTGAACTTTGAATCTTTTGGTTTGTAATCACCGAGCCCATGACATTCAAAGCCATACAAATCCTTACATTATTAACAGTGATACGCTTGAATTTCTTAGACAGTATCCTTGGTCAAAGCGTTGGAATCCAGTTAAAACTCAGAAAGGTGTGGGATTGAGTATACCCACTATTGCAATTGGTGTTGAGAATACCAACTATTGCAACCACTTTCCACACATATTCGATCTTTCGTCCAGAAAGAGTGGCAGTCAAAAAAGGAAAGAAAGAAAGAAAATGAGGCGGGAGGAGCCAGAGGTGGGAGAACAGCAAGGAAATTCTAGCTTTATTACACAAGCATGGAACCAAATTCCTTTGGAGGGGGTGGGGGTGGAATGGCTTCTTCTGACGACTTCAGACCAATGAGGGAACAAGAGAGCACATGGATCTGCCCCTACAGTCCTGGAGACATCTCAATCTGGGGTTAGGAAGAAAGGGGACCTCCCTTGCGGTCCAGGGGTCTCCTCCCTCCGCAGACCCGGTGCTGGGAGGCAGCAGAGGGGCACAGCTGCCGCGGAGTCCCAGCAGGCGGCGCCGCATCCCGGGGCGCGGGCCGGGACCATCTGGTGCTTCTTCGCCCATAAAGTGTACTAGGGGACGCAGTCCCGGCTGTCCCTGGTTCATCCCTCCAGGCACAACCCGTCCCGGGGCTGAGAGGTCGCGCGGCGGTGGCCCGCATCTCACGCCCAGGCACTGGGAAGCGGCGGAGTCTCACCACGGGTTCAGGTTCACTCCCAGCACTTGGCGCGCCTGGCGCCGCGCTTCTGCCAGGCTGCTCTCGACCCACACGTCGCCCATTGTGAGGTCACAATGTCTGCATATCTTATCACGGTGGGCTGCCCAAAGCTGCCTTAGGTTTGGCTGTGTTTAAGATTATGCCCTTGAGAAAGACCTGTACCTAATCTTACCTGAGAAGGCCCATAATTCTTCACGAGTTCAAGAGGGTTGTCTTAGAGGTGAATGCACGGGTGCTTCAGCCTCCATTAATTCCATCTAACATGAAATGACACTTAGCGGTGGACAGTACACACAACTTGCAATCAAACACGACTCTAAGAGGGTGTTAGCTAATTAAATGCCTTGTCATGCAACGCACTGAAAGCCAAATTGAAATAACTACTCTACCCTTTCAAAGAATACCGATATACTGTGCCTTGCTTAGGGTTCCATACCTGTGTTGGTACAGCTCACAGTTCACGAAGCTGTTCTTCACAGCAGCAGCAAACAGTTTGCCTAGTTAGTATCCATGCTCACTTTCATGCAGCTTAGGGAAGACCGAGTCATTGTGTGCTTAAGAGCAAAGTGGCAATGAATTCTGTGTGAGTGGCCAGTAGGGCATTCAGTGCCACTAAAACCTATTCACTACCTACCAATTCATGATATTTCAGGTAAGTCATACACAAAGTAGTAAGAGACCGTATGGGATTCCAAGGGTAGAAAACGTGTTACACCGTCTGTGTAAGTGCTTTTGAAAGCAACCAGCATAGTCCATCCATCATCACCACATACACAATTCATTCACAAAATACTACAAGGACCACCTACCATGATCAACTGAAATCCATTTGGTATGAAAAGATGACTCCAAACTAGGTGAATCACTAAGAGTGATAAGTCATGGTAACAATCAGAAGAGAAACTTGCCAAGGTCAACGTGATACATGTGACAGGCCTCTGTCTTTATTCAACTCCTTTTCTTAAACACACAAACAAAACTTTCATCTACACAGCTTAAGCTACTACTACCTCACACTCATAAAGTGCTGAAAATGGAAAGCTATCCTTATATTCAGTAAGAGCCACCCCTGGATTTCCTTTTTCATTCAATGTAATTTATTTTCAAATTGGTTCCACGCAACACCCAGTGTTCATCCCAACTGGTGCCCTCCTCAATGCCCGTCACCCATTTTCCCCTCTCCCCAACCCCACGTGAACCCTCAGTCTGTTATCAATATTGAAGAGTCTCTTATGGTTTGCCTCCCTCCCTCTCTATAACTTTTTCCCCCCATCACCTCCCCCATGGTCTTCTGCTAAGTTTCTCCAGATCTACACATGGATGAAAACATATGGTATCTGTCTTTCTCTGCCTGCCTTATTTCACGTAGCATAATAACCCCCAGTTCCATCCACGTTGCCACAAATGGCCAGATTTCATTCTTTCTCATGGCCAAGTAGTATTCCATTGTATATACATAAACCACAACTCCTTTATCCACTTGTCAGTTGATGGACAGCTAGGCTCTTTCCATAGTTTGGCTGTTGTTGAAAGTAGTGTTATAAACATTGGAGTACATGTGCCCCTATGTCTCAGCACTCCTGTACCCCTTGGGTAAATTCCTAGCAGTGCTATTCCTGGGTCTTAGGGTAGATCTATTTTTAATGATTTGAGAAACCTCCACACTGTTTTCCACAGCGTCTGCACCAGGTTGCATTCCCACCAACAGTGCAAGAGGGTTCCTGTTCCTCCACATGCTCAACAGCATCTATAATCTTCTAATTTGCTCATTGTAGCCACTCTGACTGGCATGAGGTGGTATCTCAGTGCGATTTTGATTTGGATTTCCCTGACGGGGAGTGCTGTTGAGCATCTTTTCATGTGTCTCTTGACAATCTGGATGTCTTTTTTAGAACAGTGTCTGTTCAAGTCTTCTGCCCGTTTCTTCACTGGATTATTTGTTTCCCGGGTGTGGAGTTGGTGAGTTCTTTTGATAGGTTTTGGATAGTAGCCAATTATCCAGTGTGACTTTTGTACACATGTTTTCCCATTCAGTCAGTTGCCTTTTAGTTTTTTTGATTGTTTCCTTCACTGTGGAGATTTTCATTTTGATGAGGTCCCGATAGTTCATTTTTGCTTTTAGTTCCCTTGCCTTCGGAGATGTGTCAACTAAGAACTTGCTGACGCTGAGGCCAAAGACGATTTTTCCTGCTTTCTCCTCAAGGGTTTGATGGTTTCCTGTCTCACATTCACGTCCTTCATGCATTGTTAGTTTATTTTTGTGAGTGGTGTAAGAAAGTGGTCTAGTTTCATTCTTGTGCATGTTGCTGTCCACTTCTCAGCACCATTTGTTAAATGGATGCTGTCTTTTTTTTCCATTGGATATTCTCTCCTGCTCTGTCAAAGATTAGTTGGCCATAGGTATGTGGGTCCAATTCTGGGGTCTCTATTCTATGCCATTAAGTCTATGTATTTGTTTCTGTGCCAATACCATGCTGTCTTGATGGTTATAGCTTTGTGGTACAGGCTAAACTCTGGCATTGTGGTGCCTCTCACTTTGGTTTTCCTCTTCAGTATTACTTTGGCTATTCAGGGTCTTTTATGTTTCTATACACATTTTATGATTGCTTGTTCCAGCTTGGAGAAGAATGCCGGTGCAATGTGATTGGGGCTGCATATAATGTGAGGACTGTGTTGGGTCGTATTGACATGTCGTCAATATTTATTCTTCCAATCCACGAGCATGGGCAGTTTTTCGCTTTCTCTGTATCTTCTTCAATATCCTTCACAAGCTTTCTATAGTTTTCAGCATACAGATCTTTTACATCTTTGGTTAGGTTTATTCCTAGGTATTTTTTGACTCTTGGTGCATTGTAAATTGGATCCGATTCTTTATTTCCCTTTCTGTTGCTTCATTATTGGTGTATAAAACGCAACCAATTTCTGTACATTGATTTTGTACCCTGCAACATTGCTAAATTCATGTATCAATGCTAGAGGACTTTTGGTGGTCTGTCAGATTTTCCATGTATAGTGTCATGTTTGCTGCAAAAGTGGAAGTTTGAATTCATCGTTGCAAATGATGACACCTTTAATTTCATTTACTGTCTGATTACTGATGCTAAGACTTCCAACACTATGTTCAACAACGGGGGTGATATTGGACATCTCTATCTTGTTCCTGATCTCAGGGGGAATGGTCTCAGTTTTCCCCCATTGAGGATGATATTTACTGTGGGCTTCTCATAAATGGATTTTATGATGTTTAAAGTATGTTCCTTCTATCCCAATTTTCTAGAGGGTTTGTATTAAGTATGGAAGCTGTATTTTCTCAAATACTTTTTCTGCATCTATTGACAGTGTACTATGGTTCTTATCGTTTCTTTTATTAATGTGATGTAGCACATTGATTGATTTGTGAATATTGCACTAGCCCTGCAGGCCAGGAATGAATCCCGCTTGATCGTGTTGAATAATACTCTCTATATGCTATTGAATGTGATCTGTTAGTATCTTGTTGAGAATTTTTGCACCCCTATTCATCAGGGATATTGGCCTGTAATTCTCCTTTTTTTCTGTGTCTCGGGTTTGGGAATCAAAGTAATGTTGGCTTCATACAATGAGTCTGTATGTTTTGCTTTCATTTCCATTTTTTGGAACAGCTTGGGAAGGATAGCTATTATCTCTACGTTAAATGTCTGCTAGAATTCGCCAGGGAAGCCACCTGGTCTAGGACTCTTATTTATTGGGATATTTTTGATAACTGATTCAATTTCCTCACTAGTTATGGGTGCGTTCACATTTTCTATTTCTTCCCGTTTGAGTTTTGGAAGTGTGTGGGTATGGAGGCATTTGTCCATTTCTTCCAGGTTGTGCAGTTTGTTGGCATAGAAGATTTTATAATGTTTCCTGATGATTGCTTGAATTTCTGAGCGATTCGTTGTAATAATTCCATTTTCATTCGTGATTTTACCTATTTGGGTCCCCTCTCTTTTCTTTTTGAGAAGCCAGGCTAGACGTTTATCACTTTCGTGTATATTCTCAAAAACACAACTCTTGGTTTCATTGATGTGCTGTACTGTTTTCCTTTAGACTCCATATTGTTTATTTCTGCTCTGATCTTTATTATTTCTCTTCTTCTGCTCGGTTTGGGGTGCCTTGCTCTTCTGCTTCTAGTTCCTTTAGGTGTGCTGTTAGATTTTGTATTGGGGATGTTTCTTCTTTCTTGAGATAGGCCTGGATAGCAATGTTTCTTGTTGTTGTTGTTGTTGTTGTTGTTGTTGTTTCATTTTGTTTTGTGTTGTTGTTCCCTGCCAGGATTGCCCTTGCTGCATCCCGAAGGGTTTGCATTGTTGTATTTCATTTTCATTTGTTTCCTTATATCTTTTAATTTCTTCTCAAATTGCCTGGTTGACCCATTTATTCGTTAGTGGGATGTTTTTTAACCTCCATGCTTTTGGAGATTTTCCATCCTTTTTTCTGTGGTTAATTTAATGTCCCTGCAATTACCACATTCTTATCAACAAGGTTCTGTATATTTTTAATTAATTGTTTTATATATTTGTGTGTCTACTAATTTGGTGTGTAGACATTTAAAATGTTTAGCTCTTCCTGATGGAGAGACCCTGAAATTGATATAAAAAGCTCTTCGTCATCTCTTCTTACAGCCTTTAATTTAAACTCTACTTTGTATGATATAAGTTGGCTACTCCAGGGTTCTTTTGACCTCCAGTAGCATGATAGACAGTTCTCCATCCCCTCCCTTTCAATCTGAAGGTGTCCTCATGACTAAAATCAGTCTCTTGTAGACAGCAAAGAGATGGGTCTTGTTTTGTTTTTTGTTTATGTTTTTTCTATCCATTCTGATACGCTATGTTGTTTGGTTGGAGCATTTAGTCATTGAAATTCACTGTTATTAGGGAAAGATATGCGTTTAGAGTCATTGTGATGTCTGTAAGTTTCATGCTTACAGTGGTGCACCAGTTTCCTTTCCCACCAACAGTGAGAGAGGGTTACTCTTTCTCCATATGCTCGCCAGCATCTGTGGTTTCCTGAGTTGCTCATTTTAGCCACACTGACTTGTGAGGTGGTATCTCAGTGTGGCTTTGATTTGTATTTTCCTGATGATGAGTGATGTTGAGCATTTTTTAATGTGTCTGTGGGCCATCTGGATGTCTCCTATGGAAAAGTTTCTATTCATGTCTTCTGCCCATTTTTTCACTGTATTACATTTTCCAGGTGTGACTTGGTTAAGTTCTTTATACATTTTGTATACTAACCCTTTACCAATATGTCATTCGCAAATATCTTCACTCCTTCCATCGGTTGCCTTTTAATTTGGCTGATTGTTTCCTTTGCAGTGCAGAAGATTTTTATCTTCACCAGGTCATGATAATTCATTTTACCTTCTCATTTCCATGTCTTTTGAGACATGCCAAAGAAGAAATGGCTGCAGTTGAGGTCAAAGGGTTTTTTTCCTCTTTTCTCCTCTAGTGTTTTGATGGTTTCCTGTCTACATTTAAGTCTTTCATCCGTTTTGCGTTTATTTTTGTGCACGTTGTAAGAAAGTCATCTAGTTGATTCTTCATCATGTTGCTGTTCAGTTCTCCCAGCACCACTTGTAAAGAGACTGTCTTCTATCCATTGGATTCTCTTTCCAGCTTTGTCAAAGGTTAGTTCAGCATATATTTGTGGGGCCCCTTCTGGGTTCTCTACTCTGTTTCATTGGTTAATGTGCCTGTTTCTGTGCCAATGTCATACTATCTTGATGATTACAGCTCCATAGGAAAGGGGAAGTCTGGGCTGCCTCCCACTTTGGCTTTCTTTTTTCAATATAAGTTTGAGTACTCAGGTTCTTTGGTTGTTCCGTGCCAATTTTCAGATTGCTTACTCTAGTCTGGAGAAGAATGTTGGTACAATTTTGATTGGTATTGCATTAAATGTGTAGATTGCTTTGGGTAGTATTTATATTTTAACACTATTCATTCTTCCACTCTATAGGCATGGATTGTTTGTTTGTTTGTTTGTTTTCTGATTTTGTTGTGTCTTCATCATTTCCCTTTATACATTTTTCTATACTTTTCACCGTACAGATCTTTTACATCTTTGGTTAGGTTTCTTGCTAGGTATTTTATGGTTCTTGGTGAAATTGTAATTGGCATTGATTTCTTGACTTCTCTTTCTGTTGCTTCCTTATTGGTGTATAGAAATGCAACCAGTTTCTTTACATTGATTTTGTATCCTGTGAGTTTGGTCAATTCATGTATCAGATCTAGCAGCGTTTTCATGGAGTCTTTTGGGTTTTCTGCGTTCAGTCTCATGTCATCTTTGAAAGGCCAAAGTTTGACTTTCAGTGATATATGTTCAGTTAAGTGTAGTTAAAAAGAATTTACCCTTTGGGCTCTATGGTAACTTCATAATTGCACAATAAGTGAGAAATAAGCAAGAACTTTGCATGTTATCCCACATTAGGTTTGGTAACTGGAATCTAACTCTTTAAAATATATTGAATTCCTCATGATATGGATAGAAGTATGAAACATCTAACTTCACCCAGTGCACACGTGTGTATTTGTAAACACATATGCTAAACAGCAAAATTGTAATACTAGTGAGGGGTACAAAATTTTACATGTTCATTGTACAGATAATATTGTTTTACCGTCTTTATGGTAGCAGCCCAAATAAGACATTTGGAATCAAGGAGAGAATCCAGAACCTAGAGGGTACATTCTCCATGCTCTATTCTGGCTTTCAAATAAATGAACAAATGGAATTTAAAAAAAATATAGATTGCACTGGTAATCATGTTTATTGCAATTGTGCAATAACTTTTTATGGAGTCTAGCCATAATAAGAGTGCACGTGAATAGGGTTTGGAAATAACACCTATTTATTACTTTGTTTGACATGACAAACTCACTAGCAAAATATACTTTCAAAAACTTTTTATTTTTTGCTATTCATTTTTTCAGATATTCTATAAGACCCAATAACGTATTACTCCACATGTAGAAGAGCAAAGGTAGAAATGGTGAACTTTGCATGTGTTACGATGGCTATCACATACTATTATTTGATATCCTAGAATTTTAAACAACTATACAGCTGCACGGCTCATGCTAGGTATTTAAACCTTGACATATTTTAGCTTTCTCCTTTTCATTATTTAATAGTTTTTTTTTTAGAATTAGCTTTTGCTACAATCTCATAACTATTAACTTGGGTAGTAGACATCCAAGTTTCCAGCTTATCTGTTTTTGTATCAGTGATTAAAATCAATCCCTATGTCATTGCCTTTTTAATTAACCATGGCTATGTTTTAGTTCTTTTCTCACTGCAATACTAAATTCTCTGTTGTCTTCTATGCCTTTTTTGAAGCCCAGTGATAAATCTTATGACAATTATTCTAAGTTCTTGCTGTTATACTGCTTTTATCTATTTTGATCAATTTAACGGTCACTTCATCCTGGAATTTCGTCTGACAGGAATTCTTCGGTTTCATCATTGTGGATAGTTTTCTATTCCTTATGTGTTTTAACGTTTTTGTTGTTCTTGTTGTTGTTGTTGTTGTTGTTGTTGTTGTGTTGTTTTGTTTTGTTTTGTTTTATGTGCTCTGCACCTGAGAGCACTGCTACATTAAAGTGGGCTCATTCCCTCTCCATGGCCTGGCCCTTCTGGAGGTGTGTTTTGGAAAGTGTTTCTTGCTTTGCGTTGCTATGACTTTCGTTGTTTGATTTCTCATCTCAGAGTGATGTTTGAAAATCCCACGAGGTGTGCTTTGATTTGCTCCTTGAAGTACCGAATGAAGTAATTGGAGGTTTGCACTCTCTTGACACGGGTTAAAACACCTTAAATTGCCATGGAAGGATGTTCTTGCCCTTCCCAACAATGGGGGTTTCTCCTGGTAGTGAGATCCTGGAGATGTGATGGCGCCAAAGCCCGGGCTCCCCACAGACGGCTCCTCCGAAAGGCTCTGGGCAGCTGCACTTATGAAAGCCGCTCATTTTCTGATTTCCCAGAGGTTACCTTGGGCAAAATTGTGGATTTTTTAAATTACCTGGCCCCATCAATTCCTTCTACCATCCAGATCTTAGATTGTAGGCAAATGATACCTCACAGTTTGCTTTTCCAATTTGTAAAGGGGAAGTATAACGCCTATGTTCAGTATAGTTGTGAGATTATTGGTAATCCCTGTAAAACGTGTGGAAAAAATCCTGGCACATTACACTCAATAAACACTGTATTTTGTTTGATTTCCTCATAGTTGTCACTACATCCATGCAAACTGTATCTCCAGGGTGGGGTCTTTTGTAGGTCAAAATGTAAGCTACACCATAGAAGCTATCAACAAGGCAAACTCTTTTTCCTATTCTTGAGGAGGTGACCCTTCCCTTTTTTGTATATGAATACTAAATTTGGTGGTAGAGATTATTGAAGACTTGAATGTATATTGCAGTCAAACACACCGGGAGATAGTTAAAAGTCCCCTATTTCAGGTACTGTGGATATACATATCGAATACCTTAGGTGTCAGGTACTATTAGGTTCAAGTAAACAGTGATAATCAAACATGCACGCTCCATATATTCAGGATGTTTCAAACCTCAGCTACAAAAGGTACATGTGTAATTACAACTTGTGGCAAATGCTGTTAAATAAAAGACTAAATGTTATGAGAAGGAATGACACAGAGGACAAAATGTCGATTAGAGGGTTGGCCAACAAAGGTTTCTTGGGGGGAAAAGTCCTTTATTCAAAGTTGGACCCGTAGCAAGAACGGTAAGCTAACTAGGGAACACAAAATGCATCCTAAGCGGAACCTACGTGGGTCTAATTTAAGAAACCAGGAAAAGAGACGGTCCCAATCACCTAATGAAAGGAGAATGAGGAAAGATGGCATTAGAGGGGTGACAAGGCAGGACTGCCAACGTCTGGTGGTCACGTTACAGATTCTATGTGTCATTTTGAGTACAGTGGAGATTAGAGGGTTGTTTTAAGTAGAGGAATGAACTGCTCAGATTCAGGATTTTTGGATTGCATTCCTGATGTAGTGAAAAGAATGAACTGGGATTTTGGTTGGAAGGGAAAGGCAGCATGGGGATAAGAACAAAAATGGAGAGTAGGCAGAAGGTGGTGAGAAACTAGCTGGCGTGGCATACGTTGGAGGTGGAGTTGAGAACCCCTGCTGCTGAATGGATCACAGGAAAGACGTTGAGGAGGAGAAGACTGACAAGAGTCTCCTTCCCTCTAGAGCAACTGAAGACAGTGTCCCATTAACAGAGAGACACAAGAGGAGTCTTACGTTGGTCATGGATTTCAATTGCTTATTCATTGGGTATTAATTCACATACTTACAGAAGTTTGCTTAGAATTTTAACTTTTCGTTGTTTTGTGTCTACCGAATTGCTTCGTTATTACCATCTTGAGGTTCTAACTGATGGTCTCCAATTCTTCGCTGTCAACAAGACCTTCTTACATAAGATTATGGAATTGATGGGTGATGTAGGTACCTCATCTTCTACCCAGTCTTGGTCATCGTCACAAATACTTAATGACAACTGTTGTAGAAGAAGCTCAAACTCCATCAGGGTTGTTCTCACTGTTCCGGGAATGCCTGCCCCTCCTTTTTTCCCACACATTTGCTTTTGTCTCCTTTGTCCTTCTCCTTTCTGCCTGCCAGCTAGAAATTTGGTCATCCTTTAAGATTCTTTGTGCTATGCCTCTGAGATGCCTTTACTGATCAACTCAGCTCACTGGACTTCTCCTGATACATGAAACTTGACCTTGAAGTCTTACTGTGTTTTTTATGGTGTTTGGGTTTTTTCTACCCTCAAATATTGTAAGTTTCTTGAAGGCAAAGATGAGGTCTTCCATGCTTCCAGAAACTTTTATAAACACTCAAACATGGTCAAAGTTTAGAAATCTTTCTTGGTGAAGTGTTGGAGTCAACGTCATATCAGGTGGGAGGGGAGTCTGCTGAAGGAATTTTCGGATTCAAGTGCAACCTTGAAACAAGGTTTACATCACAAACCAGAGGCAATTACCTAACTTCACAAAAATAATAAGTTACTGCACATATCTTCACGTTTCACAAAAGAGTTCTATCATGACCTCGGTTTTCTCCTACCTGTCAATGCATATTGGAGACTGAACTTGAAGAACGTGTTTTCAGAGGTTTGTGATACCTCAATTTAACTGTTGCAGTACTTTCTAGAGTCACATTGTTCGTTTTTGGCTTTCATTCTCTGACATATATTCATCAAGACAGATTCTGGACATGAATCCAAAAAGCAGTTTCAGGAAACTAGAAAATTAAA
Organism: Panthera onca; assembly: GCF_046562875.1. Taxonomy (NCBI): domain Eukaryota; kingdom Metazoa; phylum Chordata; class Mammalia; order Carnivora; family Felidae; genus Panthera; species Panthera onca. Next base: position 744,940 of record NW_027675870.1, read on the forward strand.
GAGCACCAACTAAATTTTCAGTTGTAACAGTTACTACTAAGGAGATCTCATTTAATTCTGTCTTTATCGGGACCATGGAAAATTAACACTTGCCTTTTCCAGTTTCAGTATTTATGGAGCTGGGATACCAAACTAGGGTATGTCTGCATTTTTGATACCCTAATCTCTCACTCAAGTGTGCCGTATCATGGAACACATATTTTTAGAACATGTCTAAAGACGTTTCCTTTGAGAATTTGGGGTATTTTCAACATATTATGGAAGCCATGCAGAGTCTCTTAAAACCTATACGTAGTCTTTATGTGTAGGAGCTTTATGAAAAAAGAAGAAGAAGAAAGAAGAAGAAGAAGAAGAAGAAGAAGAAGAAGAAGAAGAAGAAGAAGAAGAAGAAGAAGAAGAAGAAGAAGAAGAAGAAAGAGGAGGAGGAGGAGGAGTCCTCAGGAGGAGGAGGAGGAGGAGGAGGAGAAGAAGAAGAAGAAGAAGAAGAAGAAGAAGAAGAAGAAGAAGAAGAAGAAGAAGAAGAAGAAGAAGAAGAAAGAGGAGGAGGAGGAGGAGGAGGAGGAGTCCTCAGGAGGAGGAGGAGGAGAAGAAGAAGGAGAAGAAGAAGAAGAAGAAGAAGAAGAAGAAGAAGAAGAAGAAGAAGAAGAAGAAGAAGAAGAAAGAGGGGGAGGGGGAGGGGGAGGGAGAGGGGAGGGGGAGAAAAGTGATGTCAATATGCCCACAAAATAATTTTTACATTGCATTTTATTGTCCAGAAAGAGGAACCCATTGAGAATTCCTTAAACTGGATTCATCTCCTCCTTTTGTCTGGGGATTTCAACATCTACCCTAGTGGTTCTTAACCCAAGCTCAAATTAGAATAATCTGTGGAACTGACATCCAGACATCAGGGTGATTCTGATGTACAGCCAGGGTTTAAGGCTAAGGCAGCTAACTAAACATTAACGCGCTGTAGTAGATACGCTTCATGCTGAGCACAGTAAAAGGGAAATGTTCATAGCAGCCTTCCGTATAAGTACAGTATGGAAACATACATTCCAAACGTGAATCAACAGTAGAATGGATAAGCAAATTGTTAAATAATCATGTAAGAGAATATAATGTGGATGTACCAATCCCTGAGTTACATCTATCCAAAACAACATCAATGAGCCTTATAATGTTGAACGGAAGAAGCCAGATCTAAAGAAATGCATATTATTCCATTATATTTTTATAAAATTCAAACATGGCCTAATTTAAACTGTTGCTCAAAGTCAGGATATTGATTACGTTGGGGAAGGGATATGGAGTAGGAATGGGGAGTGATTGCAGGGAGAGAATTTATGGTGCTGCTAATGTCCTCCTTTTGGAGTTTCATGGAAGTTAGAGGCCTAAGGTTATACAATATAAACTTATGTATTTACTTTACATTTTCAGTATGTCCTCAAACCTATATGCTGAACTAATTGCAGAAGTTCATCTGTATTAAAAGCAATAGAATCCTTTGAAATAAGCTCTTTGGCCAAAAAAATAGTAACAAAGTTGACAGTGGGATGGATCATTATGCGTCATGATTGCTACTAGTTCTTGTTTTGTTTCTTTCTTTGCCTGTCTGTTTGTTTGCTTGCTTGCTTGTTTGTTCGTGTTTAATATGATGTGGTCAAGGAGCAGACCCACTGAAGATGATATTTTGGAAGTTAATATATTAATTAGAGTAAGTGGGTTGATGAATCTGTTCACTAAAGTCTTTCGTAAAGGCAATAGCATATGGTGTACAGCCAATTATATGATTTTCAAACAAATGTAATTTCTTATAAAGTCACAGTTTTTATGGACTCCTGTGTGGCTCAGTTGGTCAAGCATCTGACTTCAGGTCAGGTCGTGATCTCACAGTCTGTGAGTTTGAGCCTGGAATCGGATTTGGATTTTGGATTTTCTCTCTGTCTCTCTCTGTCTCTCTCTCTCTGTCTCTCTCTCTCTGTCTCTCTCTCTCTCTCTCTCTCTCCTTGCTTTTACTCTTCCTCTCTCTCTCTCTCTTAAAAATACATCAACATTAAAAAAATAAAACAATAGGGGCGCCTGGGTGGCGCAGTCGGTTAAGCCTCCGACTTCAGCCAGGTCACGATCTCGCGGTCCGTGAGTTCGAGCCCCGCGTCAGGCTCTGGGCCGATGGCTCGGAGCCTGGAGCCTGTTTCCGATTATGTGTCTCCCTCTCTCTCTGCCCCTCCCCCGTTCATGCTCTGTCTCTCTCTGTCCCAAAAATAAAATAAAAAACGTTGAAAAAAAAAAAACAATAAAAAAATAATAATGTTGATTTTGAGACAGAGAGAGCACAAACAGAGAAGGGGCAAACAGAGGGAACAGATGATCCAAAGTGAGTTTTATGCTGATAGCACTGAGTCTGGTGTGGTGCTTGTATTCACAAATTGTGAGATCATGACCTGAGCAGAAGTTGGACACTCAGCTGACTCAGCTACCCAGGTATCCCTAGACTCCCATTGTAATCTAGACCTTAGCAACGTTAACACTGGACTATTTGAAACTATCCTTGATATGTTGAATGTAACTAAAAAATTTATGAATTGAAACACTTTATTTATTTAAATGATACTAGACTGAATCATTTATTTGAAACGTTATTTTATGATTATGGTAGTCTTAAAGTTTATTGCAGAAAAGTTAGAAAATTAAAAAAATAAGAAAGAAAAATGGTCATAAGTCAAACACATGGAGATAAGCATATCTAAACACCTTTTTTTATGTTTATGTATTTTTGGCAGAGAGAGAGAATGAGAGACAGATGAGCAAGAGTGAGCGATGGGAGGAGAGAGAGAGATAGAATCATAAGCAGGCTCCACGCTGTCAGTGCAGAGCCTAATATGCAGCTTGGTCCCACACACTGTGGAATCATAACTGAGCTGGAATCTAGAGCCAGATGCTTAACCGACTGAGCCATTCAGGTGCCCCTGGAGGTAAGCACCTCTAACACTGTGGTATAATCGCCACGGAAGAGGTATATGTACATGCATTATCCAGAATTAGCTATGTAGCTGTGAATCCCATTTCTGGTCATCTAGTGATACGAGCATTTCACTAGGTCATAAATGTTCTGCAGGGCTATGAATTTTAAAGGCCACATAGCATGCCGTAACCTATTTAAACACTGCTATTGATCATTGAGGGTGTTCGATTTTCTTGCTTCAATTAGTTGCTACAAGTAGAATTAGCTTTTCATGGTCTAGACACAGTTTAGTAAATGTCAATTAAAAAATAAAAAGAACTGCAGCCGGTAATGTGAGGCAGAGGAACAGGTATGACCAGATGTGGCTTCACCTTGTCTATTGCTGGCAGTCTTTACATCCTTCTCTCCCTCATCCTCTTTTTCTCCTCCTTGACCCACAACGTCCACCTCTTTATTGCTCCTTCTTCACATCCTCATTTCTCTGTCTATACTGGCCTCCTTGCTTCCCATCACTACACACGTTCACACTCCTGCCTTGGGGAATTCATGGGTCCTTCTGCCTAGATCACCTCCTGTCAGCAGGTAGTTCTCTCATTTCCTTGAGGTATTTATTGAACTGACACCTTTTTCAGCAGGACCCTCTGTGTCTAGTATTTCACCTGTCTAGTATTTCACACCCCCTCCCCCAATTCTTCTATCCTCTCCAAGATGTATTTTCTTTTTTTCCCCATTCATTATTCTCTACCATAGTTTCTATTTCCATTACCTTTGTCAGTCCCCCCACTGGACTATTAAGCACCAAGATCACAGTGATCCTTGCTTCTTTTGTTCACTAGTGGATCCTCAGGGTGTAGACTGTGTTGTCTCACTCTAAATGCTCCAAAAGTATTTATTGAATGATTCTATGAACCAACAGCACTACTTTCTTATGAAAGTTTTATAATTTTGTACTTTACACTTACATCTATGATCCATTTGAGTGAAGTTTTGTATAAGTTATGAATTTAGGTCAAGGCTTCTTTTAATTAATTAATCAATGAACCGACTAATTAAACAATTAATTACTTAGTTCATTGATTACTATTGCATACGAACACGTAATTGTTCCAGTAACACTTGATGAAAGACTATATCCCTTTTTCTATTAGGTTGGCTATATGTCATTATCAGAAGTTGCGTGAGGATGGTTGTGTATGGGGTCAGTTTCTGGATTCTCCGTTCTATCTCTTGACCTGTGTCTCCATCTTTCTTCAATATCACACTGCCTTGATTACGGGAGGTTTATATTGAGTCTTAAAGTTGTTCAACATGAGTTCTCCAACTTGGTTATTTTTCAGAGCTGTTTGGCTGTTCTAGTTCCTTTGTCTTTTCACACACATTTTAGAGTCAGCTTGCTGATATCCACAAAAGAATCCTGGGATTTCGACTGGGATTATGTTGAATCTCTAGATCAAGTTGATAATTGACATCTTACTAGCGAGGCTTCCATGGGTAGATATGGCATATGTCTCCATTTATTTATATCTTCCTTGATTGATCCAATCAGCCTTCTGTGGCTTTTAGCATACAGATCCTCTGCATTGCTGTTAGATTTAAATGTAAGTATTTCAATGTTTGGTGTGATATTAAATGGTTCTTTAAAATCATTTCATATTCTAATTGTTCATTGCTTATGTATAAAATAAAACTGAGTTGTATATATTGACCATGTATTCTGGGGCTTATTTAATTATGTTTGAGTTCTAGAAACCTGATGTATACCCCTTAGAATTTGTTTCATGTTGATAACCCCATGATTTAAGAGTCGTGGCAGTTTTCAGGGCACCTTGATGACTCCATCAGTTGACTACCAGACTGCTGTGCTCAGCAGCTCAGGTTATGGTCCCATGGTCAGGGGATTGAGCCCTGTGTGGGACTCTGTGCTAAGCATGGAGCCTGCTTAAGCTTCTCTCTCTGTCTTTCTGTCTGTCTCTTTCTCTCCCCGTCTCTGCTCATTCTCTCTTTCCAAAATACAAATTGAAAAATAAATAAATAAAATAATTGAGATAGTTTTTATTTTTACTTTTTCCAATCTGAAGGCCTTATCTATGCCTTTTTCTGTACATGCCACGCTTGTAATCAGGGGAGGTACTGGTGTTTATGTCGATTTGTACACAGAACTGGTAGATTCCTTGCTTTTATTGTTTCCTTCGTTGGATTTCTCCCAAACTTTCCCCAATCAAAATAGGATTCAGAGGGACCCTATTCTAGTTTCGGTTCAAGATGGCTGTGTAGGAAGGCCTTGAACTCAACTCCTCCAAAGTGAAAGAAGATTTCAACTACCTCCATATTGACCTTAAACTATCCAATTGATTAACTTTTTCTTTCCAGCTTCTCTCCTTCTTTATGATTCTTTATTTTTGAGACAGAGGGAGACAGAGTGCAAGTGGGAGACAGGCAGGGATAGCAGGGGACATAGAATCTGAAACAGGCTCCAGGCTCTGAGCTGTCAGGACAGAGCCCAATGCGGGGCATGAACCCATGAACCATGAGATCATGACCTGAACTGAAGTAGGATGCTTAATCAGCAGAGCCACTCAGGCGCCCCCTCCCCACCCTCAGCTTATCTCTTAATTCAGGATCCTGAAAGCAAAGTATCACCTGATGGGAACTGAATCTACCCCTCTAGCATTAAGGACAGCCTGAGCCAATAAGACTCCACTCTCAAGCCCAAGACAATGACCAACCTGACCTTAGTGACCACCTGTGTATACCTACCTCTTTTTGTCCCACATTTTCCTTCCATAAACCTGGAAGTATTTTCAGCGCTTTAGAGAGAGTCTTTGATGTGAGTCTGCTGCATTTCTGGTGTCGGCCTCTGAATACATTTCCCATTTGTTTCACCTCCACTAGTTCCTTTTAATTGCGATCTTGTCAGTAATGGGTAGCCAAACCTCACCTTTTTTGGGTCCCCTGGAGCTAGGTGCTCTTGTGCCTGAACTCCCAGACTACGTTTCTGGTGAACCAGCCAGAAGGTGTACTTCCAATTTGTCCAGCTCCCTGGGGATTGCACCCATTGATATAACAATTCCTCCTGAGGAGCTGAGGACTGAATGCACAGATTGTGCCTTACAAAACATAGCAAATCAAAAGACAGACAAGAAAGAAAACAGCAAGACAGAGAGACAGTAACAAAGGGAACACTCACCCCTAACGTTGCCAAGTGTAGTTGGGGAAGGACCAGAAACAGAGTCCTCTGTCTTTGGGCAGAAAAAAGAAATAAAAAAAAACAAAACACAACTCTGCAGTTTGAAAAGAGCAACTGTCATATAAAAGAGAGCATTAGAACTCTGTCAACGACAGAGGAGCCACAGGAGTTCTCTCTGGGTCATAGAGACGGGAGAATGGCAGGGTTACATTTTACATCCACATTTTTTAATGTTTACTTATTTTTGAGAAGCAGAGCATACACGCAGAGCAGGGGCAGAAAGAGGGGGACAGAAGATTCAGGAAAGGCTCTACACTGACAGCATCAAGCCCAATGTGGTTCTCAAATTCATGAACTGTGAAATCATGACCTGAGCTGAAGTCAGATACTCCACTCACTGAGCCATCCAGCTGCCCCACATTCTCCCCCTACCTTAAAAGCATAGACCAGAGCAGGGTTCAGTTGCTGTAGCTGGCCTGCTGCCTCAGTAAGTTCCAGGCACACAATACACACCAGCCCCAATTGCACTGGACACACACACTCCCATGATATGCTTTCCCCCCCTTAAACAATGCACTTTAAAGAGGAACTAGCATATAAGAACAGCCATTCCTGGACTGTAACCCACCTCAGCTCCCACGGCCCCTTCAGGGCACCCTCTCAGTGGAAAGTCCTGGTACACCCTAGTTTATATCCACTTCAGCTTCAACTATATTGGCAAGGTATCTTCTGCATTTACAGCCCCCGGTGCCTTCAGCTTTTACCCACTTTAGCTTCACCTATCTTGCCCAGTAACCGTCTGCATAGAGAGATCAAGGACAACCTTAACCCCAGACTGCTTATGTTCTAGCCACCCTGTACAGGGCACCTATACACAGCACCCCAGCTTGCCTCAACTTGCAATCATTTCAGCTTCAGCTGTCCTGCCAGGGTACCCTCAACACACAGAATCCTGGTACATCCCAGTATGCGTTCACTTCAGCTTTAAGTATCCTGACAGGGCGCCTGTTATGTAGAAAGCCCCAGGATCCCCAGTCCATGCAAGCCACGGCTTCAGCCAGCCAGCCAATGTCACCAACTAGCACACAGAGTCTACCCAAGGGGACAATCATATATGAGACAATTCCTTCAAGTGTAGGAGAAGTAGCTGCTCTGCCTCATCTATAGAAACAAATGCAGAAAGGTAAGCTAAAGGAGAGACAGAGAAATATGTTCCAAAACAAAGAACAATAAAAAACCCAGAAAAGAGCGGAAACACAGGTAAGCATTGTGCCTCAATTAAATAAAGAATATAAATTAATAATGGTCAAGATGCTCGCTGAGCTGCAGAGAAAAGGCAAGAACTAAGTGAGACCCTTAATTAAGAGATATCAAACACACACAAAATCAGAGTTCAAGAATATAATACCTGGAAAAACAAACACTAGAGGGAATCAACAGTAGAAGACGGTATGCAGAAGGACATATCAGTGATATGGAAGACAGATTAAGGGAAAGCACCCAAAACAAATAGCAGAAAGATTTTTTTTTTTTAAATGAGGATAGGTTAAGGGATACTTTGGAAATATCAAGTGAGCAAAAATCCACATAATAGGGATTCCACAAGAAGGAAAGGGGGTACCAAAATTATTTGAAGAAAAGGTAACTGAAGACTTTCCAAAAATAGAGAAGAAAACAGACATCTAGGACAAGAAACACCGAGTTCCAAACATGATGAAACCAAGGAGCCCCACACTATGACACATCAGAATTAAAACGTCAAAGTTTAAAGATTAATAAAGAATTTCAAAAGTTGTAAGAGAGAAGCAAAAGTTACCTATGATTTGAAAAACAAATCACAACAAACAAACACCTAAAGCTGTCAGCTGTTATTTCAGCAGAAAGTTGGCATGCTGGGAAAGAGTGACATGATATCTTCAAAGGCCTGAAAGGATAATCCCAACACCAAGAAAACTTTACCTGGAAAGATTATCATTAAGACTTGAAAAAAAAGAGATAAAGAGTTTCTCAGACAGAAGATAAAGAAGTTTATCACCACTAATCAGCAATGCAAGAAATGTTAACGGGGGTGGGGGGGGGGGTGGGGGGGAATCATAATTAGATATTACAGAACTATGAATAAAAAGATGTAAAATATGACAACATACACATAAAATTTGGAGGAGGGACTTAAAAAAAGTTACTCTTTGTATTTTATTTTACTAAAATAATATGTTTTATTTCATGTTTGAGAGAGAGAGACAGAGTGTTAACAGGGAGGGACATTGAGAGGGGGAGGCACAGAATCTGAAGCAGGCTCCCGGCTCTGAGCTGTCAGCACAGAGTCCAACGTGCAGTTCAAACTCACGTATTGTGAGATCATGACCTGAGCTCGAAATCACACACTTAACTCTCTGAGCCACCCACTTGCCCCAAAGGTTAATCTTTTTAAATTTCTCGAATGTGTTTATATTTAACTGACCACCAAATTAACATAGACTGCTGTTTCCTTGAGATGTTATATGTAAGCCTTGTGATAACAAACTCAAAACACAAAAATAAAATATGAAAAATAAAGAAAAAGAAAGCCAAGTAAAACACAACACAAATCCATCTATGAGAAAGAAAGAGAGTACGGAAAAAAAGAAACAGAGACCTACAAAAGCAACCGGAAAACAAAGAACAAAATTACAATTAGTACATAATGGTCAACAATTACTTTAAATATAAATGGCTGAAGTGCTCCAGTCCAAATACGTAGGGTAACAGGATGGACAAAAAACAGCCCTCATCCATATGCTGCCTAGCACAGACTCACTTCAGACCTAGACACATACAGACTGAAAGTGAAGGGATGGAGATACATTTCCCGTGCAAATGAAAGCAAACAACAACAAGGACAACAACAACAACATCAAACAACAACAACACCTCAGAACCAGGTAGCAACACCTATATCAAACCAAATAGACTTTAAAATCCTCAATAAAATATTAGCAAACTCCTCTCAACAACACACTAAAATGATTAAGTGGCTTTTATTCCAGGGAAACAAAGATGGCTCATCCAATCAATCAACATAATATCCCACCTCAACAAAACGAAGGGTAAAAATCATATGATTATACCAATAAATGCAGAAAAAACATATGACAAAATTTAACATGTATTCATGGTAAAAGTTCTCAACAAAGTCAGGGGGGCGGACATGCCTCAACACATAAAAATATTATTTTATATATTGTTTATATTAAGTTCACACCTAACATCTCAATGGTGAAAAACTGAGAGCTTTCCCTCTAAGATCAAGAACAAGATAAATATGTCTACTTTTGCCACTCTTGTTTAATATAACACTAGAAGTCCTAGCCACAGGCATCAGATAAGAAAAAAGAAATTAAAGTCATCTACTTTTGTAAAGAAGCTGAACTGTCACTATCTACAGATGACATGGGAATATGCATAGAAAACCCTAAAATTTCCCCCAAAAACTACGAGAAGTAATAAACGAATTCAGTAAAGTTGCAGATATGGATTTGATACACAGAAATTGGTAGGGTTTCTATATAATAATAATGAAGTCACAGAAAGAGAAATTAAGAAAACAACACCGTTCCTAATTGCACCAAAAAAAGAGAGAGTAAAATAGCTAGGACTAAACTTATCCAAAGAAGTGAAAGACCTGTAGTGTGAAAACCATAAGTCAATGATGAAATTGAAGACGACACAAACAAATGGAAAGCTATCCCATGATCATGGATTGGAAGAATCAGTATCATTAAAATGTCCATATTACTCATAATTATCTACAGTTTCAATGCAATCCCTATCCAGATCCCAAAGGCACTTTTCACAGAACTGAAACAACTAATACTGAAATATGTATGGGACCGCAAAAGACCCTGAAGAGTGAAAATAATCTTGAAAGACAAAACCATACCTAGAGGTATCAAAATCCCAGATTTCAAGATGCGGAGGCAAGAATAAACAATGGGGGAAAGACAGTCTCTTCAACAAATGGTATTGGGAAACCAGGAGATCTACATGCAGGTAGCTAGGACCTAACCCTAACGCTGGCCTGGGCTCTGGCCCTAAAGACACCTAGCATGGACGTCTGAAAGACATAACGGATTGGGACCAATTACCATTGGGGAAAATCCTGTGTGGAAGTCACACTCTTTCCATGACATTTCCATGGCCGTGATGGAGATGGAGGTGGAGATCCTGAGACAGTTTCAGTCTGGCCCACCCATATGTTTGGCTCCGCTCTTCCAATGCTACCCCTGACCCATAACCGCACATGGGCCCTCATTTCAGTCCTGCAGGGAAATCACATCACTGTGGGGTGTTGGAGCAAAGGCACTTCAGGAGAACCAAACCTAACCCTACCCACTTCTCTGCCTCTAAGCGAGATCACCATCTAAGGCTGAGAAAAGAAGCGGCGGGGCATGGATTCCTCCTTTTTCTACCCTGTGTTCTCTTCAGGACATCAGGACATTGAATGCTGCCCACACTCACTGACGACGAGAGTCTGCTTTACTGAGTCCACCAAATCAAACGCTAATCTCACCCAGAAACACTCTACAAATATCCCGAGAAAAAATGTTTAGTCTGGGGCACCCCACGGCCAACTCGAGTAGACACGTAATAATAACCATCACAGGGTCATTCTTGTTTTGCTTCCCTTCCCTCATTCACCTCCTATTGCTAACTTTCAAGTTCTGAAGTCGTTGCTTTTTATATTCTGACCAGTGTATAGCGTTAAGAGAAATTTGAGGAAAGTTGTCTTGTGCAGGGACTAGTGTTTCAGTTAATATGAAAATGTTTCCGGTCAGGTAAGGGAAAAAGATCTTAGCTAGGGCACCAACATACTCCATGGTACTTTATCAGGGTTGGCCCTCAGCTTTCCAAACCCTTAACATGCTAAAGGGGAGGCAGTGTAACATGGCTGAGAGCATGCATGTTGGCATAGGAGCAGAGCTGGTGCCCATCTCAGCCACACCACTTGTGTTTGTGTTATCTTGGACCAATTACTTAACATATCTGAAACTCAGCTGCCTAATTTATAAAATGGAAATAATAACAATGGGTCAAAAAGTTTAAATGACAGTATTGGCAAGGTGCTTAATCCAACACCTGACAACACGGAACAAGTGCTCCACCGATGATAGCCATCATTATCCTCATTTGAACAGCTAAGACAGGCTAATATTCTGTGAGGGGTCAGATACCTACAGGTGGATCTCAGGTCTTCTGACACTGATTCTTTAATTTGGAGGGAGCCCAGGGCCAGGATGGCTGAATGAGTACAAGGAGGTACACCAGTAAGCCAGTCCTCTATCCACCTCTTATTTGATAGTCCAGTTGTATATTCATCTCTTTCCTTCCACTAAAAGAAATGCAAATCCCTCCCTCTAGAAGAAGTAATACACAGACGCTTGCATGTAATATTAAGTTTTAGGCTCTGTAAAACTGGCACATGCATCATCTCATTTAATCTCACAATGGCCCTTCATATGGGAGTCCTTATTCCATTTTCCAGGTGAGGAAATTGAGACCTAGGAAAGTCAAGTGCCTTCCCCATAACTTGTTTATGACTGTGGTAGACAACAACCCTAGACTCTACTCCATGTCCAGTGTGTTTTCTTCTGTGCCACAGTTTGTTCTCTTCCAAGGCGAACACTGGTAAAGAATCATTTGAACAAAGCAGTAAAAAAAAAAATCGTTTAAGAGGTCTAGTTTTCACCCAAGTAATTCAAACATTAGTTTGAATTCTCATATTATGGGTGTTAAAGTGGAAGCTGAGATTTCACATGGCTTTGACAATCGCCATCAATTCCTTTCTTCAAGATTTGACTGCATATTCTCATTCGTTCCTTTTTTTTTCTTTTTTAACTATACTTCATCCCTAGTTTCTCCCTATGTCTAACAATGACCATTCTCCATATGTCCACATTAAATCCATCATCAAAGAAGAATAAAAAGATAAAAGAACAAAGCCAGAGAAGTAAGACTCAATACTAAAATGTAAATTGGTGTTAACACTTCTACTTCCAGCCAAATGTGATAACAAAAACCAGATTTATACTCCTTATGGAAGCAGCTAAAAGTGTAGACAAAATATGTAAGAAGCTGTTCTCAAAACACCAGACATCAGGCAGTGAAGGGCAGTGATCCCTGATATTGGGAAATAAATGAAATGGTTCCTATAGTGCCCTAGCTTATTGACTAGGTGGGGATTTGAGTCTGTGGTTTAGAGAGGAGGAAGCTGGCATAGCCCAACAGTTTCCCTGAATTGTGGAGGGGGTAGTCACTGATTCAGGAAGACTGCTATATTTCACAGAGCAGAGTACCAAAGAAGAGAAAGTTGTTCACAGAGAGAACTCCAGAGTTCAACAGATTGCCTGCCTTGAGTATTCAATTGGATATGGATAAACTCTTGTGTATGAGGAAACTGAGACCAGGGGAAGGAACAATACCCACTGCCATACAGGGTCAGGAATAAGGCCTGACAGCCAGTGTGGAAGACCTCACAATTTACATGCCATTTGGAAAATACTTGATTTTTGTGTCAGTACTGGACAAAAATTATCCCTAAACTAAGTGCTGCCTGTGCCTTGCCCAAAGTATATTTAAAGAAAGACCTGAAAGGATCAAGCTATTTCTAAGTAACTAAACTATGTCCCAAAACAAAAACCAAGAATATTTTTAGGAATCTAGAAGTATCCAGCCTCTGACAGGCTAAAACTGACCATGTTCGGCAACCCATATAAATTATCAGGCTGCAAAGAAACAGGAAACTAAGACACGTAAGGAAGGGGAACTCAACTGACACTGACCCAGAAATTACGCAAATGATATAATTTATACATAAGAACTTTCAAATAGTTATTATAACTATTACCAGTATATCCAAGAAATTATAGGGCAGAATGAGCATGTTACATAGAGACATGCAAGTGATATGCAAGACCTAAACCAAACTTCTCATGACAAAAGCAATGACTAAAATAAGAAATCTGGTCTATGATTACTGAATGAAATTAAAGGCATATAGACAGTGCAGAAAAGAAAAAAAAGTTTGATGAACCTAAAGAATAGCAATGGAAATCATCTGAAATGAAACACACAGAGAAAATGTGACTGCAAATCATCCAATATACATGTAATTGTATCTCCAAGGAACACAGACAAGAAAACTAGTTTCAGTAAATAATGAAACTAATTTGAATTTATAGTTGTTAAGGTTGATGCAAACTAAAAATATATAGTTCCAATAAATTCAATGAACCTCAAGGACAGGAAATATGAAAACAACTACACCAAGGCACCCCACAATCAAATTGCTTTAATCCAGAGAAAGGGAGGAAAAAGATTTCTCATCAGAACCAATGCAATCTAGAATACAGTACGATAACTTTTTTAAAGTACCTAAAGTAGGAGACCATTATGATCTTGGATTAGGCAAATATTTCTTAGCTACACCACCAACAATATGATTCATTACAAGAAAAAAAAAGATTGATTGGATTTTATCAAACTAAAACTTTTGCTTTTCAAAGCACAAAGAGTTTGAAATAGAAGACTGAGACTGGGAGAATATATTTACAAATCACCTATGTGAAATGGGACTTATATCTAGAACATATGGGCAATCCGCAAGATTCAATATTCTGAAGCGAAATAATCCAAAAAAAGGCAAAAGATTTGAAAAGACACATTACCAAAAAAGACATATGTACAGCAGATACACACATGAAAATGTGTTGAGCATCATGAGGGGAAATGCAAATATAAACTACATTGAGATAAATGAGATACAATGAGATCAACTTCTACTTCATACCTACGAGATGTCTAAAATCAAAAGACAGGGCTCCGAAGTGTTAGCTAGGATATGAAAGAACTGGAATTCTCACATACTGCTGATGAGAATGTAAAAGTGATAAAACTACCCTGGCAAACAGTTTGACAGTATCCTAAAAAGCTGAACATGCAACCTATTCTATGATTCAGCCAAATCTACTCTCAAATATTTTCCCTAGAGAGAATAAAGTTTACGATCATACAAAACAAAACAAAACAAAAGAGAGAGAGAGAAAAGAAAAGAAAAAAAATAAATGTTTATAGAAGCTTTGTTTTTAATAGGCTAAGGAGCAGCTGGTGCTTCAGTTGGTAGATTTCTTGATTTCTTGATTTCTGCTTGGGTCATCATCCCAGGGTCGTGTTATTGAGACTCACATTGAGCTCCGCACTAAGCATGGAGGCTGCTTAAGATTCTTTTTCTCTTTCCCTCTGCTCTCTCTTTCTCTTTCTCTTTCTCTCTCCCTCCCCCTCTCCCTCTCCCTGTCTATCTCCCTCTCCCTCTCCATCTCCCTTTCCCTATCTCTCCCCCACCTCTCCTTCCACCCTCCCCTCTCCTTCTCCCTCCCCCTCACTCTCTAATAAAAAGAAATAAATACGCCAAATGTGGAAATAATACAAATGTCCACTGAAATGTGAACGGATAAACAAGTAGTAACAGACTATTGGAACACACAACACTATGGATAATATTCAAAATACCAAGTGAAAGAAGTCAACTCCCCACCCCCAAAAAATAAGGAGTATGTCTTATATAATTTTATTTGTATACTATTCTAGAAAGTGCAAGATAATATGTAGGGACAGAAAACAGACCAGAGATTGCCTAGGAATGGGAATCGGGAAGACTTGGGGGACGGAGGGATAGCTAAAGGATACGAGGACATTTTTAGTGGTGACAGACATATTCTTTTCCTTGTTGCTATGTATACATTGGTGTATATATAACCAAAATTTACCAAAATATGTAATTGTATTTATTTGTATTAGTATTAATTATTAACTGTTAATTAAGTAATTTATTTATTAGGGCTTTTTTAAATTTTTTTAACATTTATTTATTTTTGAGACAGAGAGAGACAGAACATGAACAGGTGAGGAGCAGAGAGAGAGGGAGACACAGAATTTGAAACAGGCTTCAGGCTCTGAGCTGTCAGCACAGAGCCCAACGCGGGGCTCGAACCCACGGGCTGTGAGATCATGACCTGAGCCGAAGTCGGACGCTTAATCGACCAAGCCACCCAGGCATCCCATAGGGCTTTTTTTTCGGAGAGAGAGCTGAAGCGTTCATAACTGGGGGAGAGAGGCAAGGGAGAAAGAGAGAATCTTAAGCAGACTCCATGCTTAGCATGGAGCCCAATTAAGGGCTTGATCGAACCTGGGATCATGACCTGAGCCAAAATCAAGAGTCTGATGCTCAAGTGACTGAGCCACACAGGTGCTCCACCAGTTACGTACTTTAAATATGTACAGTTTGTGTATATCAGTTAAACATTAATGAAGTTGTTAAAAAAACCAAACATGATTAGATATTGTGTCTTTTGACCTCTGGGGCTGCTATTTGAAACCTGGTCCACCAGCATCTACTGATTCTGGGAATTCCCAGTATCTTTCATTAACTCACATAAGTTCTTCAAAATAAATGTAACTTGGGAAAAGGGGAAATACCCTGGCAGTGATCACGTGTATCAATTATAAACGTCACAACACTTAGAACTATGATCCATATATGAGGTGGGTGATATAACATATGTTTCCTTTAGACAACTGAGAGCTGGTTGAGTCCCAGCACCCCATTACCCTTGTACACTTGTTAATTACTTGTTTACCAGTTAATGGTCCTCTGCCTCCTTATACTGTATAAAGAAGGGACTTGGTCTGTCTTGCTCACTTCTGTGTTTATAATGTTACAAAACCAGGCTGGAACGCTGGCAGAAAACAAAGCGGCACTCGGAGATCTTCTTTGGATTGCAGATCTTGATGGAATGGCGGGCTCAGAGGACCCTGTTTCTCCAAACTTCTGAGCGCTGAATGCAAGTGGGGCAGGAAATTTACAGTCATCAGCTGCCATATCTGTGGGGGTTTTCCTGCACACAGAAAACAAAGGAAGAAGAACCAGGAGGAGGGGTCTCTAAGATAGAGACCAGAGTTCGTTTTATCCCACCGGCCATCTTTGGTGCAGTATTTTATTCACTTCTCCAACATTATCCCATTTTATGCCTTTTAAAACACCTTTTTAGTAGGTATCACCTTTCAGTTTTTTAGGTTGGTACCCTCAGAAGGCTAAGATGCCTGCAGTAGTTTGGTGAGCAGCAGTGTTTTCAATAAAATGTACCATGGTATTCAGTATACAGGGGCCAATGGATACAAGTACAATTAGGGAGAAGACGGACCCTGCCAGGGCAGGAAGCCAGGATCCCAATCTGTGAGATCTCATTTGTTCCGTTGATTGGTACTTTCCTGTTGTCAATGTTGAATTATTATTATTATTATTATTATTATTATTATTATTATTATTATTGTTATTATTATTATTATTATTTTTAGTTCCTTAACCTTAGTTGTAAGTATTTCTGACTGGTTTAAAAAATAGCAACATTCCTCCCCCGAAAAGATGCAAGTCCCTCCATTTTCTGAAGTGAGGAGGTCGGGGGCTTGTCTATTTTGGGGGGTTACTACCACCAGAGAGTTTATTTGGTTTTCTAAGGTTACCAGAGAATCGGCCACGCGTTCCATGTCTTCATTTAGCTCTTGAGATAGTCTATGGTACAGTCCTATGCATAAACCTATGCCCCCTTATCCAGTTCCTATTCCTGTCACAATTTCTGAGCCTATCCGAATTGGTAGCAGTACTGCCCGTTTAGCCTGAGACTTGGGGCTAAAGGTTGTTAGGTACTGATCTTCAGTGTATACAAATATCCCTGGGGTCCGGAAGATGGAATAACATTTCTGAGTCCAGTTGGCCTCTAAGCATCAATAGGCTGAATTAGAACACAGATAGAACACCCCAAAGGTGCAACATATTTCCTTGTCTGCAATCTGGTGTAGGTCTCCTGGGAGCTTTCCTAAACGTGTGTGGTGGGGGGGGGGGGGAGAGGGTCGCCCATATAATAACTCAAAAGGGGAGAATCCCAGTGCCCCAGGCGGGCATTGGGCACACAGGAGGGCCAGCCGAAGTAAATCTGGCCATAGGGGGTGAGTCTCTTGGTGGAACTTGGCCAGGGTTTCCTTGAGGGTGCAATTCATCCGCTCTACCTTTCCCTGAGCTCTGGGGGTGTTAAGTAGTGTGCAGTTTCCAGGCAATGTTAAGGGACTTTGTTAGGGTTTGTATAATGTCCGCTCCAAATGCAGCTCCATTATTACTGTGTGTGATTAAGCCCAATGTCCCATAGAAGAGCTTTGGCCACCTCGTGACTTCATTCCATTCTGGTCTGGAATGCTTGCAGGTATCCCAAATTGGTGCAGATTGTTCCAAGAAGGTACCTAACCCTTTATTTGGTTGTATGTTGGTAAAGTCCACCCCTAAGTCCATCCTTTGTGAGCCAGGCAGGGGCTGTGGGGCAGAGCAAGCATTGTTTTTGGCATATGTTACACATTATTCACTGACAGCCTGGCATAATGCTGGCAGCTGGCTGGCTGCCGGCAGCTGATATTGTAGTTCTTTTTGAAGAGGACCTGTAGACCTAAGAGGGTGAGTTAGCTATATTCCTTCACTAGGTGCTTTCACATTGATGACGGGACAAGACTCACCATCCGTCTTTGCTTAGTGTGCCCGCTTCTGTCAAGGCCCAACTTCTTTCTTCACTCATGTACAGGGGTGGGGAGGCTTCCTTCTGGTGCACAAGAGTCAGAGTGTAAGTAGGAGATTCACCTAGATCACCTCAGGCAGCCACTCTGGCTGTTTTGTCAGACAGGTGATTTCCTTGATTTATGGGGGCATCTCATTTCTGAGGTCCCTTACAGTGTAGGATAGCTACTTTGTCTGGTAGCCATATGGTCTCAAGAAGCTTTAGTGTTTCTTCCTCGTTTTTGATAGTTTTCTCTGAAGCGGTAAGGAGGCCTTTTTCTTTATAGATGGCCCCATGTACATGCACAGTAGCGAAGCCATACCAGGAATCGATGTAGATGTTAACTCATTTACCTTTGCGAATGATGATGGCTCAGGTTAAGGCGTACTGAGTCCATCCCATTGTGCCGACCATCCTTCCGACAAGGCCTTGGCTTGCTGCACTCCCGTGGTTGTGATTACCGCATACCCTGCTCTTTGGCTGCACTCCTCTAAATAGCTGCTCCCATGGCTGAACAGGGTGATCTCTGGGTTTGTTATACCCTGGTCTTGGAGGTTTGGGAAGCTGGCGTAGACTTCATCCACTACTCCAGAACAGTCATGGTCAGGTTCTCCCTCCTCTGTGGGAAGGAAGGTGGCCAGGTTTAGTGTTCTTATTCTGTTTCGAGAGTGAGACTTGGGTTCTCATAGAGAAGGCCTTGGGATTGTGTCAGCTGAGAAATGGAGAGGAAACGATATCCTTGGGTGCTTGTGAGCCACACGACCATGTGTGGGACCTTAACATTAAATGTTTGGCCAAGTGTGAGCTTGTCTGCATCCTTAATGAGCAGGACTGTGGCTCTGATCTCTGAGGCACAGGGGCCATCCTGCAGCCACAGGATCAAGTTTTTTTTTTTTTCTTTGTTTTTTTTTTTGACAATCAGAACACTGGCCATTGCCAAGGCACCATGCTCTGAGTGAGCACTCCTTTTCATGTAGGAAGAAGTTAAAGGCCTTTCTATGTCAGGCAAACCAAGGGCTGGGACTTGACCCAGAGCCAACTTTATTTCTGTGAAAGCGGCCCTCGCCTCCTCAGTCCATGCGAGGGACTCCCAGTTTGGTCCTCCCAACAGGTCATAGAGGGACCTCACTATGGCTGAGCATCTGAGGATTCCCAATGCGAAAGAACCCTCCAGCCCCTAAATATTCACACAAGCCTCGTTTTGTTTGGGGCTGTGGCAGTGTGGTGCCACACTTTCTTCCTTTCTGGTCCTCATTCTCTTTTTCCTTTTGTGAGTAGGGAGCCTAAGTATTGGACCTGCTGCGGACAAATCTGTGCCCTTTTCCATGAGGGTGGTACCCCAAGTAGGATCAGAGCTGTAGGAGGGCCTGTGTACCTTTCATACAGTCTTTCTGGGTGTCACTGGAAAGGAGAAGGTCTTCTACATATTGGAGAAGGATATACCCTGTGGTTTCCTTCGGAAAGTCAGCGAGATCTGAACCTAGGGCTTCCCCCAGAAGAATGGGCGAGTTGTTGTAACCTTGGGAAAGTAGTGTCCAGGTCAGCTGCATCTGACGCTCTGTAACAGGCTCAGTCCATTCAAAGGCAAACAATGATTCACTTTGTGGAGCCAGGCAGAGGCAGCAGAAAGCATCCTTTAGGGCGAAGCACGCAACCCTTCTGGCTGACCACGGAATTTGGCTGAGGAGAGTATACTGAGGGTTCGGAATGACTGGGTGTAAGGAAACCTTCACTTTGCTAATGGCCCTCAAATCCTGTACTGGTTGGTGTCCTCCTGGCTTCTTGCCTGGCAAGAGTGAGGTATTCCAAACTGATTGGCACTCAGTTAGAATACCTCTTTCTCTGAGCTTGGTCAGGTGCTCTTGTATGCCCATTCTAGCCTCTAGTGGAATGGGGTACTGCCTTGGTGTCTGAGGTTGAGCTTCAGGGATCAGGTCAACAATGATTGGGACACAATTCCAAGCTATTTCAGGCGGGTTATCATCAGCCCATAGGGAGGGGAATGTAAGCCTGAATTCTTACGGGCTACCAGGTAAGGCCTGGGCACAGAACAGTCTCCCTTCTTCTTCCCTTGGCAGGGGTATCGCCAAGACCAGGGTTTCCTTCTGCCTGGGGTTTCATTGGAGGCTAGTGTGTCCAGTGGGTTCAAAGGGTATCTGGGCCCCAAGTTTGGAGAGTAGATCCCGGCCCAGGAGAGGAATCGGGCAGTCACGTAAGTAGAGGAACTCATGCCGGACCTTGTGACCCCCAAGTGCACCTTGTTGAGCTTGACAGAAGGGCCGTTGCATTGCCTGTGTCCCAGTAGCCCCAAGTATGGTTGCTGTCTTTTGGCCTAAGGGCGCTACCAGGGAAGTAACAAAGGAGTATTCAGCCCCAGTGTCAACCATGAAAGTTATTGTTCAGCCCACCACCTCATTTCAACCGTGGGTTCATGGGGGCCAAGAAACAAAGAGTCCGGTCCCCCTCAGTCCAATTCTACCCCGGCCAGGTCAAGAGGGTTCTCACCTCGAGGTTCCTCCAGATATTGGCTGGGTTTTGAGGTCCCCATCCAATTCGGACATTCTTACAATTTCCCTTACCTTTGCAGTATGCACACTGTTCCCTTGCTAAGGGGGCTATGGGCTTCCCCCCTTTTTGTGGTTGGGGTTTTCCCATCTTTGCAGCATCTGTTCTTTAGTTCTGCTGTGAGAAAGATGGCCTTCTGTTTTAGTCTGCACGTCTCTTTCAGCTGCAAATTTCTGTTCGTGAAAACTGTACTGATGACCTCTAACAGCTGAGTGATATTCATCTGGCAAGCCCTCCAACTTCTGGAGCTTTCGTCGGATATCTGGGTAGCCTGTGCCACAAAAGAGATATGTACCATCTGTTGACTCTGGTCCCTCGGGGTCAAACGGTGCGTATACACGGTACACTTCACATAATCTTTCATAGTAGTCTCCGGGAGACTCCCCAGGGTGCTGTGTGACTGATGATATTTTAGTCATGCTCATGGGATTGTTGACTCCAGCTCACACTCCCTGAAGGAGGGCTTCCAGGTATCATCAGACGTGGCCCTGTCCTCCTTCTGTGGTGAAATCCCGTGTTGGGCGTTCTTCACGCATGCAGCTTGAGCCCAGACAGTAGGGTCATTGATTCCTGGAGATGTGTGATCTCCTAGGTACTGTCACGTTTCTGTCATTCTTATTTTTAATTAAACAAAGTATGGAGTAACTGTTGACAATCTTCCCAAGTCTGTGAGTAGGTCTGGAAGAGGGACTCCATCAAGTCAAACATTGCTTGTTTCTTTTCGGAGTATGGTGGAGTGTTGTGTTTCCACTTGAGGAGGTCGGTTGTAGAGAAAGGTAGATAACCCATCATGGAATGGCTGGTCTGGACTGGTCCATCCTCTTTCTGTCTTTCAGGCTCTCTTGTCTCCGTTACATGCGTTTGGAGAGTTTTAGGTCTGGGTCTGGGGCGCAGTCTGGCTGCTGGCCCATGTGGGGGTGGGTTATCTGGATCTGAGAGGGGCTGGGAGATGGGCAGCACTGACTGCAGTGGCAAGTGCACTGACTCTGGCTGTGGCTGGAGAGACAGATGCAGGAGGAGTCTCAAGCTCAGAGGGAGGGAGGCAGGAGCTTGAAGAGTTATAAGGAGGTGGAAAGACAATATCTTCGTCCACATCTCCTTTAAAAATTAGAGGAGCAGTGGATCACTTCTTTGACTCCCTGGTGAGCCTCCAGATAAAGTGGCTAAAAACTTTGCCTGGCTCTGTTTGCTAATGATGAATCACCTTCAAGGCAGGAAATCTGGGGCAATTTCAAGCCAGGAGTTGATGTACAGAAATGGATCAGGGTGGCCTGGGTTCCCAGTGACTATTAGCCAAACCTGCTGCACTATTTGAGCATCTAATGTCCCTTCTGGAGGCCATCCTGCATTGAATATGGGCCATTCTAGTTCACAAAATTTCCTTAACTTCCTGGGTGTCATTGTCACCCCATGGTAACCTGAAAACCCCTGTTCACATTTTTTCATCATGACCTCAAAAAATCGTAGGCTTACTCTGTTTTCATCCCATTATTAATTTCTTTCTCATATTTGGTGTCACAAAGACAGACAAAGTTAGGGTATACCGCCAGATGAGAGGACTATTCACATACTCCTCTGGTCGCATTCCTGAGGGAAAGTTTAGGTGAGGTTTGGCTATAGTGGACTCTGCTTTGTGACTTGTAATGGGAATCTGATCTGATACCGCCCTAGACCTTATACTTTCACAATGACACAGGGGAGCCCATTTAGACTCCAGAGACCTTGGGGACCTTAAGAGTGCCTGTCCATGAAGCCACAAACTCTAAATCGACTGGCAACCCTGGCTTAGCTGCACATTCTCTCTCTCTCTCTCTCTCTCTCTCTCTCTCTCTCTCTCTCTCTCTCACACACACACACACACACACACACACACACGCACACACACGCACACACACATGCACACCAGAGTCTATTACATTTCCTTCCACAAAATTTCCTACCTGGGACACCTATTAAGTCCTCTGGGAATTGATCATGTCCCCCTTCCACTCTTTTGGATATGCCTGACATCTTCGGGGCCCCGGCTTTACCAGTTCCATGGAGCAGGACCTGCCCAAGACAGCGGAGAAGGAGGCTGCCGAAATTCAGGCAGAGCATGCACTTTCTCCCTTGCTAGCCTTTGCTTTGCCACCACCTCACTGTTCTCCCAAACTAGTGGCAACAATGGGCCAGTGCGGTTGGGTTTCCTAGTCAGCAATCTAGTATGTTACGGAACCAGGCTGGAACACTGGAGGAAAAACCAAGTGGCACTCAGAGTTTGGTCAGAGAGTTTGAGAGGCCTGAGAAAACTGAAACTTAAAAGCTTAAGTTACGGGAAACTGAAACCTAACCAAGCCTAACTAGCTTGTTCCGCTTCTGTACAATTGCTTGGCGCGCCCGTGTATTCCTGATCAATCATTGTTGCTTGGCACATCCGTATATTCCTGATCAATC
Source organism: Panthera onca (assembly GCF_046562875.1). Classification (NCBI taxonomy): domain Eukaryota; kingdom Metazoa; phylum Chordata; class Mammalia; order Carnivora; family Felidae; genus Panthera; species Panthera onca. The sequence continues at coordinate 767,699 of NW_027675870.1, forward strand.
ATTGTGATACCCGTACCCCCGGTTGTGGTCTGACCTAAAGGCAGGAACCAATTGAATACTGCTAAGTGTCCAACTTTAAACACCAACCAATCGCAGCTCTGTAACTGTGGAAAATTCCTGATTTCCCCATGACTTGTTTGTACCTGTCTATGAAAGGGGTGTAAAAACCTCTCTCGGGGCCTCTCAGCGTCACTGGCAATTAGTGCGCAGAGGTTCAGGTTCGAACCTGCAATAAATGACCCTTACTGCTTAACTTTGACTCTGGACTCTGGTGGTTCGTTTCTGGGGGTCTCTTGGACTCTGGGCATTTCAAGTTTGGCTCACCAAAGGTCTGAGCGTGGAGTCCAGTGGGGAGGGTAATTTATAGTCGTCAGCTTCCATATCTGTGGGGGTTTTTGCACATGCACCGAACAAAGGAAGGAGAATCCAGAGGAGAGGTCTCTAAGCTAGAGACCAGAGTCTGTTTGAGCCCCGTTGACCATCTTTGGAGTACTTTATTCACTTCTTCCACAAGAATAGAGCTCTAAATATCACATAGTATATGCTCATTAAATCTATATTAAGTGAATGAGTTCTATTGCTTCTGTATCGGACATATAACAAGAATTTTGACAATCTATATGGTAAGAGTCCCCAGACCATCACATTATAGGGATTTCAAGGTTTTGTAGTCTTCACACAATATTAAGGTTTTGTTACAACCACCATAAGCTAACCCTACAACCTCCCATCCTGGATCATATAATGCCCCTGTCTCCTCCTCATTCACAGTCTTTTGCAACTGAGTGCAGACAATTCCATAATGTGGTCTTGGTTCAGAAAGCCAAATTCCTCAGTTTTTCTCAGTCAGACAGAATTAAATCTTACTGTGAACATCTGCCAGTAATGTTGCAATAGAGATGAAGAAGATCAATTCAAGTTGACTCCCTGAGCTGATCCCTATAATCTCTTTAGGGCATGAGTACAGTTAAACAGAAATGCTGCACTCAGAATTATGTCTACTGCTTATCCAAGGAAAAAAAAGCAAGCATTAAAAAAGTAAGCCTTTTCCCTGCAGAGCAGCTTAATCAGGGAGAGTGAGTGGTGTAAAGTGGGTGAATTCTTCTCCAGGGCCTTAACTATTGCAGAGACTCAGTTCAACCTATGGGGGTGTATAACAGAAACATGAAACCTGAGAGCTGCCATTGTTGGGTAACAATGTTCTCTAACTGTGCCTTAGGCATTGACATGATAATCCAAGGGAGAAAAGCACTAATTATAAGTGGCATAGACGTGGACAATTTCTACATGCTTCAACACCTCTTGATAATAGTTAATCCTGTCTGTCTTTGCACGTGAACATTCCGTTGTTGGTCATTTTTGCCATGACAGAAATGGTCCCCTGTGTTTCCGTGGGCTTGTAAACTTAGCCTTCCTGAATAGGGTTGGAGACATCAAAAGGGTATCTCTTGGTACCTGTTGTTTCATTTTGTTCGATAGTTATGGACCTACCCCTATAAAAGGATTCAGAAGTTTCTTAGTATGTCTTAAGACTGAATTGGAAGCCCGTTTTCTGTATTCAATTCAACTTAACAAAGACGGTATTTCATGTCAGACATTGTGAAACATATAACTGAAGGAATAGTACTTCCCAAAGATTGACCCTCAAAATCAGTACACCTTACTAATGATGCCTTGTTTTTTGGAAGGTCATGAAGGTGTGGATCAAGGTAAGAATGGATTAAAATTAAATAGAACCAATAAGAAAATATAAAAGTACATTTGCACTTAGTAAGGATAACCAATAATTCATGAAATGTTGTTTATTTCATTTATTTATATGTATGTGTATGTGTATGCTTATAGTGGGTTTTGGTGAAATATGTGTTCCTTACAGTAGGTTGGGGATAAAATATTTGAGAGACGCTGTGCTAATGCACCTTATCAGGCTGCCTGGTGCCTCTGTAGCTTGGGTTCTTGATAGGGCTTAGGTTCATCCGCTTCATGTGCTTGCATGAAATTTGGAAGATATGATGGCTAATTTTATGTGTCAACTTTACTGGACCACAGAAGTCCAGATGCTTGCTCAAACATTTTTCTGGTGTTTTGTGATGGGAAATACTTGAGTCTGTACAGTGAGTAAAACAGATTATTTTCATAATGTAAATGCGCCTTATCTAATCAATTGAAGGCCTGAATAGAATAAGGATGATTCTCCCATGGATACTAGGGAATTATTCTTGCCTGCCTGAATGTCTTTAAACTGAGACATTGGCCTCTTCCCCAGACTCAAACTGAAACAGCAGCTCTACCTGAGATTCAAGCCTGCCAGCCATTGGACAAGAACCACGCCATCAGATCTCGTGTGTTTCCAGCTAGCCAACTCATCCTGCAGATCTTGGGACTTGTCACCATCCACATTTATGGGAGCCAATTTCTTATAATAAATAAACAAACAAACAAACAAACAAACTAACAAACAAACAAATAAATATAAATACATAAATATAAATATATATTTATTTAATAAATTCATATTCATATGAATATATAAATATAAATATATAAATAAATAAAAATATATAAATATATTATAAGCTATAATATATATTATATATATATGAGAAACAGAAGTTTTCTCTGTTGAATCTTACTAATTCAGAAGGTGAAAACTATTATCTATTGGTTCTACAGCTGTTTTTTGTTGTTGTTGTTTACAAACACAATGTGGTAGACATTATTCTAACAGAAAAAAAATAGCACCCAACATTCCATACCTTAATGCTGACAACCCATGAAAATGAAGAGATACCTTTTCTGTAGTCGTGTTGTATTATAGAGAGAGATTTTCTGGACCAACCTAGTATCATCATGAACCCATGCATCATACACCCATGCAAAGCAGAGTGTTTTCTCTGGCTGGCCATCCCACAATCTGAAAATAAAGACCTCAGTTGTATAACTGCAAGGAACTTAATTGTCCAAAACCCAAATAATCTCAGAAGTAGATTTCTCCAGATAAGAACCCCACCTACTGACACTTGACTCTTACCTAGTGATATCCTAGGCCCAGAACACCAGTGAGTCTGCCTGGACAGACCAGTGAGTGTGTTGGGGTTATTCTGGCAAGACAATTCTGCAGTGCTGTCTTTGGATTCTGGGAGTGCAGTGTACACCCCACTTAAGTATCACTTCTCCTGATGTTTTGAACACACAATTCCTCATAGTAAGTCACTGCTTGGATAGAAGGTAATTTCTGCCATATGCTACTGAAATTTGACGATTGTACTTCCACGTATCTCCTACTAGTTAAATGCAACGATACCTGTAGCTTATTTCGAACTCAAGTGAAGCAAAACACAAAACTCTAAAGAACGGACCACTCCTTACTTCTTGAAAATACCTCTTCTTTTCTTTTTGATAACATTTGACTCTCCTGGTTTCTCTTTTATATTCCCTCTACTAATTTTCATTCTATTTTCCTGCCTGATTTCCATTCATCAAGCATGCATTGAGCACGTACTAGGTTGTAGGCACTGTATACAAAGAACAGAGGTCTTATCTAGAACTAATAATGGACCTTGTTATCCAGGGATTTGCCACTGTGCAAACAAATTAACTATACTGAGTTGATAACATCTGTAATAGAGGTGGATAAATGTACCCTGGAATTGCAAAGAAGAAAACACATGAGTCTCTGGGGCACCCAGGGAGTGCTTTGCAAAAATGAGAGTCACTTGAAGAGAGTCTTCTAGAGAAGGCATATTTCAAATCGACAGAGTAAGGAAGGGCATTCCAGGCATGAAAAAAAATAAATAAATAAAAATTTAAAAAAAAGAGGAAGACACAGAAGTTTGAAAATGTGACACATTAAAGGAGTAGCAAAGTTTCCTTTGGATGGATTTCTTGTGGGAATGGGAGGTTGGTAAAGAGTGAGGATTGGTGTAGAAGGTGACATATGAATTGGATCCTAGAAACAGTTTACAGGAGATAGTTATTGTGCCCGAATGACTTTGATGACTACCCATTGTATTCAAATAAACCTGAAGAGACTTCTTGGCTTAGTTAGAAGGTTGCTCATCATCTGTTTAATTCTATAAGGTTAATCTCATCCTATGTTCCTCTTCTCTACCAACCATTCACTCATTTACTCATTTATTTATTCAGTCAGTCAGAGAGGGTATGTGTGGGGTGCATATCACGAAGAATGTGGAACTCATTATAAGGACTTTGACTTTTATTTTCAATGAGATGGAAAGTCAGTTGAGTAGTCTGACCAAGTTCATATTTCAGTTTTATTTATTTGGTTATTTATTCATTCATTCATTCATTCATTTACTTACTTACTTACTTATTAATTAATTAATTAATTAATTTATTTATTAATTTATTTATTTATTTATTTATTTATTTATCTATTTATTTATTTATTTATTTAATGAGAGTGCCCACAGGGGGATAGAGAGACAGAGAGACAGAGAGACAGAGACAGAGAGAGAGAGAGTGAGAGTGAGAGAGGGAATCTCAAACAGGCTTCATGCCTAATTCATGCCTAGCACAGATCCTAATGCACGTTCTGACTCCATGAGCTCATGATTTCTGCATCATGACCTGAGCCAAAATCAAGAGTCAGATGGCTAACCACCTGAGCTGCCCAGGTCACCGTAATTTATGTTAAACAAATCATTCTGACTACTGTCTGGAGAGCAGGATGGAGTGGGAAGCAAGCATACAAGCAACAACAACAACACAATAAGGAGGTTACTATAGTAATCCTGAAATAACTGTAGGTTGAATAAGGATGCAAGAAGGGCACATAGTGAGAAAATTATGATCATGTGTACATTATAAATGTGGATATAATAGGATTGCTTGTGGTTGAATATAAGGTATGATAAAAACAGATATAAAAGATGATACCAAGTTTGTTTTTGTTTTTGTTTTTGTTTTTGTTTGCTTGTTTTTTTGGGCTGGACCACAGGTTGGTGGTAGTTTTGAGTTGTCTGTTAGAGATCATGGGTTTTAGGGGAAACATCAGGACTTGCTTTTTTTTTTTTTTTTAATTTTTTTTTTATTTTTGGGACAGAGAGAGACAGAGCATGAACTGGGGAGGGGCAGAGAGAGAGGGAGACACAGAATCGGAAACAGGCTCCAGGCTCCGAGCCATCAGCCCAGAGCCTGACGCGGGGCTCGAACTCACGGACCACGAGATCGTGACCTGGCTGAAGTCGGACGCTTAACCGACTGCGCCACCCAGGCGCCCCAGGACTTGCTTTTTTTAACATTGTGAGTTTTGAGATGCTTATCAGACATCCAAGCTGCATTTTTGTGAATGCAGTTAGATATAGGCATCTGGAGTTTAAATTAAGAAGTTTCGTGTGGACTCTAGGCTGGATTACTTAGTATGAGATCGCATGAGATCAGCTAGAGTGAGAATGGATGAGAGAGAAGACATGCAAGGACTGAGCTCTGGGGTCTCTAACTCTTAAAGTACTGCAAGATGTGGAAAAACTAGCGAAGGAAACTAGACACAGTGCCCACTGAAGGAGTAGGTGAGACATGAGGAGGGTCTCGAGTCCAGGAAGCCTGGTAAGGAATGTGTTTCAAGGAAGGAGGTATCAAATTGGTCAAGTGCTGATGGCAAGTCAAATAGGATGAGTTCAAATAAATGATCATCAGGGTCACATGGGGGGGGGGTCACTTGGTTAAATGTCTGACTCTTGGTTTCACCTCAGGTCATGATCTCATGGTTTGTGGGTCCAAGCCCCAGGTGGGGCTCCATGCTGACAGTGTGGAGTCTGTAGGATTCTCTCTATGCCTCCATCTGTCTCATAACCTCCCCTGCTCACTCTCCCTTTCTTTCAAAATGAATGCATACACTTTAAAAACTACTAAAATATAAATAATCACTGTGTTTTGCAAAGTGGATGTCATTGACCTGTGATGAGAACCGTTTCAGTAGCACCGGGGAAAATCCGAATTGGAGTGGTTTCAACAGAGAATTGGAGGAGAATGACTGTAGACAGGGAGGAAGGCAATTCTTTCAAGGAGCATTGTGACAAAATGTGGGAGAAAAATGAGGCAGCAGTGGGAAGGGAAGGGAGCAGGGTCAAGAGAGGGCTTTGGTTTTTCTTTCTAAAATTTGAGAAATAAAAGCATTTTTGTAATTTCCATATTGCTGATGGAAATGATGATATGGCAGAGTGGGGGAGAACTGCTGACAGAAATGTTCTTAACAGGGCGAGAGTGACTTCAGTCTAGTGTCCAAAAGATAATTGGCGCGGAGAGGAATGAACAGATCCTTCATATTAATGTTGGTGAGAGCAGAGCACAAGGGAATAGGTGTAGATGGAATGGTAGATGCGATAGGTGATTTTGCAAATTCTCTTTTCACTGACCTGGTTTTCTCAGTGCGGTAATAGGCAAAGTTATAAGACCAGAGTGAAGAAGGGTTGGGAACAGTTAGAAGTTTGCGGAGAAGGAAGTTGTGAAATAGAGGTCTAGGGGTGTGAGTAAGTAGCCTTCTGACCTCACTTTGGTCAGTGGCCATCAAGTAACTTTTGTGCTGCTTTTCTCCAATTACATTGGATGTTGCTATGCGTAGGAAGTAGATTGAACTCCCTGCGGTTCCCCACTTCTTTACCTTTGCATAGGTAAGTTTGCATCTGCCTGAGAAGCCCTCTCTACCCTAACCACTCATATTTCAAACTTGCCTCAACCATTACTTACTTAATCCCACGAGGCGGAGTGAATTAGTCCCTTCTTGGAACTCTTGTGGTACCATGTGCAGTACCCTGTACTGTAATTTTTGCCATATTGCAATAATTTGCGTCCCTGTCTCCCTAGATAATTTGGCCACTCCTTGAGGGTGTCAATTTGGTCATTGCACTTCCTCGTATACAGTTTGACTTGTGGTTAGCCTTTGTTAATTGCCAATTGAATTGAATTGAATTGAGTTGAATTGAATTGAGTTGAATTGAATCGAATGTATTGAATTGAATGTATTGAATTGAATTGAATTGAATTGAATTGAATTGAATTGAATTGCATGGAGAGAATTAGCAGAAGGGATTGGCAGGTAGGAAGGGCAGAGCCTAGAAAGAGTGGTGACATTTAGAACAAGACTTGTCTGATCTATAAGGAGGGGAACTCCTGCTCATGAGAGTAGGAAAGGTAACTGTTTACTCACCTGTAGTGGTGGAGTGAATGGAGCCAAAACCCCAAATGGACTTCTGTAAATTGTGTCAACAATTCTTACTTCTATCGTGTTTGCGTTGAGGACCAAAAGAGTTCATATATGCAGAAGGATTTTGTACATAAAAATGTGCTGCATAATGTAAGATACTCTTTCTCACAACACTCTGTGCCAAGATTAAAGAAATGTGTTGATTTTATATATTTTACTAAAGGATAGCGTGTATAACAGAGGAAGAGAAGGATGGGTTTAAAAAATGATTATAGTTATACTCGTCTTGTTGACCTTTCTGCTCTTCAAAGTCTCTTTGGAAGATATCATCCTGGTCTCTTTCAGTTACAGATGCCTCTTATTGTCTCTGAGACAATAGCCCTAATATGATCTAATTTGCTAAGCCAGGTGGTGTGGAAGACAGAGAAAACGGCCAGCTCATTCTGCAGGAAGCAGCATAGAAGGAGCCCACTGATCTGACAGGCTTGTGTCACAATGCACCAGTGTGGGAATTGCCCAGGCTCAGAAAAGGCCAGTTTTTCACAACATTATACAACTCAAGAGAACTTTCTAACACAGAGGCAATGTTCACAGTTGCACAGAAATCACATGTCTGATTCTTGATGCTGACTAGAAGTCAGCCAGTTATTTTAACACAGGTTATAACTGTCACTGGTTTCACTTCACTTTCCCTTAAGTTTCAGGTTTCTTAAGGGCAGGGACCATGTTCTGGGCTTCATAACCTCTGCTCACACTTGTCTACCATGGTATTTCATGGGCGCTCCGTTATCATCTGTTATTCATTGGGTTTTTTAGTAGGTGTCAGGCAGCTTTCATGGTGACCACGTATTGGCAGATCATCAAGAGAGTGGCAATAGTGGAGCTTTCTCTACTATATGAACCACATGTTATTATCTTAAAATTCCTGGAACATATGTATGATGTCCTGTATGAATGATTGTGAGTTTATGACACTCATATTCTACTCCTTTTTCCCAACAGTTTAAAATACGTTTATGGCAGTTTACCTTCCTTTCATTCCCTAACTTAAAATATTTTACTTCTTTGGCTTTGGACTACCTGCCTACATGCTAAAAGATGCAACACTAGAAAACATGATTGCATTTTGATGTGTTCTTAGCAGGCTGCCTTAATTGCCAGCTCTGTTGGGTGGGTTGGATATCACTGTTACTTCTGGCAGGATCTTCTGAGATACAAGTATATTTCTTGGGCAAAGTAGCATGTTGAGTCCATCATCATTTGGAGTGAAACTCAGTCTACGTCCAGTAGAGTTGGTCCTATTGGTCACATGAAGGAATGAAAACCAGGCCGTATTCGTTTCGATGTCATAACATTCTGGGACGTGTAGTGATGTCCATGAGAAAAAAAAAAAAGAATCAGACAGGGGACTCCATTTAAGAGACGTCTCAGCAAGCAGAATCAAGATGCCAGAATGAGGAACAAAGATAAATGCTGTCTAGGTTGTAGAGGTTGGAGACATTGCTCCAGCAGAGAGAAAGTTCCTTCAGGGTTAAGGGAGAGGCTGGATAGTGATCCTCAGGCCCCTTGTTACCACCTCCAGGCCATGATCTTTCTACTCCCCTGAAGTTCCTGCCTTCACCTCCTTAGTCCATCTATTCAATCCCAGAGCGCCACCCTTTTTTTCATGGACATTTCTGGAATCCCTTCCTACTCTTCTTTCTCCTCATGTTGCTCCCGCCTCTGTTGTGGGCAATTTCAGAATCCTGGTAAAATTGCTCTAGCAATGTAGCTTCAGTGTTCTTTAAATTCTCTGGCTCCCACAACCTTAAGAGTCAGTTTCCTCCAGTAGCTAACTTCCGTGATGGTGCTCTGAGCTCTATGATCATCCAGATGTCTCCTGCTAGAATGTGAAACTTAACGTGCCAATATCTCAGAAGATAACCTCCCCTAACCAGGTGTCTCACTACTTGACTTCACAACTTCTCTTCTTCAGCCTGATAGACTTGTGGTCCCTACTTCCTCCCTCTCATTTCCCTGTATATCATCCCTTGTGGCTCCACTTCCCTTCCTAATGCAGTGTATACACCTCAGTATGTCACTTTGTGTTGGAACCTCCTAGTCCTCTGCTGCATCGGCTTTGGTGGCCTTGAAGCTTGGATGAGTCCTCCTCTCTGTCAGCCAATCCTCTGTCTCACTCAGCCCAGTGAACTGTTACAGGGACTCACAGTCACTAGGGTCACTCACTATGATTTTATGGTTGCTGATGGCAACCTACCCCCACAGCTTCTTGCCAATCTTAAGCGGTCTTCTCCCCACAGCAGCTATTCCATACCTCCATCATTTCCCTCAACCTATCTTTTTCACCTTTCCCTGGGAAATGACTCTTATTTCATAGATAGAACTTAGATTGTAGACACTTTCAAACTCTCACTCAGACCTCATAATCACACCTTTCAACACAACTTTCAACCCCAACCCCAGTATGAGAGACAAAAATGTTCCTATTCCCACTCTAGATTCATTAATTCATTCGGCAGTCACTGAGAGCCAACTGAGTCCTACGAAGCACTGTGCTATATGCTTGGGACATTAGAGATGAGGAGGCAGACCCTACTCACAAGGCGCTTACAATCACAAGGAGCTTACAATCATGTAGGGGAGGCAGATATTATGGTGTAATGATCCCAAGATGCATGGAGCATTAGGAGAGTGTGAAGGGAAAATCCATGTAACTCAGCCTTCAGGGGAAGGAGATGAAGTGTTGTAAGGGACTTTTCAGGTGGCGTGCTATCTTGAACTAATCCTTAAAGAGTGAGTAGGTATTAATTAGGCAAGGTTGGAGTAGGAAGGACACAAGAGGTTCAGGCATTACACAGTAGAGAAAAATCACACTGAATATAGGGAGGGGGTATAAGTAAAAATAGGAAATTGAGTCATTCCGATTCTTGACTGGGTCCTACACTTTGTAAAGAGGTCATCTCACAAAGAACCTCAAACGATCACATTTTCCCACAATTTCCTTCTGCATTTTTTATTCTTTATCCTAGTGTAATTCTTCTCCTTCCCTCACCAGTATGATTCAAGTAGTAACTCACTTCTGTGGATACTATGGCAACCACATTTCCTCTATGCCGCACCCTTCTGTGTCTTTGCTTGGCATCAGTGGAGCCTCATGATGGAGCTCATATCTCTACTCCCCTTAGAGTGGACTTTGGAACATGCAAAAGTTATTACATCACTGCCTTCCAAGCTGTGGTTCCCCCACACTCCAGCATGATAGAAAACACCTTTCCCATCCACACCCTGCCCCCACCTTTGCATCCTTACTGGTCCTGGGCCAGTTGCTCATGCCCTTAGACTCCCGCATGATCAACTATCAGCAAATTCCTTAAGATGCCCTATTGTTTTATACCTAGAAGTCTTCCCCATCACCATGGGTATGTTTCGATGCAGCATCTTAATTGGTACATATTTTAATGCAGGCTAAAATAACTATCAAATATCTAACCTATTCTCTCTTTTTTTTTTTAATTTCCCAGATAACAAGGGTAATAGATGCTTTTTTTTTTTTCATTTTAAAAATTCTATTATTGAAGTATAGATTACATACAGTGTTATTTTAGTTTCAGGTGTGTAAAATAGCGATTTGATAATTCTATACATTATTCAGTGCTCACCATGGTAAGTGTAATCACCATTTTTCACCATATCATGTTGTTATAATATCAACTATATTTCCTGTGCTGTACTTTTCACCTCTGTAAGTTATGTACTTTATGACAGGAAGTTTGTAACTCTTAGTCACCTTTCCCTATCTTACACACCCCACCCACTTCTCTTCTTGTAACCACAAGTTTGTTCTCTGTATTGAAGAATCTGTCTGTTTCTTTCTTTGTTTTGTCTTTTAGCTTCTACATAAAAGTGAAATTATATGGTATTTCCTTTTATCGGAATAATCCCACATAGCATAATACCCTCTAGGTTCACACATGTTGTTGCAAATGGCAAGGTTTTATTCCTTTTTTTACAATGAAATTATATTCCATTCTATGGACACTACATTTCTTTATGTATTCATCTGTTGACAGACACTGGGGCTGCTTCCATAGCTGGGTTATCATAAATAATGCTTTAATAAACACAGAGGTGCATGCATCTTTTCAAATTGGGGTTTCCCTTTTCTTTGGGTAAATACCCAGTAGTGGAATTATTGGATGATGTAGTATTTCTGATTTAATTTCTTGAGGAACCTGCATTCTGTTCCCTAGAGTGGCTGCACCTATTTACATCCCCACCAAGAGTGCATTGGTGTTACTTTTTCTCTTACCTTCTCACCAATACTTGTTATTTCTTGTCTTGCTGATACCAGGCAGAGTAGGGAGGGGAGGAAGTTGGGATCCAAATTGCAATATTGAAATATCAGAGGAATGTTATTGTCATATTCATAAACTTCCCTATACGTATCCTAAGGAAAACTTTTTTTTCTTTAACGAGCTTTTTAAAGGTAATATACACATGGTAAAAATTCATATAGTAGCAAAAAAAGTTATTCAGTGAAAGTAAATCTATGTCTTCTCTAGGCCTCCATTATCCTTCCCCAGAAGAAGACCACCTTTAACAGTTTGTAGGGTTTTTTTTCCAGAATCTCAAAGTATATAATATGCATATTATGGTATATGCATACCTCACATGAAAAAATATATATATATATCACATTAAAAAAAAATATATATATATATATATATATATATATATATATATATATATATATATATATATATATATATATATATATATGTCATATATATATATATCGCTCTCCATTTTATAGATACAGGTTTTTTGTGATTGTTAAAAGGTATGACATGCCATTTGCCCTCTTAAAAATTAAAGTGTCTGGTCCAATGGGACATTATTTTTTAAATATACTTCATGGTATTCCTACCCTGGCTGCATTGGAGGCATTTAATCTGTCCCCTGTTTATGTGTATTTAATTTGTTTCTAGTCTACGACTATAGACTATATATGCTGCAGTGAACATATGTTTGTGTACATATGCAGTGTACATATGTTTGCCTGCCAGAGTCCAGCAGAGTGTGGGTGTTGCCTCTAAAATCTTACCTGGAAAGAGTTTAATGGGGGAACTGTGAACACAGGTGCTGGCGAGATAAACGGGCTCAAAACTAAGTGGTCGAGTTCTTGGGGACTAGCAAGAGAAGACTTCACCTCTCCCAGGCACCAAGGGACAAGGAAAGGACAAGTGTTACTAGAAGCCAATGAGCCCACAGCTGGGAGAGAAGCCACCTAACAGGAGATGTGGCCATAGACTGAGGAATAAGCCACTGCCAAAATTCCAGAGTTCACAGTACATATAATGACTGCTTTTCTTTTGCTCTCTGGCTACCTATTAGTATACCTGCCATCGATGGATGGAAGCCAGAGGACAAGAAAGCCTAAACGATGCAGTCCATGGAGGTCAGCTTACTGGCAGGCATAAGATGATCAAAAATATATCTGCAAGGATGAATGGAGGATTAGCAGTCGCTGGCTTAATATTGTTTGACTTATAGTTATTGGACTTCACAAGGGTGTGAAAATGATAGCATTGTTTACAAATTGTACTTTCAAGAGCATCTGGCTGGCTCAGTGGTGTAAGCATCTGACTTTAGTTCATGTCAAGATCTCACGGTTCATGAGTTCTAGCCTGCATCAGGCTATGCTGACAACTTGCATCCTGGGGCTGACTTGAGATTCTGTGTCTCTCTCTGTCTCTCTGCCCCTCCCCTGCTCGCACTCTTTCTGTCTCTCTTTGTCTCCAAAACTTGAATAAACATTAAACGTTTTAAAAGATAAATTGTACTTCAAGTTTAAATTTTTGACCTCTCCCAGTGCTAATGAGACGCGATACGACCCTCTCCTGTGATGCCTGGCAGAGCAACCAGCCACAGCTCCCAGTCCACCACATGATCATGGTGGTGAACAATCTATATGCTTACAGCCATTCTGTACTCACACAACCGTTGTGTTTATGCTTTCAACACAGTATTCACTGAAATACATGAGACAGTTAAACTTTAATGTAACATAGGCTGTGTGTTAGATGATGTCTCATAGTTTCAGCTAATGCAACTATTCTGAACACACATAATAGAGGCTAGACTAAACTATGATATTCAGCACATTATGTGTGTTAAGTGCATTTTTGACTTAGCATAATTTCAACTCTCAATGGTTTTATCTAGAGGTGACTCCATCCTAAATCAAGGATGATTTGTAATGTAAAAATCTTGGGAAATTTCCTAGAACTGGAATTGTGGTATCAGTAGGACAGAAAGAACCTCTTCCACATCCATTCCTCCACCTCCTTCCTTTGCTGGTTATTACCAGCGCTTAGCTGTGCCTACGGGCACTCGGAATTAGGACTACATACCCCAGCTTCCCTTGCAGCCAAAGCAATATAAGAGGAAGTGTCATGTGGCAGCTTTTCTGAGAAAGTTGAGACAGCTGTGTGCCTGGTGTCCTTTATTTTTTCTTTGATGTCATTCACATGCGGCCTTGGATCCTGAACTCTAGGGCCAAACCATTTGGATGGAAAGTGAACTGAGATTCTTCCAGCAAGAGCTCGTAGGAACTAGATTTCTTTGCACTTCATAGAATATAGCTGCCCAATCAGACTTGAGCTGTATACCTCCAAATTTCACTTATTTGGGAGAGAAATCCACGTTTACCCTATTGAAATCATAGTTCTTCCTTGTTCTGTGTTGTAGGGAAAAACCTAACCCTCATGAAGGTATACAGATAACAGGTATAAATAGTTTGAATTTTTATGGGTTTTGTCAAGTTTGGTATTTTGAACTGAATTTTTAATACTGACTTTGAATTCAGCTACTCCATTCACAACACATGACTTAATCTTCTTGTGCCTCTGATTTCTCAGAGGGGTAGTAATATAAAGCACTCCAATTTGGTTGTTATGAGGAATAATTAAATTAAAATATGTGAAAGAGGTCAGTGTCTGTCCAACATGCCAAACACTCAATGAATGTTATTACTGTTATTTTTACCATTATCATGTTTAACGGTCTTCCAAACAAGACGTACCAGTTAGCCAATTACATTTCTGAAATGCCTTTTTCCTCTTCCCTTATCTATAGTGTGCATTACCAAAGTTTTTGTCCAATAGATGAGTAGTAGTATTTCATTTTTATTTACAATTGCTTTCTAAAATTGTGGTTGTACATCTTGACATTGTTTAAAAGTCATTTATGCTTGTTTTCTGGTGAACTTCCTTTTTCTTTCCTCTATTCCTTCTATTGGATTTTTGTTTTGTTTTACAGTGTGGCTTAAAAAAAAAGCAATACAAGCATTATGGGAATTTGTCTTCTGGGTTTCTATTGGTGGTGCAAATATTTCCACTAATTTTCATTTGCCTTTATTTTCTTTTTTTTTTCTTTTTTTAAAGTTAATATTTATTTATTTTTTGAGAGAGAGAGAGTGCGAACAGGGAAGGAGAAGAGAGAGAGGGAGACACAGAATCTGAAACAGCCTCCAGACTCTGAGCTGTCAGCAAAGAGCTAGATGCAGGGCTCAAACCCACAAACCATGAGATCGTGACCTGAGTTGAATTTGGACGCTTAACCTACCAAGCCACCCAGGCACCTCACTTTATTTTTTCTTTTTCCCTTTTTTTTTTTTTTTTTTTGGCTTTATTTTTTCTTTACAAAATTAAAAAAATATATATATTCAATATAATAAAAATGATCCTTCTCTACTATCATTACATCTGAGCTTAATATCCACCCCTATTTTAGAAAGATCGTTGTCATTCTGTATTATAAGAATAATTCCCCCATGTTTTCTCCTAGGTCTTCATAGATTGACTTACATAAAAAAATATCTTCTCCATTTGTAATAAAACTGGGGGAGGCAGTGAGATGAGATTTAAAGTGATTCTGCAGATGACTGTGTTGGAGCGTTGGCAAAAATGAACGCTTTGACACATAAATCTTACCTAAGAAAGTTATAGTTTCCTTTGATCCACATAATAGATACTTCTTAAACAAAGCATGTGGGAAGCCATCCTCCTTGCAGGTATGGGGTAAGCTTGCCTCCTGGGCTTTTTTTTTTTTTTTAATTTTTTAAATTTTTTTTTTACTCTTGGGGGGAAACGCATCGGTTGTTTATAATGGAATTTTGTATTTCCAGGTTAAGGTGCTGCCAGGTACAGCCTAACTAATTTACAGTTTGTAAGACTGCCTCTCACACATCGCTTCCTGGTAGTAGGCAAAATTTCTTTCTCTGCAACCAGGACCATACTGCCACTTGTTCACAGGTTAAGTAATGATGCCAAGACATTTTTATGCCTATGCTACCAATGGCCCATCTGTGGACAAGTGCAGGCAGATACTGCCTACCTTTTAAGGCCAAGGAGGTATTGAGCCCAGGGCCTTCCACTGGGCTCCACCATTGTTTCTGCTCTCTCTGGTGTTTGTCAGTTGTGATCATCACGGTTGAGAACACACGCTCTAGAGTAAAACTATCTGACTATGTACTTCCATCTTGAGCTATAGGGAAACAAATAAAGTCCCCTTACCTTTTTTGTTCTTTGCTTTCTCTTTTGTGAAACGGACATTACCACAGTGTGGAAATTAAATAAGTAAATAAATAAATACGTAAGTGCTTAAAAAATCTTAGCAACAAGTGCTCAGTAAATAGTAAGAAGGCTTATCCCAATAGAGAATAGAAAAATAACTTTCTTGTTTTCTCCTAGGATTTTATAGATGCATTTTTATAAGAAAACATATAACATTGGTAACAATATTATAACATATAATAATATGAAATTATACAAATTAAGACACGTATAAGAACAGTACTGAAACTTCATGAATAGTATCATTGTTACTATTATTCGAATAATGCATTTGCTTTCAAAGGTTCACTTAGCTATATACTAAATTTGCATATGCTTTGAACCTAGTTCTGGATTCTCTATGACGATTCATTCATTGGGCTTAGCCACATTTGCTTTATAACATAATTTATCATCTGGTAGAACTCACCTAATTCATATGCTTCCTTTTCAGAAACTGTTTTCTGGATCAGCTTGAATTTTGATATTTATACAAAATCTTAGAACCAGCTGATCTGATTTAAAAAATCCATATTTTATTGGGCTTGCAACAAATTTACATAGTAATTTAGAGATGGTTGGCATTCTTACAATAATAACTTTTCCTATTCCAACACAAGGAATGTTTATATTTAAGCTTTTTTTAATTTTTTTTTATTTAAAAAAATTTTTTAACGTTTATTTATTTTTGAGACAGAGAGAGACAGAGCATGAATGGGGGAGGGGCAGAGAGAGAGGGAGACACAGAATCGGAAGCAAGCTCCAGGCTCTGAGCCATCAGCCCAGAGCCCTACGCGGGGCTTGAACTCATGGACCGCGAGATCGTGACCTGAGCTGAAGTCGGACGCTTAACCGACTGAGCCACCCAGGTGCCCCAAGCTTTTTTTTAAATATCTCTCAGAAGAGTTTAAAGTTTTCTGAAAGGCTTATTCACATATTTCTTTCATGTTTCTTGTTAAGTTCCTTCCTTCCTTCCTTCCTTCCTTCCTTCCTTCCTTCCTTCCTTCCTTCCTTCCTTCCTTCCTTCCTTCCTTCCTTCCTTCCTTCCTTCTTTCCCCCCTTCCACCTCCTTCTCCTTTTACTTCTGTTATGGCAAATGGTGCCAATTCTCTGACTATAATTCTAATTATTTCTTGTTCGTATGGGAGAATGATAAATTGTTTACCTTGTGAGCCTGGATCATGTAACTTCATCAGGAAGACTCATGAAAAATCTGATCTCCCTTCCTTCATCGCAGTTATGTATAATTGACATTTGTTAGAAGGAGATAAACAGAGTCAAGAGAATTTCAGTCTTAGAAGAGAAGCCCCTGAGGTGAGAGTAGCCTGAGAGAGCAATTGGAGAGGGAACAAATGTGACCCAGAAAGGAGCTCACTGAACAATGTGATTGGGATAACCCCCCAAAAGCAGGTTGATTAGGAATAGCACCAATCAGTAATTGTCAGATATGATCAAAGCTGTACAAGGGCCACTTTAAAGTGTTAGATGTTTTCCTTAAATACAAAAACTTTTGTATTTAACCAAGAAATTAAAAAGTTACCCAAGATAAAATCAGTAAAATTAAAGCATTTTTCTTTTAAACAGAAAATTCAAGGAAACCAAATTATTAAAGGAAAACATGGTAACATTATAGAGCTTTTTGTTATGAAAAAATCCTATGTACATATGCCAATAAAATAGACAATGAATGTTTTGGAGGCAATGTAAATGACTACACTGGTTTAAGAAAAAGCAGCAAGAGAATGAAAGCGATGCGAGTCATTTCTTTGAAAAACTAGAATAACCCCATAAGTCTAACACTGGAGCAAATGCGTAAGACTTGGGGACCAGCTAGCCTGGCTGAGATGTTTCTTGCCAACACTTACTTAGTTCTTACTCATACCAGGGGAGGTTCTGAACATTTCACAAGTAATTCATGTCATTCTCCTAAGGGCCCTAGGAGGGAGGGGTTACTATTAACCTCCTTTTACACATCAGCAAATTGAAGAAGTTCAGAGGTTAAGGAACTTGTCTGCTCCCAAGGTCAACACAGGTGGCATGTGATGGAACTGAGAGGTGGCATGAAATAGTGTCCTCTAGTGCCAGCGTACCCAAGTTTACATCCTGTCTCAGCAGTACTAGGTGTATGATCATCGGCACACTTTTTTTTAATGCTTTTGTGCTTTAGTTCTCATATATGTAAGACCAAGAGATGAATATAATAATCATATAAAGAGTTTAGAACAATATCTGAAACATAGCAAACACCCCTTATATAGAATCCTATTATTACTGCTATTATTATTAAAACAGGACAGGACAGAGAATACCTAAAAAGACATAATAACACATATGCAAACAAATGAATTTCCTGATACCTAAAATATCAGAAAATCCAGTAATTTATTTAGGTGCTCTAAAGTTTTTTTTTTTTTTCTTTTCTTATAAATTGAATTTATTTTTAAATATTTTACGTTTTTTAAACAATATCTTATTTATTTTTGAGAGAATGCAAGCAGGGTCAGAGAGAGGAATAGCATATCTGAAGTGGGCGTGATGCCTACACCAGTGACCCAATGTAGGGCTTGAACCCACGAACTGCGAGATCATGACCTGAGCCAAAGTTGGATGGTCAACCAACTGAGCCACCTAGAAGCCCCTATTTTTTTCACATATAGTGTTATATTAGTTTCAGATGTACAATATACTAATTCAGCAATCCCTTACAATACCCAGTACTCATGGCAACAAGTGCACTCCTTAATCCCCATCACATATTTCACTCACTACATCTGCACCCCCCCCAACACTGGTAACCATCAGTTTGTTATCTATAATTAAGTGTATGTTTCTTGATTTGTCTATTACTCTTTTTCCCCAACTTTTGATCATTTGTTTAGTTTCTTAAATTTCACCTATGAATGAAATCATATGGTATCTGTCTTTCTCTGACTGACTTCTTTTGCCTAGCATTATATTCTCTAGCTCCATTCATGCTGTTGCAGATGGCAAGATTTCATTATTTTACATGGCTGATTGCTATTCCACTGTGTGTGGGTATTATACATAATATACCACATCATATAATTATGTGTGTATAATACCACATTATAATACCACATCATATATACATACTAAATCTTTATCCATTCATCATTTGATGGACGCGTGGCTGTTCTTTATCTATGCTATTTTAGATAATGCTGCCAAAATTATCAGGGTTCTTGTATCTCTTTGAATTATCGTTTCTGTATCCTTTGGCTAAACACACAGTAGTGTGATTGCTGCAGTTGTATTTTTCACGTTCTGAGGAACCTACTATGTTTTCCACACTGACTGCACCAGTTTGCATTCCTATCAACAGTGCAAAAGTTCTTCTTCCATATCCTCATCAACACCTGTTGTTCATTGTGTTGCTGAGTTTAGCTATTCCAACAAGAGTGAGGTGGTATCTCATTGTCCTTTTGACTTGCAATTTCCTGATGGTAAGTGATGATAAACATCTTTTCACGTGTCTGTTGGCCATCTGCATGTCTTCATGGAGGAGTGTCTGTTAAGGTCTTCTGCCCATTATTTAATTGGATAATTTCGTTTTTCAGTATTGAGTTTTGTAAGTTCTTTATGTAGTGGATACTAATCCATTACTGGATATGTCATTTGCAAATATCTTGTCCCGTTCTGTAGGTTGCCGTTCATTTTTGTGGATTTTTTCCTGAGCTGTGCAGAAGCTTTTTGTGTGGATGCAATCCCAATAGTTATTTTTGCTTTTGTTTCCCTTGTCTCAGGAGATATACCTAGAAAACGTTTCTTTGGCTAATGTCAAAAAATTACTGCCTGTGTTCTCTTCTAGGATTTTTATGGTATCAGGGTCAGCATTTATGTCTCTAATCCATTTTGGATTTATTTTAATGTGTTTTGTAAGAACGTGGTCCAGTTTCGTTCTTTTCCATATTTCTGTCCAGGTTTCCAACACCATTTGCTGAGGAGAATACCTTTTTCCCATTTTATATGCTTTCTTGCTCTGTCAAAGATTAATAGACCAGATAGTTGTGGGTTTATTTCTAGGTATTCTATCTGTTCCATTGGTCTACGTTCCAATTTGTGCCAGTACCATGCAGTTTTGATAACTACAGCTTTGTAGTATAACTTGATATCTGGAGTTTGTGATGCCTCCAGTGTTTGTCTGTCTGTCTGTCGGTCTGTCTGTTTGTTTGTTTAAGATTGCTTTGCTCTTCAGGTTCCTTGGTGGTCCCATATAAAGTTTAGGACTGTTTGTTCTAGTTCTGTGAGAAATGCCGTTGGTGTTTTCATTGGGGTTACATTAAATATGTAGATCGCTTTGGTAACATAGACATTTTAACATTATTTGCCCTTTCAATCCATGAGCATGGAATTATCCATTTCTTTGTGTTGACTTCAGTTTCTTTCAACCTTATTTAATAGGTTTCAGAGTATGGGTTATTCACCTCTTTGTATAAGTTTACCCCTAGATATCTTATTTTTTTGGTCCAATTATAAATGGGATTGTTTTCTTAATTTGTCTTTCTGCGGCTTCATTATTAGTGTATAGAAATGCAACAGGTTTCTTTGTGTTGATTGTATCTTATGACTTTACTGAATTCGTTCTTCAGTTCTCACAGTTTTGTCCGTGGAATCTTTCAGGTTTCCTACAGCAGAGTATCATGTCCTCTATAAATCGAGAACATTTTTCTTCTTCTTTATTGATTCCATCGCCTTTTACTTCTTTTTAGTGTCTAATTGCTGTGGCTAGGAGTTCTAGTACTGTGCTGAATAAAAAAGTGGTGGGAGTGGATATCCTTGTCTTCTTCCTAAGCTTACGGGAAAAGCTTTCAGGTTTTCCCCATTAAAAAAGATTTTAGCTATGATTTTTTCATAGATGGCCTTTATTATGTTGAGGTATTTTTCCTCTAAATCTAATTTGCGGAGGGTGTTTATCATGAATGGATGTTGTACTTCTTCAAATGCTTTTCCAGCAGCTATTGAAATGATAATGGGGTTCTTCTCCTTTATCTTTATTGGTGTACTGTAACATGTTAATTGATTTGTGAATATTGGACTATACTTGCAAACTAGGAATAAATCTACCTCAATTGTGGTGAATACTTTTTTTATAATGTATTATTAGAGTCAGTATGCAAGTATTTTCTTGAGGATATTTGCATCTATGTTCATTAAACATATGGGCTTGTAGTTCTTTTTCTTAGTGGAGTAGTATTCTGATTTTGACATAAAGTTAATGCTGGTCTCCTAGAATGAAGTTGGAATTCCTTTGAGAAGAACAGGGAGTAACATTTCTTTAAGTTTATAGTAGAATTAATCTGGTCCTGGACTTTTGTTTCTTTAGAGCTTTTGGATTTCTAATTTATGTTTGAGATTCTATCTCACTGTCTCTGTGCCTCTCCTCTGTATTCTCCCTCTCTCTCTCTCTCTTTCTCTCTCTCTCTTTCAAAATAAATTACTTTTAAAAAGATAAGTTGAGACGTTTTAAAATCATATACAATATCAGCAATTATGGCAATATTGTCAGATGGAATGAATTTGAGAAACTTTTAAATATTGACATCAAACTTGTCATCGAATTTTCAATAAATAAAAATTTAAGAGGTTTTTTTGCAAGATCGAATATCAAATCATATTTTGAAGGAGTTTTTTAAAAATCATATATTAAAGCATAACAATTTTGAGAATGAATGTTGGAAATAAAATTGTAAACAAAACAAAATACCTAATTTTTTGATTAAACAATTTGATCACACACTCACACCCACAAGACTCCTGAAGGAGTCCTAGTACTGATGCCCTTGTGTGAACTTCGCTGTTTCTGAAATGACCTCAGGTTACGGATGGGTGGCCCAGATTGCAAGCCAACAGAGGGGAGGGTCGTGGGGAGGTGGGGCTCTTCAAGGGCACAAACACACCATCCTCTCCCGTGTGCCCTCTGCCCTCTCATCATCAGCCGTGATGAGTCGGGTGATGCTCTTCCTCTGTGTCCACAGGCTTAACCCGTGTGTCCAACACGCCATGTGAGACTTGTGAGAAGACTCCCAAGTGCAAACACCAGCAGGCGCTCAGGGAGGTCACCTCGTCCCAGGCAACCTGTGTTCCTTTGCCTGAGTGCCTGGACAAAGGCTGCCTCGGCCACATAGGGAACGATGGACTTGTACAGCCTTAGCATTCTGTGCAGAGGTCCCAGGCAGTCCTGGCCTGGAGCTTAGAAAGGACTGGGATGAGCCTCACTGGCAAAGACGTGAGTGCTGGGGTACTCCTTACAGAGCAGTTGACTGCTTGCCAGAGAGGTCTGTGCTAGGGATGGGGCAAAGCTCCACCAGCAACAATTGCACCCATCCCAGCGATTACTGTCAGGACTCAGCAGGGAAGGGACTGCACTCTTGTATTCTGGCACCTGACCGTCCCACATAAGCACCTCATTCACAGAGACCCCTGTGTCTCTCCTTGTCTCTCCGGCGGCTTACACACCCAATCCTGCACACACAGAGACACATGGCTACACAATCGCACGAACATATGCACGCTCACACTGCCAGCACCACCCCGGATCTCAGGCCCATTTTGCCACAGATGCCCACACACACTCGCAGGAACTCACGCTGGATCTCTGCCCTCACGCGTACTCTCTGCATGAAATCCCACTCATAAGCCTCGCTGCTGCCCACAACCCACACCTGCCCCTCCCCCTCACACATCTCCCATCCTGAGCCACTGTCTGAGGACAGGGCTCGGGGTCAAAGGAGCCCCGGGTGTGGGAGGCAGCAGCAAGGTATACTGGCATCGACTATGAGAAGCCTGCCTGCTCCTGAGTTGTCCGGGGACATGTGGTCTTAGCTCTGATCCTGACTGGAGGCTTTGCTGACTGGATTCTATCTCACCAAGGACACAGCACCCCTCTGGGATCAAGGGTCCTGGCTGAAACCCCCCGAGTCCTGGCCACACTGTACCAGGACCCAATGGACCAATTTGGTCCCACTGTGCAATCCCCTTCCCTGCCTTTCGGCTCTGGCCTATACAACAAGTCTCCAAATAACAGGTCTGTCTCTTCCTCCTCCTCCTTCCAGGCTCTGCCTGCCCAAGAAGGCAGGCCTCTGTGCACATGGCAACACCGGCCCCACCCCAGTACTGCACCTCTCCTGCACACACAGAATCACCCGGGCAGCGGCAGGACAGTCACACTCAGGTCCCTTCCTCATCGTCCCTCCTCAGGTCCCCATAAACACACACACACACACACACACACACACCAAAAACAGAAGGGTTTTTAGCTTCCTGTATGTGTCCACATAAACATCGTGGAAACTCTTCAAGGCTGCCACATGTGATCACTTCCCCAATTCTCTCCAGGGCACGTAGAAGACAGGAGACTCATCCACCCATCTCTTCTAGTGCTGGTGGCATCCTCCATTGTTTCTGCATGGGCAAAGATAGAAGCTCTGCGCCATTCATGCTCACACAGATGCAGAGCCCCTGACGCATGTGGGCACACGCAGACACATTTGCGTACACGCACACACACGCACCCCCACGCAACAGACACCAAGAATGATACGGGATATTTGCAGATACATCCCAGATGGTGTCACTCTTGTGCCTCGCCCTTTTGCGATCCCCCTTGCTTTCTCACCCAGGGATTCATTTCCAACCCCCAATGGCCTTGGACCAGTTCTAAGAATGGCTGTCGGGTTGCGGGAGGACATGGCGTGGTGGGGCACATGGAAGGAAGTGCGAGATTCTCACCACAGTGGCGCCTGGGGACACGGCAGCTCCTGACCCAAAGACTGGCAGGCAAATCCATTCTGAAGGAGCAGGGGGAAGCCAGGGACAGGGCGGACATCCACGGGGAGCATTTGTGGTGAAGCACTGCTCCTCCCGAGTTGCTCTCCAAAGCCCCAGCCCACAGCACAACTGCATTTGGTTTGCAGGCTTCGACCCTCTGTGTGTTTGCAGCTGAGTCTCTGCAGGTCCCCTGTCATCCTCCCACCCTCTCCCCATGCTACCTGTGTCCCTGTGTCGGCGGACCTTCCATTTCCAAGCCAATGTGTGGCCCACGTTCCCTTGCCCATACAACACACAGGTCAACACACCGCATACTGGGGTTCTCACCGACATGTGCGCACGTTTGATCACTGTCTTCTGGTCCCTTCCTCCCTCAGGTAGTACTGCAGGGGATTGGGCCACAGGTCCTCGATGATGATCTGGAAGAGGACACAGGCCGGCGCCACATTGGGCATAGCCCACTCTCCTCTCTGGCCGGGGGCCACCCACATCCCCACTGCTGACGAAGGCCTCAGGGGCTCCACCTCGGCAATCCTGTTCGCCCCTGGGCAGCTGTGCTCACACAGCCAGTTGATCAAGTTAAGGCTAGTGGGGTCATGCCTGCGACTGGGAGCTCCATGTTGATAATCCCAGAACCACTGGAATGGAGTGGAATGTGATGCCCTGTAGCCTGCAGGAAGAGAGGATTTGAGGAGCAACCTGACGGCCTCCTCCCCACCCACCTCCCCCTCCCCCTCCCCCTACCCCCTGCCCCTGATTCATGCTCCTCATCCCCCTGCCCCACACCATGATGGGACCCACACCCTACCAGCAAAGCTAAGCTGATACTCCTTAATGATCACTGGGTTCCGGAAGTACGGGTTGGCCCCAAAGAAAAACATCACTCTGCAGCGGTACTTGGGATGGCCCACTTCTCCCACCTGCCGTGAGCAATGGGACAGGAGGGGGCAAGTGTCCTCCCTCTGGGTCCTGAGCTACTTGCCTGGCTGTGAGGGTGAGCACCTTTGCCTCACCCTCTCCTGTCTAAATCCCACACCCAACGGGACGGCCCCCAGCCACATCCTCCCCGGTCTGACCTCCAAGTCGACCACTGAGCTGAGCACGTCTTTGTCCTGGGCACCGATCATGGCCGACAACTGGGGGTGATTCAGAATCTGTGCTGTGTCAAGGAGCTGTGCCTTCAGATGCTGTGGAAACAGACACAGCCCCCCTCCAACCCTCCCAGGCTAAGAGCAAGGGACTAAATCATGGCATGTGCAGAAAGACCAGGAAACACTAGTCCCCACTCTCCTCAGCCTCTGCAAATGCATCAGACCCCATCGACACTGGGCAGTCCCTTGGCTTCCTGTACTTCCCACGTTGTCTGCACACAGCAGGGAGAGACTCCACTGCCTGCACGCCTCACAGTTCCTTCCTATATCTGACCTGTGTGGGCTGCCAGCAGCCCATCATAGCTTGTGATGTCGGCATGTGCTCTGACCCCTCCGCACGGCTGGGTTTCTTGGCATATTCCCGTGAAGACCTATGTTGTCACCAGCCTCCTGAGTCCAGATGGAATAACATGGCTTACAGGAACCCGACTGCACACTTACGCTGCAAGCAGAGGGTGTGGGAGGGAGAAAGAGATCGAGAAGCACGGACGAGGAGGGCTGAAGAGGGAAAAGGATTAGACACAGTGACACAGCCAGTCCGGAGAGAAAGACATGGGTGGGACCGAGCCGGAGCCTGAGGACAGAGAGGGAAGCAGGGGTGGAGATACCAGGAGAGAATCCTCTGTGTGTGTGTGTGTGTGTGTGTGTGTGTGTGTGTGTGTGTGTGTGTCAGGGTCTGAGGAGGCAGCTTGTACCCCATTCGGAGTGGGTCTCAGTCGTCCTACTGTCTGGCAAAGGGGCGTGGCGTGGTTCCACTAAAGGTCATGAGTGTGTGTCTGAAATGCTCTCTTTTGAAGGAACTGCTAGGAAACGTGCACAGCCTGTGAATGTGAAGGTGGGTGTGCGGCCTGTGTAACTCTCCCATTTTGCAGCGAAATATTTCCTTGCCTTATCTGCTCTGAGTGAAGGCTGCTTTGTGCTACCCTAGCTCTGGTAGCATGGGGACACATGGCTCGTGTCTGCAAGTAATATTTGAGACCAGCCTGCAGGCCAACGTTGGCGGAGACCTAGAGGAAACTGACCCAGTCACCAAGTCCCCCCATCCCCAACAACCGCCCCTGTCCAAGGCCTTACACTGGATCCCAGACCACACCAACCCAGGGCCAGGGACCATTCCCCAGCTCTCCTCTCTGGGGGCCATCGCCCTGAGGCACCCTGCTCTCAGTGCCCAGCCCTCCTGCACAACAGCCCCCGCCATCACCCACCAGCACAAGGAAGGATACCGCCTGGGCCCAGAAGCCAGGGCTGTGCTTGATGACGGCCCTTCTGTGATCCAGGTGAGAAAACCGCCTCCGAAGAATCCTGCGCTTCAGCCGCCATAAGGCCCTGGAATCCTGGGCATTCCCAGCGCTGATCTCCAGCTGAAGACGCTCCAGCGCTGCCAGCGGGTCCTGGGCTGAGGCAGGACGCAGCGCTGGCTCTTGCTGCTGCAGCGGCTGTGAGAGCTGGGGCCCCTCCTCCGCCTCTGCATCTGCCTCGCGCTTCTCCTCTTGCTCCTGAATCTCCTCCTGCTGCTGTCTCTCAACTTCCACCTCCTCCTCCTCGTGCATGTCCTCTGCTTCTGGCTTGGCTTCCTCAGAATTCTCCTCTCCAGCCACCTCATCCTTGGTCGCCTCGCCTTCCTCTTCCTCCTCCCCGATCACCACCTCAGCCGCCACCATTCCGTCATCCAATATCAGCACCAATTCCTCCGCTGGGCTTGCCACCTGTATCTCACACCCGGCCTGGGCTTCCTGCACAGGATGGGCGCTTGCCACCCCTGAACCTGGGGACTGCGGCCAGCCCATGCCGTCCAGCGCCCCTGGATTCCCGCGGGGCCGGGACTCTCCACCTTTCTCATCCGGGACGATCAGGGCCCAGGGTCGACGGGAATCTCCGCTTTGTCCGGACCGCGACACGCTGGCCATGACGCTCGGCCCCGGCCCCAGTGTAGCTAGGGCAGCCTCAGGACAAGGACAGAAAATGGCAGCAGGTGGGGGGAGCCTTGGCCGCAAGACCATTAGCTCCCTGAAGCCTCCCGCCGCAGCCCGCCAAAGTTGCGCGCAGGCGCACAGGCTCTGGGATTTGAGGACTCTGCATTGGCTGTGGCTGCTGTGGAGGAGGGGCCGAGACAGAGGCAGTGAAGAGTGTGCGCATGCGGCCTGGGGGCGAAGTGGTTCCAGGGCAGGTCAGGCCAGCTGGCCAGGTTCGGGGAGCAATCAGTTGCAAGACAGCAAGACAGGGTGCTGGCCGCCAGCAAGCGCGCGCCAATGGCCGGTCCAGGCTCTGGAGCGAGTGCCAAGGTGCCAGCGTGGCCCCCGTTTGCCGCATGTCCTCTTCAGCGCTGTCACCTTCCAGGCCTGAATTGCGGGGTCCCGGTATCGCACAGTCTGTGGTGGCTTGTACACCCTTTCTCCAGAGGCCTCACTACGGGCACCAGAGCATTCAGCACAGGAACGTCCATGCCGTGAGCCACTGCCTGCTCCGTCCCTTGCCCCTTCTTCATGAAGCTGGGGCAAGGCCTGGAGAAGTCCTTAGTGTCACGCCTACCGGGGCCACATGGCCGTCCGCACGGTATCTTCTCCTTGGCCGTTAGGCTGAGGGCGGCGGTAAGGTGGGTGCCCACCCAGAACCAGTGACACCCACCCTAGACCCACCCCACCGCCATGTCCTTGCAAGAAAACAGCTCAGTAGACCTCACTGCACTGCATTTCAGAGCAAAGAACAACCCCCAGAGCACCATCTGCCACTGGTGCCCTACTGATCTCCGTACAGAGCGCCAGGGAGATGGGGTAGTAGGATTTAGCAGCTTGCTCCGGTCCTGAAATCTAACCTTCCACTAAAAGGAGGACGACTCCAACCACGCAGGGCACTTAGGGGCCCTTCACCAAGAATTGGAAACTTGTCTGTGTCTGTCTCTGAGAAAGCCCGGTGCCTGCTTTCACTAGTACACACAAAAGCAGATGAGTTCAGTTCACATTTCCCAGGCGCCAACGAGAATTCTGAAGAAGCATGCACCCAGACACAGAAGGTCCACTGAGACAGACAGCGAGAAAGAGACATACAGAGAGACAGAGCTATAGAGGGAGAGAGAGAGACACGTGCAAGCAGATGAAGGAAGGATGAGTGGAGGGGAAGACCGGCCTGGAGAGGGAGAGTCCCATGGAGATTGGCGGGAGAGACAGGGAGGAGGAGCAAGACAAGAAGAGACAGAGGGGCACCTATTACAAGGAAGACAGACTGAGACAGGGGGAGGCATTAGTGATGGAGAGGAGGGAGACGAAGACAAAGAGAGCTGGAACGAAAGTGGGAGGGAGGGACAGGAAGAAGACAAGGGAGGGGGAGGCAAGTAGAGGGTAGGAGGAAGGAGAGCAGGGGCAGCCGAGGCAGAGACAGGTGGGCTGACTCTGAAGACAGGGCAACTACAGTGTGCAGTTTCACCTGGTGAAATTCACCTGTGCTATTTGCACATAGACGAATGGTGTACAGTGGTCAGCCCTCAGCACAAAAGGCACTGCTCCCACCTGGACCTTAAGGGCAGTCTGAAACGATCCCTGAACTAGAAGGAAGCTGCAATGAGGTCATTCAGGATGAGGAAGAGGGCACCGCAGGGAAGAAAACAAGGACCCGATCCCCACAGGGCTGCTGGAAGCCCTGTACTTACCAGCAGGAGACAGGAAACGGGACTGCCAGAAAGAGACAGCAGAGATTTAGGCACAGCACGTGCGGGAAGAAATCACGTCCCAAACCTCGGCAAATTCAAGCAAAAGCAGAGGGTGCACATCCATGAATGTCAACGCTTTCCGAGTGGAACCAACGAAGTTCTCACAGATGCCCAGGAAATGTGCTCAACTCTGAGGCCCCTTGCCTCTGGCAAGCTTCTCATCCAAAGTGACTCATCACATAGAAAGGGTGCACCGTGAGCAAAAGAGCCAAGGTCTCCTTCAGATCCCCGGACGCAGACAGGTGATCCGCCCAGTAATTTCAAGCCAATATATGGTTATAAAGGTTACCTTCCACCACAGTGATGGAGGAAACTCGCACCCGAGGGGAGGACAATGAGGACGTAATGGACAAATTAGGGACCAGAACACACAGGAGGCACACGGAAATCAGACACACACTGGCAGGGGGAAGTCTCTCCCAGCCAGGAACATGCCACGTGGCAAAAGAGTAAGTGGGAAAACGTTGCTGGACCGCTTTTCACAATTTACGCCTGCATCTGCAATGTGCAAGCCAGTGATGTTTGAGCCCCTCAGATGCAAAGGGTTTGAAAACAGAAGGACAGAAAATAGAGATGTGACTGAATGCTCACAGCAAGGCAGCTGCATTTGGGGACATTAACTGGCTGGCAGTGAGTGCATGGCCAATCCTCTGACGAAGGTCCTACCGGCACGGAATGATTTCTAGCTCCTGGAACATATAACAGAACATGCAGAAGCCCCTCCACCTGACAGCAGGAGAGCAATTGGATCTGTCAGTGGAAGAAAGGGGTTGAATTCAGAGGGAAACACACTCAAGCACAGAAGCATACTCCAAAGACAAGACAGGCCACCAGAGCCACAGCTGATACAACACACAGGTGTGCAGAGACGAAGGTGGTTACACGGGTACAGCTGTGCCCACTTAGGCCAGGCAAGGAGGCATCACCAGAGAGGTGTCGGCAAAGGCAAAGCCAGGAAAAGTCATGGACACACCAGGGTCACTCAGGGAGACAGAGGAGCACAGGCAATGCAAGACATTTCCTGCGCACAGAGAACAACGATCCCGAGAGACCAATGAGAGACATGTGTGGTTCAGAGACATGGAAGTCAGAAGGCTCCTGAATTGCTGAGGGTGTCCTCTCTCGAGGGACAGCACTCTGGGGCCCACACACGCTGGTGTTGGGGTGGAAGAGGCCACTGGGCAGCAGATACAGTTGTGCAGGGGGTTTAGCAGCTCCTGGACCCTAGGGCTCCCCGGGGAGTGCTGCGGATACGGGAGGACAACCGGGGTTGCCGGGTGTGCAGCATGAGGGCTGTAATCCCTCGGACACAGAGCACCGAGGCCTCTGACCACGGACCTCAAGTGTCCACACTCGAGGGTTTGGCTCTGGGTGCTGTGAGTGCATTCTACACCCACACCTTGTCCGTACCTTGTCTTTGGGACAGGCCGGGCGGAAACGTCACCCTGGCCCCTAAGGAGGTATTGGCTGGAGATATTAACATGTGGGGGACCCTGTGTTCACCTGTCCCGTAAAGTGTTCCTGCTCGGCAAGACCTATCAAGTAACGGCCTGCTTGTGCAGAAAGATGCCCCAAAGGGCCCAGCCTCATGACCACTGAGGCCGTATTCCCACTGCACAATCATGGGCCATACTTTCTTTGGATGTTCACACCCAAAGACTCGGGTCAGCACAGGGAGCTTTTCCAGGGTACCCCAACATTTACCCATCAAGCAGCTGAGAAGACGTGCCTCTCCAGCCAGTGTGCAGACAGCAGCGAGAGAAAGGCCTGCCTTCCCTTCTAGAGAGTGCGACAGCCTCTGCCCTGGAAGAGGTAAGGCTTGGTCGCACAGATCCTCAACTCCACAGCGTGCTGACACCCCGCTGACCATGTTGTCTGCATATGATAGGGGCAAGAGGCCTCCATGCATTGGGACTGCCCACGCCTTCTCTGGAATAGACCCACTGCAGAGAAGGCACTTGTACTGCAGAGCTGTGCAGTGAGGATCCTGGGGGGCTTGGGCAGCTTGGGAGACAGGAAGATTAGTGTCGGGATGTCAGTCTCAGGTACGCTGTGCTGGGGGCCGTGTTACGTGGGGATACAGAAGAGCCTGCGATGGACAAGGCTGAACTCTGTCTACTGCACTGCTAGCACGGTGGAGCTTTTGCCCCATCCCTAGCACAGACCTCTCTGGCAAGCAGCCAACTGCTCTGTAAGGAGTACCCCAGTACTCACGTCTTCGCAGGTGAGGCTCGTCCCAGTCCTTTCTAAGCTCCAGGCCTGCCTGGGACCTCTGCACAGAATGCTAAGGCTGTACAAGTCCATCGTTCCCTATGTGGCTGAGGCAGCCTTTGTCCAGGCACTCAGGCAAAGGAACACAGGTTGCCTGGGACGAGGTGACCTCCTTGAGCGCCTGCTGGTGTTTGCACTTGGGAGTCTTCTCACAAGTCTCACATGGCGTGTTGGACACACGGGTTAAGCCTGTGGACACAGAGGAAGAGCATCACCCGACTCATCACGGCTGATGATGAGAGGGCAGAGGGCACACGGGAGAGGATGGTGTGTTTGTGCCCTTGAAGAGCCCCACCTCCCCACGACCCTCCCCTCTGTTGGCTTGCAATCTGGGCCACCCATCCGTAACCTGAGGTCATTTCAGAAACAGCGAAGTTCACACAAGGGCATCAGTACTAGGACTCCTTCAGGAGTCTTGTGGGTGTGAGTGTGTGATCAAATTGTTTAATCAAAAAATTAGGTATTTTGTTTTGTTTACAATTTTATTTCCAACATTCATTCTCAAAATTGTTATGCTTTAATATATGATTTTTAAAAAACTCCTTCAAAATATGATTTGATATTCGATCTTGCAAAAAAACCTCTTAAATTTTTATTTATTGAAAATTCGATGACAAGTTTGATGTCAATATTTAAAAGTTTCTCAAATTCATTCCATCTGACAATATTGCCATAATTGCTGATATTGTATATGATTTTAAAACGTCTCAACTTATCTTTTTAAAAGTAATTTATTTTGAAAGAGAGAGAGAGAAACAGAGAGAGAGAGAGGGAGAATACAGAGGAGAGGCACAGAGACAGTGAGATAGAATCTCAAACATAAATTAGAAATCCAAAAGCTCTAAAGAAACAAAAGTCCAGGACCAGATTAATTCTACTATAAACTTAAAGAAATGTTACTCCCTGTTCTTCTCAAAGGAATTCCAACTTCATTCTAGGAGACCAGCATTAACTTTATGTCAAAATCAGAATACTACTCCACTAAGAAAAAGAACTACAAGCCCATATGTTTAATGAACATAGATGCAAATATCCTCAAGAAAATACTTGCATACTGACTCTAATAATACATTATAAAAAAAGTATTCACCACAATTGAGGTAGATTTATTCCTAGTTTGCAAGTATAGTCCAATATTCACAAATCAATTAACATGTTACAGTACACCAATAAAGATAAAGGAGAAGAACCCCATTATCATTTCAATAGCTGCTGGAAAAGCATTTGAAGAAGTACAACATCCATTCATGATAAACACCCTCCGCAAATTAGATTTAGAGGAAAAATACCTCAACATAATAAAGGCCATCTATGAAAAAATCATAGCTAAAATCTTTTTTAATGGGGAAAACCTGAAAGCTTTTCCCGTAAGCTTAGGAAGAAGACAAGGATATCCACTCCCACCACTTTTTTATTCAGCACAGTACTAGAACTCCTAGCCACAGCAATTAGACACTAAAAAGAAGTAAAAGGCGATGGAATCAATAAAGAAGAAGAAAAATGTTCTCGATTTATAGAGGACATGATACTCTGCTGTAGGAAACCTGAAAGATTCCACGGACAAAACTGTGAGAACTGAAGAACGAATTCAGTAAAGTCATAAGATACAATCAACACAAAGAAACCTGTTGCATTTCTATACACTAATAATGAAGCCGCAGAAAGACAAATTAAGAAAACAATCCCATTTATAATTGGACCAAAAAAATAAGATATCTAGGGGTAAACTTATACAAAGAGGTGAATAACCCATACTCTGAAACCTATTAAATAAGGTTGAAAGAAACTGAAGTCAACACAAAGAAATGGATAATTCCATGCTCATGGATTGAAAGGGCAAATAATGTTAAAATGTCTATGTTACCAAAGCGATCTACATATTTAATGTAACCCCAATGAAAACACCAACGGCATTTCTCACAGAACTAGAACAAACAGTCCTAAACTTTATATGGGACCACCAAGGAACCTGAAGAGCAAAGCAATCTTAAACAAACAAACAGACAGACCGACAGACAGACAGACAAACACTGGAGGCATCACAAACTCCAGATATCAAGTTATACTACAAAGCTGTAGTTATCAAAACTGCATGGTACTGGCACAAATTGGAACGTAGACCAATGGAACAGATAGAATACCTAGAAATAAACCCACAACTATCTGGTCTATTAATCTTTGACAGAGCAAGAAAGCATATAAAATGGGAAAAAGGTATTCTCCTCAGCAAATGGTGTTGGAAACCTGGACAGAAATATGGAAAAGAACGAAACTGGACCACGTTCTTACAAAACACATTAAAATAAATCCAAAATGGATTAGAGACATAAATGCTGACCCTGATACCATAAAAATCCTAGAAGAGAACACAGGCAGTAATTTTTTGACATTAGCCAAAGAAACGTTTTCTAGGTATATCTCCTGAGACAAGGGAAACAAAAGCAAAAATAACTATTGGGATTGCATCCACACAAAAAGCTTCTGCACAGCTCAGGAAAAAATCCACAAAAATGAACGGCAACCTACAGAACGGGACAAGATATTTGCAAATGACATATCCAGTAATGGATTAGTATCCACTACATAAAGAACTTACAAAACTCAATACTGAAAAACGAAATTATCCAATTAAATAATGGGCAGAAGACCTTAACAGACACTCCTCCATGAAGACATGCAGATGGCCAACAGACACGTGAAAAGATGTTTATCATCACTTACCATCAGGAAATTGCAAGTCAAAAGGACAATGAGATACCACCTCACTCTTGTTGGAATAGCTAAACTCAGCAACACAATGAACAACAGGTGTTGATGAGGATATGGAAGAAGAACTTTTGCACTGTTGATAGGAATGCAAACTGGTGCAGTCAGTGTGGAAAACATAGTAGGTTCCTCAGAACGTGAAAAATACAACTGCAGCAATCACACTACTGTGTGTTTAGCCAAAGGATACAGAAACGATAATTCAAAGAGATACAAGAACCCTGATAATTTTGGCAGCATTATCTAAAATAGCATAGATAAAGAACAGCCACGCGTCCATCAAATGATGAATGGATAAAGATTTAGTATGTATATATGATGTGGTATTATAATGTGGTATTATACACACATAATTATATGATGTGGTATATTATGTATAATACCCACACACAGTGGAATAGCAATCAGCCATGTAAAATAATGAAATCTTGCCATCTGCAACAGCATGAATGGAGCTAGAGAATATAATGCTAGGCAAAAGAAGTCAGTCAGAGAAAGACAGATACCATATGATTTCATTCATAGGTGAAATTTAAGAAACTAAACAAATGATCAAAAGTTGGGGAAAAAGAGTAATAGACAAATCAAGAAACATACACTTAATTATAGATAACAAACTGATGGTTACCAGTGTTGGGGGGGGTGCAGATGTAGTGAGTGAAATATGTGATGGGGATTAAGGAGTGCACTTGTTGCCATGAGTACTGGGTATTGTAAGGGATTGCTGAATTAGTATATTGTACATCTGAAACTAATATAACACTATATGTGAAAAAAATAGGGGCTTCTAGGTGGCTCAGTTGGTTGACCATCCAACTTTGGCTCAGGTCATGATCTCGCAGTTCGTGGGTTCAAGCCCTACATTGGGTCACTGGTGTAGGCATCACGCCCACTTCAGATATGCTATTCCTCTCTCTGACCCTGCTTGCATTCTCTCAAAAATAAATAAGATATTGTTTAAAAAACGTAAAATATTTAAAAATAAATTCAATTTATAAGAAAAGAAAAAAAAAAAAAACTTTAGAGCACCTAAATAAATTACTGGATTTTCTGATATTTTAGGTATCAGGAAATTCATTTGTTTGCATATGTGTTATTATGTCTTTTTAGGTATTCTCTGTCCTGTCCTGTTTTAATAATAATAGCAGTAATAATAGGATTCTATATAAGGGGTGTTTGCTATGTTTCAGATATTGTTCTAAACTCTTTATATGATTATTATATTCATCTCTTGGTCTTACATATATGAGAACTAAAGCACAAAAGCATTAAAAAAAAGTGTGCCGATGATCATACACCTAGTACTGCTGAGACAGGATGTAAACTTGGGTACGCTGGCACTAGAGGACACTATTTCATGCCACCTCTCAGTTCCATCACATGCCACCTGTGTTGACCTTGGGAGCAGACAAGTTCCTTAACCTCTGAACTTCTTCAATTTGCTGATGTGTAAAAGGAGGTTAATAGTAACCCCTCCCTCCTAGGGCCCTTAGGAGAATGACATGAATTACTTGTGAAATGTTCAGAACCTCCCCTGGTATGAGTAAGAACTAAGTAAGTGTTGGCAAGAAACATCTCAGCCAGGCTAGCTGGTCCCCAAGTCTTACGCATTTGCTCCAGTGTTAGACTTATGGGGTTATTCTAGTTTTTCAAAGAAATGACTCGCATCGCTTTCATTCTCTTGCTGCTTTTTCTTAAACCAGTGTAGTCATTTACATTGCCTCCAAAACATTCATTGTCTATTTTATTGGCATATGTACATAGGATTTTTTCATAACAAAAAGCTCTATAATGTTACCATGTTTTCCTTTAATAATTTGGTTTCCTTGAATTTTCTGTTTAAAAGAAAAATGCTTTAATTTTACTGATTTTATCTTGGGTAACTTTTTAATTTCTTGGTTAAATACAAAAGTTTTTGTATTTAAGGAAAACATCTAACACTTTAAAGTGGCCCTTGTACAGCTTTGATCATATCTGACAATTACTGATTGGTGCTATTCCTAATCAACCTGCTTTTGGGGGGTTATCCCAATCACATTGTTCAGTGAGCTCCTTTCTGGGTCACATTTGTTCCCTCTCCAATTGCTCTCTCAGGCTACTCTCACCTCAGGGGCTTCTCTTCTAAGACTGAAATTCTCTTGACTCTGTTTATCTCCTTCTAACAAATGTCAATTATACATAACTGCGATGAAGGAAGGGAGATCAGATTTTTCATGAGTCTTCCTGATGAAGTTACATGATCCAGGCTCACAAGGTAAACAATTTATCATTCTCCCATACGAACAAGAAATAATTAGAATTATAGTCAGAGAATTGGCACCATTTGCCATAACAGAAGTAAAAGGAGAAGGAGGTGGAAGGGGGGAAAGAAGGAAGGAAGGAAGGAAGGAAGGAAGGAAGGAAGGAAGGAAGGAAGGAAGGAAGGAAGGAAGGAAGGAAGGAAGGAACTTAACAAGAAACATGAAAGAAATATGTGAATAAGCCTTTCAGAAAACTTTAAACTCTTCTGAGAGATATTTAAAAAAAAGCTTGGGGCACCTGGGTGGCTCAGTCGGTTAAGCGTCCGACTTCAGCTCAGGTCACGATCTCGCGGTCCATGAGTTCAAGCCCCGCGTAGGGCTCTGGGCTGATGGCTCAGAGCCTGGAGCTTGCTTCCGATTCTGTGTCTCCCTCTCTCTCTGCCCCTCCCCCATTCATGCTCTGTCTCTCTCTGTCTCAAAAATAAATAAACGTTAAAAAATTTTTTTAAATAAAAAAAAATTAAAAAAAGCTTAAATATAAACATTCCTTGTGTTGGAATAGGAAAAGTTATTATTGTAAGAATGCCAACCATCTCTAAATTACTATGTAAATTTGTTGCAAGCCCAATAAAATATGGATTTTTTAAATCAGATCAGCTGGTTCTAAGATTTTGTATAAATATCAAAATTCAAGCTGATCCAGAAAACAGTTTCTGAAAAGGAAGCATATGAATTAGGTGAGTTCTACCAGATGATAAATTATGTTATAAAGCAAATGTGGCTAAGCCCAATGAATGAATCGTCATAGAGAATCCAGAACTAGGTTCAAAGCATATGCAAATTTAGTATATAGCTAAGTGAACCTTTGAAAGCAAATGCATTATTCGAATAATAGTAACAATGATACTATTCATGAAGTTTCAGTACTGTTCTTATACGTGTCTTAATTTGTATAATTTCATATTATTATATGTTATAATATTGTTACCAATGTTATATGTTTTCTTATAAAAATGCATCTATAAAATCCTAGGAGAAAACAAGAAAGTTATTTTTCTATTCTCTATTGGGATAAGCCTTCTTACTATTTACTGAGCACTTGTTGCTAAGATTTTTTAAGCACTTACGTATTTATTTATTTACTTATTTAATTTCCACACTGTGGTAATGTCCGTTTCACAAAAGAGAAAGCAAAGAACAAAAAAGGTAAGGGGACTTTATTTGTTTCCCTATAGCTCAAGATGGAAGTACATAGTCAGATAGTTTTACTCTAGAGCGTGTGTTCTCAACCGTGATGATCACAACTGACAAACACCAGAGAGAGCAGAAACAATGGTGGAGCCCAGTGGAAGGCCCTGGGCTCAATACCTCCTTGGCCTTAAAAGGTAGGCAGTATCTGCCTGCACTTGTCCACAGATGGGCCATTGGTAGCATAGGCATAAAAATGTCTTGGCATCATTACTTAACCTGTGAACAAGTGGCAGTATGGTCCTGGTTGCAGAGAAAGAAATTTTGCCTACTACCAGGAAGCGATGTGTGAGAGGCAGTCTTACAAACTGTAAATTAGTTAGGCTGTACCTGGCAGCACCTTAACCTGGAAATACAAAATTCCATTATAAACAACCGATGCGTTTCCCCCCAAGAGTAAAAAAAAAATTTAAAAAATTAAAAAAAAAAAAAAAGCCCAGGAGGCAAGCTTACCCCATACCTGCAAGGAGGATGGCTTCCCACATGCTTTGTTTAAGAAGTATCTATTATGTGGATCAAAGGAAACTATAACTTTCTTAGGTAAGATTTATGTGTCAAAGCGTTCATTTTTGCCAACGCTCCAACACAGTCATCTGCAGAATCACTTTAAATCTCATCTCACTGCCTCCCCCAGTTTTATTACAAATGGAGAAGATATTTTTTTATGTAAGTCAATCTATGAAGACCTAGGAGAAAACATGGGGGAATTATTCTTATAATACAGAATGACAACGATCTTTCTAAAATAGGGGTGGATATTAAGCTCAGATGTAATGATAGTAGAGAAGGATCATTTTTATTATATTGAATATATATATTTTTTTAATTTTGTAAAGAAAAAATAAAGCCAAAAAAAAAAAAAAAAAAAGGGAAAAAGAAAAAATAAAGTGAGGTGCCTGGGTGGCTTGGTAGGTTAAGCGTCCAAATTCAACTCAGGTCACGATCTCATGGTTTGTGGGTTTGAGCCCTGCATCTAGCTCTTTGCTGACAGCTCAGAGTCTGGAGGCTGTTTCAGATTCTGTGTCTCCCTCTCTCTCTTCTCCTTCCCTGTTCGCACTCTCTCTCTCTCAAAAAATAAATAAATATTAACTTTAAAAAAAGAAAAAAAAAAGAAAATAAAGGCAAATGAAAATTAGTGGAAATATTTGCACCACCAATAGAAACCCAGAAGACAAATTCCCATAATGCTTGTATTGCTTTTTTTTTAAGCCACACTGTAAAACAAAACAAAAATCCAATAGAAGGAATAGAGGAAAGAAAAAGGAAGTTCACCAGAAAACAAGCATAAATGACTTTTAAACAATGTCAAGATGTACAACCACAATTTTAGAAAGCAATTGTAAATAAAAATGAAATACTACTACTCATCTATTGGACAAAAACTTTGGTAATGCACACTATAGATAAGGGAAGAGGAAAAAGGCATTTCAGAAATGTAATTGGCTAACTGGTACGTCTTGTTTGGAAGACCGTTAAACATGATAATGGTAAAAATAACAGTAATAACATTCATTGAGTGTTTGGCATGTTGGACAGACACTGACCTCTTTCACATATTTTAATTTAATTATTCCTCATAACAACCAAATTGGAGTGCTTTATATTACTACCCCTCTGAGAAATCAGAGGCACAAGAAGATTAAGTCATGTGTTGTGAATGGAGTAGCTGAATTCAAAGTCAGTATTAAAAATTCAGTTCAAAATACCAAACTTGACAAAACCCATAAAAATTCAAACTATTTATACCTGTTATCTGTATACCTTCATGAGGGTTAGGTTTTTCCCTACAACACAGAACAAGGAAGAACTATGATTTCAATAGGGTAAACGTGGATTTCTCTCCCAAATAAGTGAAATTTGGAGGTATACAGCTCAAGTCTGATTGGGCAGCTATATTCTATGAAGTGCAAAGAAATCTAGTTCCTACGAGCTCTTGCTGGAAGAATCTCAGTTCACTTTCCATCCAAATGGTTTGGCCCTAGAGTTCAGGATCCAAGGCCGCATGTGAATGACATCAAAGAAAAAATAAAGGACACCAGGCACACAGCTGTCTCAACTTTCTCAGAAAAGCTGCCACATGACACTTCCTCTTATATTGCTTTGGCTGCAAGGGAAGCTGGGGTATGTAGTCCTAATTCCGAGTGCCCGTAGGCACAGCTAAGCGCTGGTAATAACCAGCAAAGGAAGGAGGTGGAGGAATGGATGTGGAAGAGGTTCTTTCTGTCCTACTGATACCACAATTCCAGTTCTAGGAAATTTCCCAAGATTTTTACATTACAAATCATCCTTGATTTAGGATGGAGTCACCTCTAGATAAAACCATTGAGAGTTGAAATTATGCTAAGTCAAAAATGCACTTAACACACATAATGTGCTGAATATCATAGTTTAGTCTAGCCTCTATTATGTGTGTTCAGAATAGTTGCATTAGCTGAAACTATGAGACATCATCTAACACACAGCCTATGTTACATTAAAGTTTAACTGTCTCATGTATTTCAGTGAATACTGTGTTGAAAGCATAAACACAACGGTTGTGTGAGTACAGAATGGCTGTAAGCATATAGATTGTTCACCACCATGATCATGTGGTGGACTGGGAGCTGTGGCTGGTTGCTCTGCCAGGCATCACAGGAGAGGGTCGTATCGCGTCTCATTAGCACTGGGAGAGGTCAAAAATTTAAACTTGAAGTACAATTTATCTTTTAAAACGTTTAATGTTTATTCAAGTTTTGGAGACAAAGAGAGACAGAAAGAGTGCGAGCAGGGGAGGGGCAGAGAGACAGAGAGAGACACAGAATCTCAAGTCAGCCCCAGGATGCAAGTTGTCAGCATAGCCTGATGCAGGCTAGAACTCATGAACCGTGAGATCTTGACATGAACTAAAGTCAGATGCTTACACCACTGAGCCAGCCAGATGCTCTTGAAAGTACAATTTGTAAACAATGCTATCATTTTCACACCCTTGTGAAGTCCAATAACTATAAGTCAAACAATATTAAGCCAGCGACTGCTAATCCTCCATTCATCCTTGCAGATATATTTTTGATCATCTTATGCCTGCCAGTAAGCTGACCTCCATGGACTGCATCGTTTAGGCTTTCTTGTCCTCTGGCTTCCATCCATCGATGGCAGGTATACTAATAGGTAGCCAGAGAGCAAAAGAAAAGCAGTCATTATATGTACTGTGAACTCTGGAATTTTGGCAGTGGCTTATTCCTCAGTCTATGGCCACATCTCCTGTTAGGTGGCTTCTCTCCCAGCTGTGGGCTCATTGGCTTCTAGTAACACTTGTCCTTTCCTTGTCCCTTGGTGCCTGGGAGAGGTGAAGTCTTCTCTTGCTAGTCCCCAAGAACTCGACCACTTAGTTTTGAGCCCGTTTATCTCGCCAGCACCTGTGTTCACAGTTCCCCCATTAAACTCTTTCCAGGTAAGATTTTAGAGGCAACACCCACACTCTGCTGGACTCTGGCAGGCAAACATATGTACACTGCATATGTACACAAACATATGTTCACTGCAGCATATATAGTCTATAGTCGTAGACTAGAAACAAATTAAATACACATAAACAGGGGACAGATTAAATGCCTCCAATGCAGCCAGGGTAGGAATACCATGAAGTATATTTAAAAAATAATGTCCCATTGGACCAGACACTTTAATTTTTAAGAGGGCAAATGGCATGTCATACCTTTTAACAATCACAAAAAACCTGTATCTATAAAATGGAGAGCGATATATATATATATGACATATATATATATATATATATATATATATATATATATATATATATATATATATATATATATATATATATATTTTTTTTTAATGTGATATATATATATATTTTTTCATGTGAGGTATGCATATACCATAATATGCATATTATATACTTTGAGATTCTGGAAAAAAAACCCTACAAACTGTTAAAGGTGGTCTTCTTCTGGGGAAGGATAATGGAGGCCTAGAGAAGACATAGATTTACTTTCACTGAATAACTTTTTTTGCTACTATATGAATTTTTACCATGTGTATATTACCTTTAAAAAGCTCGTTAAAGAAAAAAAAGTTTTCCTTAGGATACGTATAGGGAAGTTTATGAATATGACAATAACATTCCTCTGATATTTCAATATTGCAATTTGGATCCCAACTTCCTCCCCTCCCTACTCTGCCTGGTATCAGCAAGACAAGAAATAACAAGTATTGGTGAGAAGGTAAGAGAAAAAGTAACACCAATGCACTCTTGGTGGGGATGTAAATAGGTGCAGCCACTCTAGGGAACAGAATGCAGGTTCCTCAAGAAATTAAATCAGAAATACTACATCATCCAATAATTCCACTACTGGGTATTTACCCAAAGAAAAGGGAAACCCCAATTTGAAAAGATGCATGCACCTCTGTGTTTATTAAAGCATTATTTATGATAACCCAGCTATGGAAGCAGCCCCAGTGTCTGTCAACAGATGAATACATAAAGAAATGTAGTGTCCATAGAATGGAATATAATTTCATTGTAAAAAAAGGAATAAAACCTTGCCATTTGCAACAACATGTGTGAACCTAGAGGGTATTATGCTATGTGGGATTATTCCGATAAAAGGAAATACCATATAATTTCACTTTTATGTAGAAGCTAAAAGACAAAACAAAGAAAGAAACAGACAGATTCTTCAATACAGAGAACAAACTTGTGGTTACAAGAAGAGAAGTGGGTGGGGTGTGTAAGATAGGGAAAGGTGACTAAGAGTTACAAACTTCCTGTCATAAAGTACATAACTTACAGAGGTGAAAAGTACAGCACAGGAAATATAGTTGATATTATAACAACATGATATGGTGAAAAATGGTGATTACACTTACCATGGTGAGCACTGAATAATGTATAGAATTATCAAATCGCTATTTTACACACCTGAAACTAAAATAACACTGTATGTAATCTATACTTCAATAATAGAATTTTTAAAATGAAAAAAAAAAAAGCATCTATTACCCTTGTTATCTGGGAAATTAAAAAAAAAAAGAGAGAATAGGTTAGATATTTGATAGTTATTTTAGCCTGCATTAAAATATGTACCAATTAAGATGCTGCATCGAAACATACCCATGGTGATGGGGAAGACTTCTAGGTATAAAACAATAGGGCATCTTAAGGAATTTGCTGATAGTTGATCATGCGGGAGTCTAAGGGCATGAGCAACTGGCCCAGGACCAGTAAGGATGCAAAGGTGGGGGCAGGGTGTGGATGGGAAAGGTGTTTTCTATCATGCTGGAGTGTGGGGGAACCACAGCTTGGAAGGCAGTGATGTAATAACTTTTGCATGTTCCAAAGTCCACTCTAAGGGGAGTAGAGATATGAGCTCCATCATGAGGCTCCACTGATGCCAAGCAAAGACACAGAAGGGTGCGGCATAGAGGAAATGTGGTTGCCATAGTATCCACAGAAGTGAGTTACTACTTGAATCATACTGGTGAGGGAAGGAGAAGAATTACACTAGGATAAAGAATAAAAAATGCAGAAGGAAATTGTGGGAAAATGTGATCGTTTGAGGTTCTTTGTGAGATGACCTCTTTACAAAGTGTAGGACCCAGTCAAGAATCGGAATGACTCAATTTCCTATTTTTACTTATACCCCCTCCCTATATTCAGTGTGATTTTTCTCTACTGTGTAATGCCTGAACCTCTTGTGTCCTTCCTACTCCAACCTTGCCTAATTAATACCTACTCACTCTTTAAGGATTAGTTCAAGATAGCACGCCACCTGAAAAGTCCCTTA
Source organism: Panthera onca (assembly GCF_046562875.1). Lineage (NCBI taxonomy): Eukaryota > Metazoa > Chordata > Mammalia > Carnivora > Felidae > Panthera > Panthera onca. The sequence continues at coordinate 810,432 of NW_027675870.1, forward strand.
CAACACTTCATCTCCTTCCCCTGAAGGCTGAGTTACATGGATTTTCCCTTCACACTCTCCTAATGCTCCATGCATCTTGGGATCATTACACCATAATATCTGCCTCCCCTACATGATTGTAAGCTCCTTGTGATTGTAAGCGCCTTGTGAGTAGGGTCTGCCTCCTCATCTCTAATGTCCCAAGCATATAGCACAGTGCTTCGTAGGACTCAGTTGGCTCTCAGTGACTGCCGAATGAATTAATGAATCTAGAGTGGGAATAGGAACATTTTTGCCTCTCATACTGGGGTTGGGGTTGAAAGTTGTGTTGAAAGGTGTGATTATGAGGTCTGAGTGAGAGTTTGAAAGTGTCTACAATCTAAGTTCTATCTATGAAATAAGAGTCATTTCCCAGGGAAAGGTGAAAAAGATAGGTTGAGGGAAATGATGGAGGTATGGAATAGCTGCTGTGGGGAGAAGACCGCTTAAGATTGGCAAGAAGCTGTGGGGGTAGGTTGCCATCAGCAACCATAAAATCATAGTGAGTGACCCTAGTGACTGTGAGTCCCTGTAACAGTTCACTGGGCTGAGTGAGACAGAGGATTGGCTGACAGAGAGGAGGACTCATCCAAGCTTCAAGGCCACCTAAGCCGATGCAGCAGAGGACTAGGAGGTTCCAACACAAAGTGACATACTGAGGTGTATACACTGCATTAGGAAGGGAAGTGGAGCCACAAGGGATGATATACAGGGAAATGAGAGGGAGGAAGTAGGGACCACAAGTCTATCAGGCTGAAGAAGAGAAGTTGTGAAGTCAAGTAGTGAGACACCTGGTTAGGGGAGGTTATCTTCTGAGATATTGGCACGTTAAGTTTGACATTCTAGCAGGAGACATCTGGATGATCATAGAGCTCAGAGCACCATCACGGAAGTTAGCTACTGGAGGAAACTGACTCTTAAGGTTGTGGGAGCCAGAGAATTTAAAGAACACTGAAGCTACATTGCTAGAGCAATTTTACCAGGATTCTGAAATTGCCCACAACAGAGGCGGGAGCAACATGAGGAGAAAGAAGAGTAGGAAGGGATTCCAGAAATGTCCATGAAAAAAAGGGTGGCGCTCTGGGATTGAATAGATGGACTAAGGAGGTGAAGGCAGGAACTTCAGGGGAGTAGAAAGATCATGGCCTGGAGGTGGTAACAAGGGGCCTGAGGATCACTATCCAGCCTCTCCCTTAACCCTGAAGGAACTTTCTCTCTGCTGGAGCAATGTCTCCAACCTCTACAACCTAGACAGCATTTATCTTTGTTCCTCATTCTGGCATCTTGATTCTGCTTGCTGAGACGTCTCTTAAATGGAGTCCCCTGTCTGATTCTTTTTTTTTTTCTCATGGACATCACTACACGTCCCAGAATGTTATGACATCGAAACGAATACGGCCTGGTTTTCATTCCTTCATGTGACCAATAGGACCAACTCTACTGGACGTAGACTGAGTTTCACTCCAAATGATGATGGACTCAACATGCTACTTTGCCCAAGAAATATACTTGTATCTCAGAAGATCCTGCCAGAAGTAACAGTGATATCCAACCCACCCAACAGAGCTGGCAATTAAGGCAGCCTGCTAAGAACACATCAAAATGCAATCATGTTTTCTAGTGTTGCATCTTTTAGCATGTAGGCAGGTAGTCCAAAGCCAAAGAAGTAAAATATTTTAAGTTAGGGAATGAAAGGAAGGTAAACTGCCATAAACGTATTTTAAACTGTTGGGAAAAAGGAGTAGAATATGAGTGTCATAAACTCACAATCATTCATACAGGACATCATACATATGTTCCAGGAATTTTAAGATAATAACATGTGGTTCATATAGTAGAGAAAGCTCCACTATTGCCACTCTCTTGATGATCTGCCAATACGTGGTCACCATGAAAGCTGCCTGACACCTACTAAAAAACCCAATGAATAACAGATGATAACGGAGCGCCCATGAAATACCATGGTAGACAAGTGTGAGCAGAGGTTATGAAGCCCAGAACATGGTCCCTGCCCTTAAGAAACCTGAAACTTAAGGGAAAGTGAAGTGAAACCAGTGACAGTTATAACCTGTGTTAAAATAACTGGCTGACTTCTAGTCAGCATCAAGAATCAGACATGTGATTTCTGTGCAACTGTGAACATTGCCTCTGTGTTAGAAAGTTCTCTTGAGTTGTATAATGTTGTGAAAAACTGGCCTTTTCTGAGCCTGGGCAATTCCCACACTGGTGCATTGTGACACAAGCCTGTCAGATCAGTGGGCTCCTTCTATGCTGCTTCCTGCAGAATGAGCTGGCCGTTTTCTCTGTCTTCCACACCACCTGGCTTAGCAAATTAGATCATATTAGGGCTATTGTCTCAGAGACAATAAGAGGCATCTGTAACTGAAAGAGACCAGGATGATATCTTCCAAAGAGACTTTGAAGAGCAGAAAGGTCAACAAGACGAGTATAACTATAATCATTTTTTAAACCCATCCTTCTCTTCCTCTGTTATACACGCTATCCTTTAGTAAAATATATAAAATCAACACATTTCTTTAATCTTGGCACAGAGTGTTGTGAGAAAGAGTATCTTACATTATGCAGCACATTTTTATGTACAAAATCCTTCTGCATATATGAACTCTTTTGGTCCTCAACGCAAACACGATAGAAGTAAGAATTGTTGACACAATTTACAGAAGTCCATTTGGGGTTTTGGCTCCATTCACTCCACCACTACAGGTGAGTAAACAGTTACCTTTCCTACTCTCATGAGCAGGAGTTCCCCTCCTTATAGATCAGACAAGTCTTGTTCTAAATGTCACCACTCTTTCTAGGCTCTGCCCTTCCTACCTGCCAATCCCTTCTGCTAATTCTCTCCATGCAATTCAATTCAATTCAATTCAATTCAATTCAATTCAATTCAATACATTCAATTCAATACATTCGATTCAATTCAACTCAATTCAATTCAACTCAATTCAATTCAATTCAATTGGCAATTAACAAAGGCTAACCACAAGTCAAACTGTATACGAGGAAGTGCAATGACCAAATTGACACCCTCAAGGAGTGGCCAAATTATCTAGGGAGACAGGGACGCAAATTATTGCAATATGGCAAAAATTACAGTACAGGGTACTGCACATGGTACCACAAGAGTTCCAAGAAGGGACTAATTCACTCCGCCTCGTGGGATTAAGTAAGTAATGGTTGAGGCAAGTTTGAAATATGAGTGGTTAGGGTAGAGAGGGCTTCTCAGGCAGATGCAAACTTACCTATGCAAAGGTAAAGAAGTGGGGAACCGCAGGGAGTTCAATCTACTTCCTACGCATAGCAACATCCAATGTAATTGGAGAAAAGCAGCACAAAAGTTACTTGATGGCCACTGACCAAAGTGAGGTCAGAAGGCTACTTACTCACACCCCTAGACCTCTATTTCACAACTTCCTTCTCCGCAAACTTCTAACTGTTCCCAACCCTTCTTCACTCTGGTCTTATAACTTTGCCTATTACCGCACTGAGAAAACCAGGTCAGTGAAAAGAGAATTTGCAAAATCACCTATCGCATCTACCATTCCATCTACACCTATTCCCTTGTGCTCTGCTCTCACCAACATTAATATGAAGGATCTGTTCATTCCTCTCCGGGCCAATTATCTTTTGGACACTAGACTGAAGTCACTCTCGCCCTGTTAAGAACATTTCTGTCAGCAGTTCTCCCCCACTCTGCCATATCATCATTTCCATCAGCAATATGGAAATTACAAAAATGCTTTTATTTCTCAAATTTTAGAAAGAAAAACCAAAGCCCTCTCTTGACCCTGCTCCCTTCCCTTCCCACTGCTGCCTCATTTTTCTCCCACATTTTGTCACAATGCTCCTTGAAAGAATTGCCTTCCTCCCTGTCTACAGTCATTCTCCTCCAATTCTCTGTTGAAACCACTCCAATTCGGCTTTTCCCCGGTGCTACTGAAACGGTTCTCATCACAGGTCAATGACATCCACTTTGCAAAACACAGTGATTATTTATATTTTAGTAGTTTTTAAAGTGTATGCATTCATTTTGAAAGAAAGGGAGAGTGAGCAGGGGAGGTTATGAGACAGATGGAGGCATAGAGAGAATCCTACAGACTCCACACTGTCAGCATGGAGCCCCACCTGGGGCTTGGACCCACAAACCATGAGATCATGACCTGAGGTGAAACCAAGAGTCAGACATTTAACCAAGTGACCCCCCCCATGTGACCCTGATGATCATTTATTTGAACTCATCCTATTTGACTTGCCATCAGCACTTGACCAATTTGATACCTCCTTCCTTGAAACACATTCCTTACCAGGCTTCCTGGACTCGAGACCCTCCTCATGTCTCGCCTACTCCTTCAGTGGGCACTGTGTCTAGTTTCCTTCGCTAGTTTTTCCACATCTTGCAGTACTTTAAGAGTTAGAGACCCCAGAGCTCAGTCCTTGCATGTCTTCTCTCTCATCCATTCTCACTCTAGCTGATCTCATGCGATCTCATACTAAGTAATCCAGCCTAGAGTCCACACGAAACTTCTTAATTTAAACTCCAGATGCCTATATCTAACTGCATTCACAAAAATGCAGCTTGGATGTCTGATAAGCATCTCAAAACTCACAATGTTAAAAAAAGCAAGTCCTGGGGCGCCTGGGTGGCGCAGTCGGTTAAGCGTCCGACTTCAGCCAGGTCACGATCTCGTGGTCCGTGAGTTCGAGCCCCGCGTCAGGCTCTGGGCTGATGGCTCGGAGCCTGGAGCCTGTTTCCGATTCTGTGTCTCCCTCTCTCTCTGCCCCTCCCCAGTTCATGCTCTGTCTCTCTCTGTCCCAAAAATAAAAAAAAAATTAAAAAAAAAAAAAAAAAGCAAGTCCTGATGTTTCCCCTAAAACCCATGATCTCTAACAGACAACTCAAAACTACCACCAACCTGTGGTCCAGCCCAAAAAAACAAGCAAACAAAAACAAAAACAAAAACAAAAACAAACTTGGTATCATCTTTTATATCTGTTTTTATCATACCTTATATTCAACCACAAGCAATCCTATTATATCCACATTTATAATGTACACATGATCATAATTTTCTCACTATGTGCCCTTCTTGCATCCTTATTCAACCTACAGTTATTTCAGGATTACTATAGTAACCTCCTTATTGTGTTGTTGTTGTTGCTTGTATGCTTGCTTCCCACTCCATCCTGCTCTCCAGACAGTAGTCAGAATGATTTGTTTAACATAAATTACGGTGACCTGGGCAGCTCAGGTGGTTAGCCATCTGACTCTTGATTTTGGCTCAGGTCATGATGCAGAAATCATGAGCTCATGGAGTCAGAACGTGCATTAGGATCTGTGCTAGGCATGAATTAGGCATGAAGCCTGTTTGAGATTCCCTCTCTCACTCTCACTCTCTCTCTCTCTGTCTCTGTCTCTCTGTCTCTCTGTCTCTCTATCCCCCTGTGGGCACTCTCATTAAATAAATAAATAAATAAATAGATAAATAAATAAATAAATAAATAAATAAATTAATTAATTAATTAATTAATAAGTAAGTAAGTAAGTAAATAAATGAATGAATGAATGAATAAATAACCAAATAAATAAAACTGAAATATGAACTTGGTCAGACTACTCAACTGACTTTCCATCTCATTGAAAATAAAAGTCAAAGTCCTTATAATGAGTTCCACATTCTTCGTGATATGCACCCCACACATACCCTCTCTGACTGACTGAATAAATAAATGAGTAAATGAGTGAATGGTTGGTAGAGAAGAGGAACATAGGATGAGATTAACCTTATAGAATTAAACAGATGATGAGCAACCTTCTAACTAAGCCAAGAAGTCTCTTCAGGTTTATTTGAATACAATGGGTAGTCATCAAAGTCATTCGGGCACAATAACTATCTCCTGTAAACTGTTTCTAGGATCCAATTCATATGTCACCTTCTACACCAATCCTCACTCTTTACCAACCTCCCATTCCCACAAGAAATCCATCCAAAGGAAACTTTGCTACTCCTTTAATGTGTCACATTTTCAAACTTCCGTGTCTTGCTTTTTTTCATTTTTTATTTTTCCTGCCTGCAATGCCCTTCCTTACTCTGTCGATTTGAAATATGCCTTCTCTAGAAGACTCACTTCAAGTGACTCTCATTTTTGTAAGGCACTCCCTGGGTGCCCCAGAGACTCATGTGTTTTCTTCTTTGCAATTCCAGGGTACATTTATCCACCTCTATTACAGATGTTATCAACTCAGTATAGTTAATTTGTTTGCACAGTGGCAAATCCCTGGATAACAAGGTCCATTATTAGTTCTAGATAAGACCTCTGTTCTTTGTATACAGTGCCTACAACCTAGTACGTGCTCAATGCATGCTTGATGAATGGAAATGAGGCAGGAAAATAGAATGAAAATTAGTAGAGGGAATATAAAAGAGAAACCAGGAGAGTCAAATGTTATCAAAAAGAAAAGAAGAGGTATTTTCAAGAAGTAAGGAGTGGTCCGTTCTTTAGAGTTTTTTCTTTTGCTTTACTTGAGTTCGAAATAAGCTACAGGTATCGTTGCATTTATCTAGTAGGAGATACGTGGAAGTACAATCGTCAAATTTCAGTAGCATATGGCAGAAATTACCTTCTATCCAAGCAGTGACTTAATATGAGGAATTGTGTGTTCAAAACATCAGGAGAAGTGTTAGTTAAGTGGGGTGTACACTGCACTCCCAGAATCCAAAGACAGCACTGCAGAATTGTCTTGCCAGAATAACCCCAGCAGACTCACTGGTCTGTCCAGGCAGACTCACTGGTGTTCTGGGCCTAGGGTATCACTAGGTAAGAGTCAAGTGTCAGTAGGTTGGGATCTTATCTGGAGAAATCTACTTCTGAGATTATTTGGGTTTTGGACAATTAAGTTCCTTGCAGTTATACAAGTGAGGTCTTTATTTTCAGATTGTGGGATGGCCAGCCAGAGAAAACACTCTGCTTTGCATGGGTGTATGATGCATGGGTTCATGATGATACTAGGTTGATCCAGAAAATCTCTCTCTATAATACAACACGACTATAGAAATGGTATCTCTTCATTTTCATGGGTTGTCAGCATTAAGGTATGGAACGTTGGGTGCTATTTTTTTTCTGTTAGAATAATGTCTACCACATTGTGTTTGTAAACAACAACAACAAAAAACAGCTGTAGAACCAATAGATAATAGTTTTCACCTTCTGAATTAGTAAGATTCAACAGAGAAAACTTCTGTTTCTCATATATATATAATATATATTATAGCTTATAATATATTTATATATTTTTATTTATTTATATATTTATATTTATATTTATATTTATATTTATATTTATATTTATATTTATATTTATATTTATATTTATATATTCATATGAATATGAATTTATTAAATAAATATATATTTATATTTATGTATTTATATTTATTTGTTTGTTTGTTAGTTAGTTTATTTATTTATTTATTTATTTATTTATTTATTTATTTATTTATTTATTTATTTATTTATTATAAGAAATTGGCTCCCATAAATGTGGACGGTGACAAGTCCCAAGATCTGCAGGATGAGTTGGCTAGCTGGAAACACACGAGATCTGATGGCGTGGTTCTTGTCCAATGGCTGGCAGGCTTGAATCTCAGGTAGAGCTGCTGTTTCAGTTTGAGTCTGGGGAAGAGGCCAATGTCTCAGTTTAAAGACATTCAGGCAGGCAAGAATAATTCCCTAGTATCCATGGGAGAATCATCCTTATTCTATTCAGGCCTTCAATTGATTAGATAAGGCGCATTTACATTATGAAAATAATCTGTTTTACTCACTGTACAGACTCAAGTATTTCCCATCACAAAACACCAGAAAAATGTTTGAGCAAGCATCTGGACTTCTGTGGTCCAGTAAAGTTGACACATAAAATTAGCCATCATATCTTCCAAATTTCATGCAAGCACATGAAGCGGATGAACCTAAGCCCTATCAAGAACCCAAGCTACAGAGGCACCAGGCAGCCTGATAAGGTGCATTAGCACAGCGTCTCTCAAATATTTTATCCCCAACCTACTGTAAGGAACACATATTTCACCAAAACCCACTATAAGCATACACATACACATACATATAAATAAATGAAATAAACAACATTTCATGAATTATTGGTTATCCTTACTAAGTGCAAATGTACTTTTATATTTTCTTATTGGTTCTATTTAATTTTAATCCATTCTTACCTTGATCCACACCTTCATGACCTTCCAAAAAACAAGGCATCATTAGTAAGGCGTACTGATTTTGAGGGTCAATCTTTGGGAAGTACTATTCCTTCAGTTATATGTTTCACAATGTCTGACATGTAATACCCTCTTTGTTAAGTTGAATTGAATAAAGGAAACGGGCTTCCAATTCAGTCTTAAGACATACTACGAAAATTCTGAATCCTTTTATAGGGGTAGGTCCATAACTATCGAACAAAATGAAACAACAGGTACCAAGAGATACCCTTTTGATGTCTCCAACCCTATTCCGGAAGGCTAAGTTTACAAGCCCACGGAAACACAGGGGACCATTTCTGTCATGGCAAAAATGACCAACAACGGAATGTTCACGTGCAAAGACAGACAGGATTAACTATTATCAAGAGGTGTTGAAGCATGTAGAAATTGTCCACGTCTATGCCACTTATAATTAGTGCTTTTCTCCCTTGGATTATCATGTCAATGCCTAAGGCACAGTTAGAGAACATTGTTACCCAACAATGGCAGCTCTCAGGTTTCATGTTTCTGTTATACACCCCCATAGGTTGAACTGAGTCTCTGCAATAGTTAAGGCCCTGGAGAAGAATTCACCCACTTTACACCACTCACTCTCCCTGATTAAGCTGCTCTGCAGGGAAAAGGCTTACTTTTTTAATGCTTGCTTTTTTTTCCTTGGATAAGCAGTAGACATAATTCTGAGTGCAGCATTTCTGTTTAACTGTACTCATGCCCTAAAGAGATTATAGGGATCAGCTCAGGGAGTCAACTTGAATTGATCTTCTTCATCTCTATTGCAACATTACTGGCAGATGTTCACAGTAAGATTTAATTCTGTCTGACTGAGAAAAACTGAGGAATTTGGCTTTCTGAACCAAGACCACATTATGGAATTGTCTGCACTCAGTTGCAAAAGACTGTGAATGAGGAGGAGACAGGGGCATTATATGATCCAGGATGGGAGGTTGTAGGGTTAGCTTATGGTGGTTGTAACAAAACCTTAATATTGTGTGAAGACTACAAAACCTTGAAATCCCTATAATGTGATGGTCTGGGGACTCTTACCATATAGATTGTCAAAATTCTTGTTATATGTCCGATACAGAAGCAATAGAACTCATTCACTTAATATAGATTTAATGAGCATATACTATGTGATATTTAGAGCTCTATTCTTGTGGAAGAAGTGAATAAAGTACTCCAAAGATGGTCAACGGGGCTCAAACAGACTCTGGTCTCTAGCTTAGAGACCTCTCCTCTGGATTCTCCTTCCTTTGTTTGGTGCATGTGCAAAAACCCCCACAGATATGGAAGCTGACGACTATAAATTACCCTCCCCACTGGACTCCACGCTCAGACCTTTGGTGAGCCAAACTTGAAATGCCCAGAGTCCAAGAGACCCCCAGAAACGAACCACCAGAGTCCAGAGTCAAAGTTAAGCAGTAAGGGTCATTTATTGCAGGTTCGAACCTGAACCTCTGCGCACTAATTGCCAGTGACGCTGAGAGGCCCCGAGAGAGATTTTTACACCCCTTTCATAGACAGGTACAAACAAGTCATGGGGAAATCAGGAATTTTCCACAGTTACAGAGCTGCGATTGGTTGGTGTTTAAAGTTGGACACTTAGCAGTATTCGATTGGTTCCTGCCTTTAGGTCAGACCACAACCGGGGGTACGGGTATCACAATGATTGATCAGGAATATACGGATGTGCCAAGCAACAATGATTGATCAGGAATACACGGGCGCGCCAAGCAATTGTACAGAAGCGGAACAAGCTAGTTAGGCTTGGTTAGGTTTCAGTTTCCCGTAACTTAAGCTTTTAAGTTTCAGTTTTCTCAGGCCTCTCAAACTCTCTGACCAAACTCTGAGTGCCACTTGGTTTTTCCTCCAGTGTTCCAGCCTGGTTCCGTAACATACTAGATTGCTGACTAGGAAACCCAACCGCACTGGCCCATTGTTGCCACTAGTTTGGGAGAACAGTGAGGTGGTGGCAAAGCAAAGGCTAGCAAGGGAGAAAGTGCATGCTCTGCCTGAATTTCGGCAGCCTCCTTCTCCGCTGTCTTGGGCAGGTCCTGCTCCATGGAACTGGTAAAGCCGGGGCCCCGAAGATGTCAGGCATACCCAAAAGAGTGGAAGGGGGACATGATCAATTCCCAGAGGACTTAATAGGTGTCCCAGGTAGGAAATTTTGTGGAAGGAAATGTAATAGACTCTGGTGTGCATGTGTGTGTGTGTGTGTGTGTGTGTGTGTGTGAGAGAGAGAGAGAGAGAGAGAGAGAGAGAGAGAGAGAGAGAGAGAGAGAATGTGCAGCTAAGCCAGGGTTGCCAGTCGATTTAGAGTTTGTGGCTTCATGGACGGGCACTCTTAAGGTCCCCAAGGTCTCTGGAGTCTAAATGGGCTCCCCTGTGTCATTGTGAAAGTATAAGGTCTAGGGCGGTATCAGATCAGATTCCCATTACAAGTCACAAAGCAGAGTCCACTATAGCCAAACCTCACCTAAACTTTCCCTCAGGAATGCGACCAGAGGAGTATGTGAATAGTCCTCTCATCTGGCGGTATACCCTAACTTTGTCTGTCTTTGTGACACCAAATATGAGAAAGAAATTAATAATGGGATGAAAACAGAGTAAGCCTACGATTTTTTGAGGTCATGATGAAAAAATGTGAACAGGGGTTTTCAGGTTACCATGGGGTGACAATGACACCCAGGAAGTTAAGGAAATTTTGTGAACTAGAATGGCCCATATTCAATGCAGGATGGCCTCCAGAAGGGACATTAGATGCTCAAATAGTGCAGCAGGTTTGGCTAATAGTCACTGGGAACCCAGGCCACCCTGATCCATTTCTGTACATCAACTCCTGGCTTGAAATTGCCCCAGATTTCCTGCCTTGAAGGTGATTCATCATTAGCAAACAGAGCCAGGCAAAGTTTTTAGCCACTTTATCTGGAGGCTCACCAGGGAGTCAAAGAAGTGATCCACTGCTCCTCTAATTTTTAAAGGAGATGTGGACGAAGATATTGTCTTTCCACCTCCTTATAACTCTTCAAGCTCCTGCCTCCCTCCCTCTGAGCTTGAGACTCCTCCTGCATCTGTCTCTCCAGCCACAGCCAGAGTCAGTGCACTTGCCACTGCAGTCAGTGCTGCCCATCTCCCAGCCCCTCTCAGATCCAGATAACCCACCCCCACATGGGCCAGCAGCCAGACTGCGCCCCAGACCCAGACCTAAAACTCTCCAAACGCATGTAACGGAGACAAGAGAGCCTGAAAGACAGAAAGAGGATGGACCAGTCCAGACCAGCCATTCCATGATGGGTTATCTACCTTTCTCTACAACCGACCTCCTCAAGTGGAAACACAACACTCCACCATACTCCGAAAAGAAACAAGCAATGTTTGACTTGATGGAGTCCCTCTTCCAGACCTACTCACAGACTTGGGAAGATTGTCAACAGTTACTCCATACTTTGTTTAATTAAAAATAAGAATGACAGAAACATGACAGTACCTAGGAGATCACACATCTCCAGGAATCAATGACCCTACTGTCTGGGCTCAAGCTGCATGCGTGAAGAACGCCCAACACGGGATTTCACCACAGAAGGAGGACAGGGCCACGTCTGATGATACCTGGAAGCCCTCCTTCAGGGAGTGTGAGCTGGAGTCAACAATCCCATGAACATGACTAAAATATCATCAGTCACACAGCACCCTGGGGAGTCTCCCGGAGACTACTATGAAAGATTATGTGAAGTGTACCGTGTATACGCACCGTTTGACCCCGAGGGACCAGAGTCAACAGATGGTACATATCTCTTTTGTGGCACAGGCTACCCAGATATCCGACGAAAGCTCCAGAAGTTGGAGGGCTTGCCAGATGAATATCACTCAGCTGTTAGAGGTCATCAGTACAGTTTTCACGAACAGAAATTTGCAGCTGAAAGAGAAGTGAAGACTAAAACAGAAGGCCACCTTTCTCACAGCAGAACTAAAGAACAGATGCTGCAAAGATGGGAAAACCCCAACCACAAAAAGGGGGGAAGCCCATAGACCCCTTAGCAAGGGACCAGTGTGCATACTGCAAAGGTAAGGGAAATTGTAAGAATGTCCGAATTGGATGGGGACCTCAAAACCCAGCCAATATCTGGAGGAACCTCGAGGTGAGAACCCTCTTGACCTGGCCGGGGTAGAATTGGACTGAGGGGGACCGGACTCTTTGTTTCTTGGCCCCCATGAACCCACGGTTGAAATGAGGTGGTGGGCTGAACAATAACTTTCATGGTTGACACTGGGGCTGAATACTCCTTTGTTACTTCCCTGGTAGCGCCCTTAGGCCAAAAGACAGCAACCATACTTGGGGCTACTGGGACACAGGCAATGCAACGGCCCTTCTGTCAAGCTCAACAAGGTGCACTTGGGGGTCACAAGGTCCGGCATGAGTTCCTCTACTTACGTGACTGCCCGATTCCTCTCCTGGGCCGGGATCTACTCTCCAAACTTGGGGCCCAGATACCTTTTGAACCCACTGGACACACTAGCCTCCAATGAAACCCCAGGCAGAAGGAAACCCTGGTCTTGGAGATACCCCTGCCAAGGGAAGAAGAATGGAGACTGTTCTGTGCCCAGGCCTTACCTGGTAGCCCGTAAGAATTCAGGCTTACATTCCCCTCCCTATGGGCTGATGATAACCCGCCTGAAATAGCTTGGAATCGGGTCCCAATCATTGTTGACCTGATCCCTGAAGCTCAACCTCAGACACCAAGGCAGTACCCCATTCCACTAGAAGCTAGAATGGGCATACAAGAGCACCTGACCAAGCTCAGAGAAAGAGGTATTCTAACTGAGTGCCAATCAGTTTGGAATACCTCACTCTTGCCAGGCAAGAAGCCAGGAGGACACCAACCAGTACAGGATTTGAGGGCCATTAGCAAAGTGAAGGTTTCCTTACACCCAGTCATTCCGAACCCTCAGTATACTCTCCTCAGCCAAATTCCGTGGTCAGCCAGAAGGGTTGCGTGCTTCGCCCTAAAGGATGCTTTCTGCTGCCTCTGCCTGGCTCCACAAAGTGAATCATTGTTTGCCTTTGAATGGACTGAGCCTGTTACAGAGCGTCAGATGCAGCTGACCTGGACACTACTTTCCCAAGGTTACAACAACTCGCCCATTCTTCTGGGGGAAGCCCTAGGTTCAGATCTCGCTGACTTTCCGAAGGAAACCACAGGGTATATCCTTCTCCAATATGTAGAAGACCTTCTCCTTTCCAGTGACACCCAGAAAGACTGTATGAAAGGTACACAGGCCCTCCTACAGCTCTGATCCTACTTGGGGTACCACCCTCATGGAAAAGGGCACAGATTTGTCCGCAGCAGGTCCAATACTTAGGCTCCCTACTCACAAAAGGAAAAAGAGAATGAGGACCAGAAAGGAAGAAAGTGTGGCACCACACTGCCACAGCCCCAAACAAAACGAGGCTTGTGTGAATGTTTAGGGGCCGGAGGGTTCTTTCGCATTGGGAATCCTCAGATGCTCAGCCATAGTGAGGTCCCTCTATGACCTGTTGGGAGGACCAAACTGGGAGTCCCTCGCATGGACTGAGGAGGCGAGGGCCGCTTTCACAGAAATAAAGTTGGCTCTGGGTCAAGTCCCAGCCCTTGGTTTGCCTGACATAGAAAGGCCTTTAACTTCTTCCTACATGAAAACACTTGGCAATGGCCAGTGTTCTGATTGTCAAAAAAAAAAAAAACAAAGAAAAAAAAAAAAAACTTGATCCTGTGGCTGCAGGATGGCCCCTGTGCCTCAGAGATCAGAGCCACAGTCCTGCTCATGAAGGATGCAGACAAGCTCACACTTGGCCAAACATTTAATGTTAAGGTCCCACACATGGTCGTGTGGCTCACAAGCACCCAAGGATATCTTTTCCTCTCCATTTCTCAGCTGACACAATCCCAAGGCCTTCTCTACGAGAACCCAAGGCTCACTCTCGAAACAGTAAAGGAACACTAAACCTGGCCACCTTCCTTCCCACAGAGGAGGGAGAACCTGACCATGACTGTTCTGGAGTAGTGGATGAAGTCTGCACCAACTTCCCAGACCTCCAAGACCAGGGTATAACAAGCCCAGAGATCACCCTGTTCAGCTATGGGAGCAGCTATTTAGAGGAGTGCAGCCAAAGAGCAGGGTATGCGGTAATCACAACCACGGGAGTTCAGGAAGCCAAGGCCTTGTCGGAAGGATGGTCGGCACAATGGGCTGGACTCAGTACACCTTAACCTGAGCCAACATCCTTCGCAAAGGTAAATGAGTTAACATCTACATCGATTCCTGGTATGGCTTCGCTACTGTGCATGTACATGGGGCCATCTATAAAGAAAAAGGCCTCCTTACCGCTTCAGAGAAAACTATCAAAAACGAGGAAGAAACACTAAAGCTTCTTGAGACCATATGGCTACCAGACAAAGTAGCTATCCTACACTGTAAGGGACCTCAGAAATGAGATGCCCCCATAAATCAAGGAAATCACCTGTCTGACAAAACAGCCAGAGTGGCTGCCTCAGGTGACCTAGGTGAAGCTCCTACCTACACTCTGACTCTTGCGCCCCAGAAGGAAGCCTCCCCACCCCTGTACACGAGTGAAGAAAGAAGTTGGGCCTCGACAGAAGTGGGCACACTAAGCAAAGACAGATGGTGAGTCTTGTCCCGTCATCAATGTGAAAGCACCTAGTGAAGGAATATCACTAACTCACCCTCTTAGGGAAAACTGCTCTACAGGTCCTCTTCAAAAAGAACTACGCTGCTGGCATTATGCCAGGCTGTCAGTGAATAATGTGTAACATGTGCCAAAAACAATGCTTGCTCTGCCCCACAGCCCCTGCCTGGTTCACAAAGGATGGACTTAGGGGTGGACTTTACCAACACACAAACAAATAAAGGGTTTAGGTACCCTCTTGGAACAATCTGCAACAATTTCGGATGCATCCAAGCATTCCATACCAGAATGGAATGAAGTCACAAGGTGGCCAAAGCTCTTCTACGGGAGATTGGGCTTAATCACACACAGTAAAAATGGACCTGCATTTGGAGCGGACATTATACAAACCCTAACAAAGTCCCTTAACATTGCCTGGAAACTGCACACTACTTAACGCCCCCAGAGCTCAGGGAAAGGTAGAGCGGATGAATTGCACCCTCAAGGAAACCCTGGCCAAGTTCCACCAAGAGACTCACCCCTATGGCCAGATTTACTTCGGCTGGCCCTCGTGTGTGCACAATGCCCGCCTGGGGCACTGGATTCTCCCCCTTTGAGTTATTATATGGGCTACCCTCTCCCCCCCCCACACACACACGTTTAGGAAAGCTCCCAGGAGACCTACACCAGATTGCAGACAAGGAAATACGTTGCATCCTTGGGGTGTTCTATCTGTGTTCTAATTCAGCCTATCGATGCTTAGAGGCCAACTGGACTCAGAAATGTTATTCCATCTTCTGGACCCCAGGGATATTTGTATACACTGAAGATCAGTACCTAACAACCTTTAGCCCCAAGTCTCAGGCTAAACGGGCAGTTCTGCTACCCATTCGGATAGGCTCAGAAATTGTGACAGGAATAGGAACTGGAGAAGGGGGCATAGGTTTATGCATAGGACTGTACCATAGACTATCTCAAGAGCTAAATGAAGACATGGAACGGGTGGCCAATTCTCTGTTAACCTTAGAAAACCAAAAAACTCTCTGGTGCCAGTAACCCCCAAAATAGACAAGCCCCCGACCTCCTCACTTCAGAAAATGGAGGGACTTGCATCTTTTCGGGGGAGGAATGTTGCTATTTTTTAAACCAGTCAGAAATACTTACAACTAAGATTAAGGAACTAAAAATAATAATAATAATAATAATAATAATAATAATAATAATAATAATAATTAATAATAATAATAATTCAACATTGACAACAGGAAAGTACCAATCAATGGAACAAATGAGATCTCACAGATTGGGATCCTGGCTTCCTGCCCTGGCATAGCCCCTCTTCTCCCTAATTTTACTTGTATCCATTGTGCCCTGTATACTGAATACCATGGTACATTTTATTGAAAACACTGTTGCTCACCAAACTACTGCAGGCATCTTAGCCTTCTGAGGGTACCAACCTAAAAAACTGAAAGGTGATACCTACTAAAAAGGTGTTGTAAAAGGCATAAAATGGGATAATGTTGGAGGAGTGAATAAAATACTGCACCAAAGATGGCCGGTGGGACTAAAACGAACTCTGGTCTCTATCTTAGAGACCCCTCCTCCTGGTTCTTCTTCCTTTGTTTTCTGTGTGCAGGAAAACCCCCACAGATATGGCAGCTGATGATTGTAAATTTCCTGCTCCACTTGCATTCAGCGCTCAGAAGTTTGGAGAAACAGGGTCCTCTGAGCCCGCCGTTCCACCAAGATCTGCAACCCAAAGAAGATCTCCGAGTGCCGCTTGGTTTTTCTGCCAGCGTTCCAGCCTGGTTTTGTAACATTATAAACACAGAAGTGACCAAGACAGACCAAGTCCCTTCTTATACAGTATAAGGAGGCAGAGGACCATTAACTGGTAAACAAGTAATTAACAAGTGTACAAGGGTAATGGGGTGCTGGGAGTCAACCAGCTCTCAGTTGTCTAAAGGAAACATATGCTATATCACCCCTCTTCTATATGGATCATAGTTCTAAGTGTTGTGACGTTTATAATTGATACACGTGATAACTGCCAGGGTATTTCCCCTTTTCCCAAGTTACATTTTTTTTGAAGAACTTATGTGAGTTAATGAAAGATACTGGGGATTCCGAGAATCAGTAGATGCTGGTGGACCAGGTTTGAAATAGCAGTCCCAGAGGTCAAAAGACACAATATCTAATCATGTTTGTTTTTTTTAACAACTTCATTAATGTTTAACTGATATACACAAACTGTACATATTTAAAGTACATAATTGGTGGAACACCTGGATGGCTCAGTCACTTGAGCATCAGACTCTTGATTTTGGCTCAGGTCATGATCCCAGGTTCGATCAAGCCCTTAATTGGGCTCCATGCTAAGCATGGAGTCTGCTTAAGATTCTCTCTTTCTCCCTTGCCTCTCTCCCCCAGTTATGAACGCTTCAGCTCTCTCTCTGAAAAAAAAGCCCTATGGGGCGCCTCGGTGGCTTGGTCGATTAAGCGTCCGACTTCGGCTCAGGTCATGATCTCACGGTCCGTGGGTTCGAGCCCCGTGTCGGGCTCTGTGCTGACAGCTCAGAGCCTGGAGCCTGTTTCAGATTCTGTGTCTCCCTCTGTCTCTGCTCCTCACCTGTTCATGCTCTGTCTCTCTCTGTCTCAAAAATAAATAAACGTTAAAAAAATTTTAAAAAGCCCTAATAAATAAATTACTTAATTAATAATTAATAATTAATACTAATACTAATAAATACAATTACATAATTTGGTAAATTTTGGTTACATATACACCAATGTATACATAACAACAAGGAAAAGAATATGTGTGTCACCACTAAAAATGTCCTCGTATCCTTTAGATATCCCTCCGTCCCCCACGTCTTCCAGATTCCCATTCCTAGGCAATCTCTGGTCTGTTTTCTGTCCCTACATATTATCTTGCACTTTCTAGAATAGTATACAAATAAAATTATATAAGACATACTCCTTATTTTTTAGGGGTGGGGAGTTGACTTCTTTCACTTGGTATTTTGAATATTATCCATAGTGTTGTGTGTTTCAATAGTCTGTTACTACTTGTTTATCCGTTCACATTTCAGTGGACATTTGTATTATTTCCACATTTGGCGTATTTATTTCTTTTTATTAGAGAGAGAGGGGGGGAGAAGGAGAGGGGAGGGTGGAAGGAGAGGTGGGGGAGAGATAGGGAAAGGGAGATGGAGAGGGAGAGGGAGATAGAGAGGGAGAGGGAGAGGGGGAGGGAGAGAGAAAGAGAAAGAGAGAGCAGAGGGAAAGAGAAAAAGAATCTTAAGCAGCCTCCATGCTTAGTGTGGAGCTCAATGTGAGTCTCAATAACACGACCCTGGGATGATGACCCAAGCAGAAATCAAGAAATCAAGAAATCTACCAACTGAAGCACCAGCTGCTCCTTAGCCTATTAAAAACAAAGCTTCTATAAACATTCATTTTTTTCTTTTCTTTTCTCTCTCTCTCTTTTTTTTTTTGTTTTGTTTTGATTTTATTTCTATGATCGTAGACTTTATTCTCTCTAGGGAAAATATTTGAGATTAGATTTGGCTGAATCATAGAATAGGTTGCATGTTCAGCTTTTTAGGATACTGTCAAACTGTTTGCCAGGGTAGTTTTATCACTTTTACATTCTCATCAGCAGTATGTGAAAATTCCAGTTCTTTCATATCCTAGCTAACACTTCGGAGCCCTGTCTTTTGATTTTAGACATCTCGTAGGTATGAAGTAGTAGTTGATCTCATTCTATCTCATTTATCTCATTGTAGTTTATATTTGCATTTCCCCTCATGATGCTCAACACATTTTCATGTGTGTATCTGCTGTACATATGTCTTTTTTGGTAATGTGTCTTTTCAAATCTTTTGCCTTTTTTTGGTTTATTTCACTTCAGAATGTTGAATCTTGCGGATGGCCCATATGTTCTAGATATAAGTCCCATTTCACATAGGTGATTTGTAAATATATTCTCCCAGCTTCAGTCTTCTATTTCAAACTCTTTGATCTTTGAAAAGCAAAAGTTTTAGTTTGATAAAATCCAATCAATCATATTTTTTCTTGTAATGAATCATATTGTTAGTGGTTTAGCTAAGAAATGTTTGCCTAATCCAAGATCATAATGGTCTCCTACTTTAGGTACTTTAAAAAAGTTATCATACTGTATTCTAGATTGCATTGGTTCTGATGAGAAATCTTTTTCCTCCCTTTCTCTGGATTAAAGCAATTTGATTGTGGGGTGCCTTGGTGTAGTTTTCCTCCTATTTCCTGTCCTTGAGGTTCATTGAATTTATTGGAACTATATATTTTTAGTTTGCATCAACCTTAACAACTATAAATTCAAATTAGTTTCATTATTTACTGAAACTAGTTTTTTTGTCTGTGTTCCTTGGAGATACAATTACATGTATATTGGATGATTTGCAGTCACATTTTCTCTGTGTGTTTCATTTCAGATGATTTCCATTGTTATGTCTTTAGGTTCATGAAACTTTTTTTTTACTGCACTGTCTATATGCCTTTAATTCCATTCAGTAATCATAGACCAGATTTCTTATCTTAGTCATTGCTTTTGTCATGAGAAGTTTGGTTTAGGTCTTGCATATCACTTGCATGTCTCTATGTAACATGCTCATTCTGCCCTATAATTTCTTGGATATACTGATAATAGTTATAATAACTATTTGAATGTTCTTATGTATAAATTATATCATTTGTGTAATTTCTGGGTCAGTGTCAGTTCAGTTCCCCTTCCTTACGTGTCTTAGTTTCCTGCTTCTTTGCATGCCTGATAATTTTTATGGGTTGCCAAACATGGTCAGTTTTAGCCTGTCAGAGGCTGGATACTTCTAGATTCCTAAAAATATTCTTGGTTTTTGTTTTGGGACATAGTTTAGTTACTTAGAAATAGCTTGATCCTTTCAGGTCTTTCTTTAAATATACTTTGGGCAAGGCACAGGCAGCACTTAGTTTAGGGAAAATTTTTGTCCAGTACTGACACAAAAATCAAGTATTTTCCAAATGGCATGTAAATTGTGAGGCCTTCCACACTGGCTGTCAGGCATTATTCCTGACCCTGTATGGCAGTGGGTATTGTTCCTTCCCCTGGTCTCAGTTTCCTCATACACAAGAGTTTATCAATATCCAATTGAATACTCAAGGCAGGCAATCTGTTGAACTCTGGAGTTCTCTCTGTGAACAACTTTCTCTTCTTTGTCACTCTGCTCTGTGAAACATAGCAGTCTTCCTGAATCAGTGACTACCTCCTCCACAATTCAGGGAAACTGTTGGGCTATGCCAGCTTCCTCCTCTCTAAACCACAGACTCAAATCCCCGCCTAGTCAATAAGCTAGGGCACTATAGGTACGATTTCATTTATTTGCCAATATCAGGGATCACTGCCCTTCACTGTCTGATGTCTGATGTTTTGAGAACAGCTTCTTACATATTTTGTCTACGCTTTTAGCTGCTTCCATAAGGAGTATAAATCTAGTTTTTGTTATTACATTTGGCTGGAAGTAGAAGTGTTAACACCAATTTACATTTTAGTATTGAGTCTTACTTCTCTGGCTTTGTTCTTTTATCTTTTTATTCTTCTTTGATGATAGATTTAATGTGGACATATGGAGAATGGCCATTGCTAGACATAGGGAGAAACTAGGGATGAGCTGGCAGATTGGAAGTATAGTTAAAAAAGAAAAAAAAAAGGAAAGAATGAAAATATGCAGTCAAATCTTGAAGAAAGGAATTGATGGTGATTGTCAAAGCCATGTGAAATCCCAGCTTCCACTTTAACACCCATAATATGAGAATTCAAAGTAATGTCTTCAACTTGGAAACCTTAATCTGACAGTGAGCTTTACTAATTTCTACTGGTCTTCATAACGCTGTAACAAAGGCCGAGGTTTGGAATTTCTCACCTTTGTTTCTCAGAGAGAAACCACACCAAAGTCACCCAGAAAGCAGTGTTTGGGTGAAAACTAGACGTCTTAAATGATTTTTTTTTTTTTTTTTACTCTATGCTCAAGTGATTCTTTATCAGTGTTCGCCTTGGAAGAGAACAAACTGTGGCACAGAAGAAAACACACTGGACATGGAGTAGGAGTCTAGGGTTGTTGTCTAACACAGTCATAAACAAGTTATGGGGAAGGCACTTGACTTTCCTAGGTCTCAATTTCCTCACCTGGAAATTGGAATAAGGACTCCCATATGAAGGGCCATTGTGAGATTAAATGAGATGATGCATGTGCCAGTTTTACAGAGCCTAACACTTAATGTTACATGCAAGCGTCTGTGTATTATTTCTTCTAGAGGGAGGGATTTGCATTTCTTTTAGTGGAAGGAAAGGGATGAATATACAACTGGACTATCAAATAAGAGGTGGATAGAGGACTGGCTTACTGGTCTACCTCCTTGTACTCATTCAGCCATCCTGGCCCTGGGCTCCCTCCAAATTAAAGAATCAGTGTCAGAAGACCTGAGCTCCACCCGTAGGTATCTGACCCCACACAGAATATTAGCCTGTCTTAGCTGTTCAAATGAGGATAATGATGGCTATCATTGGTGGAGCACTTGTTCCGTGTTGTCAGGTGTTGGATTAAGCACCTTGCCAATACTGTCATTTAAACTTTTTGACCCTTTGTTATTATTTCCTTTTTATAAATTAGGCAGCTGACTTTCAGATATGTTAAGTAATTGTTCCAAGATAACACAAACACAAGTGGTGTGGCTGGGATGGGCACCAGCTCTGCTCCTATGCCAACATGCATGCTCTCAGCCATGTTACACTGCCTCCCCTTTAGCATGTTAAGGGTTTGGAAAGCTGAGGGCCAACCCTGATAAAGTACCATGGAGTATGTTGGTGCCCTAGCTAAGATCTTTTTCCCTTACCTGACCGGAAACATTTTCATATTAACTGAAACACCAGTCCCTGCACAAGACAACTTTCCTCAAATTTCTCTTAACGCTATACACTGGTCAGAATATAAAAAGCAAGGACTTCAGAACTTGAAAGTTAGCAATAGGAGGTGAATGAGGGAAGGGAAGCAAAACAGGAATGACCCTGTGATGGTTATTATTACGTGTCTACTTGAGTTGGCCGTGGGGTGCCCGAGACTAAACATTTTTTCTCGGGATATTTGTAGAGTGTTTCTGGGTGAGATTAGCATTTGATTTGGTGGACTCAGTAAAGCAGACTATCATCGCCAGTGAGTGTGGGCAGCATTCAATGTCCTGAGGTCCTGAAGAGAACACAGGGTAGAAAAAGGAGGAATCCATGCCCCACCGCTTCTTTTCTCAGCCTTAGAAGGTGATCCCGCTTAGAGGCAGAGTAGTGGGTAGGGTTAGGGTTGGTTCTCCGGAAGTGCCTTTGCTCCAACAACCCACAGTGATGTGATTTCCCTGCAGGACTGAAATGAGGGCCCATGTGCGGTTATGGGTCAGGGGTAGCGTTGGAAGAGCGGAGCCAAACATATGGGTGGGCCAGACTGAAACTGTCTCAGGATCTCCTCCTCCATCTCCATCATGGCCATGGAAATGTCATGGAGAGGGTGTGACTTCCACACAGGATTTTCCCCAATGGTAATTGGCCCCAATCCGTTATTTCTCTCAGACGTCCATGCTAGGTCCCTTTAGGGCCAGAGCCCAGGCCAGCGTTAGGGTTAGGTCCTAGCTACCTGCATGTAGATCTCCTGGTTTCCCAATACCATTGTTGAAGAGACTGTCTTTCCCCCATAGTTTATTCTTGCCTCCTCTGTGATAGGTTAATTTACCACATAAGCCTGGGTTTATTTCCTGGCTTTCTATTCTGTCCCATCGATCTATGTGTCTGTGTTTGGGCCACTACCCATACTAATTGCTTTACTTGAAGTTTTGTACTACATCTTGAAATCTGGGATTTTGATACCTCCAGGTATGGTTTTGTCTTTCAAGATTATTTTCACTCTTCAGGGTCTTTTGCGGTCCCATACATATTTCAGTATTAGTTGTTTCAGTTCTGTGAAAAGTGCCTTTGGTATCTGGATAGGGATTGCATTGAAACTGTAGATAGTTATGAGTAATATGGACATTTTAATGATATTGATTCTTCCAATCCATGATCATGGGATAGCTTTCCATTTGTTTGTGTCGTCCTCAATTTCATTATTGACTTATGGTTTTCACACTACAGGTCTTTCACTTCTTTGGATAAGTTTAGTCCTAGCTATTTTACTCTCTCTCTCTCTTTTTTTTTTTTTTTTTTTTTTTTTTTGGTGCAATTAGGAACGGTGTTGTTTTCTTAATTTCTCTTTCTGTGGCTTCATTATTATTATATAGAAACCCTACCAATTTCTGTGTATCAAATCCATATCTGCAACTTTACTTAATTTGTTTATTACTTCTCGTAGTTTTTGGGGGAAAGTTTTAGGGTTTTCTAGCATATTCTTATGTCATCTGTAGATAGTGACAGTTCAGCTTCTTTACAAAGGTAGATGACTTTAATTTCTTTTTTCTTATCTGATTCCTGTGGCTAGGACTTCTAGTGTTATATTAAACAAGAGTGGCAAAAGTAGACATATTTATCTTGTTCTTGATCTTAGAGGGAAAGCTCTCAGTTTTTCACCATTGAGATGTTAGGTGTGAACTTAATATAAACAATATAAAAAATAATATCTTTATGTGTTGAGGCATGTCCACCCCCCCGACTTTTTGAGAACTTTTACCATGAATACATGTTAAATTTTGTCATATGCTTTTTCCGCATTTATTGGTATAAACATATGATTTTTACCCTTCGTTTTGTTGAGGTGGGATATTATGTTGATTGATTGGATGAGCCATCTTTGTTTCCCTGGAATAAAAGCCACTTAATCATTTTAGTGTGTTGTTGAGAGGAGTTTGCTAATATTTTATTGAGGATTTTAAAGTCTATTTGGTTTGATATAGGTGTTGCTACCTGGTTCTGAGCTGTTGTTGTTGTTTGATGTTGTTGTTGTTGTCCTTGTTGTTATTTGCTTTCATTGCACGGGAAATGTATCTCCATCCCTTCACTTTCAGTCTGTATGTGTCTAGGTCTGAAGTGAGTCTGTGCTAGGCAGCATATGGATGAGGGTTGTTTTTTGTCCATCCTGTTACCCTATGTATTTGGACTGGAGCACTTCAGCCATTTATATTTAAAGTAATTGTTGACCGTTATGTACTAATTGTAATTTTGTTCTTTGTTTTCTGGTTGCTTTTGAAAGTCTCTGTTTCTTTTTTTCCGTACTCTCTTTCTTTCTCATAGATGGATTTGTGTTGTGCTTTACTTGGCTTTCTTTTTCTTTATTTTTCATGTATTTTGTGTTTTGAGTTTATTATCACAAGGCTTACATATAACATCTCAAGGAAACAGCAGTCTATGTTAATTTGGTGGTCACTTAAATATAAACACATTCGAGAAATTTAAAAAGATTAACCTTTGGGGCAAGTGGGTGGCTCAGTCAGTTGAGTGTGCGATTTTGAGCTCAGGTCATGGTCTCACAATACGTGAGTTTGAACTGCACGTTGGACTCTGTACTGACAGCTCAGAGCCGGGAGCCTGCTTCAGATTCTGTGCCTCCCCCTCTCTCTGTCCCTCCCTGTTAACACTCTGTCTCTCTCTCTCAAACATGAAATAAAACATATTATTTTAGTAAAATAAAATACAAAGAGAAACTTTTTTAAGTCCCTCCTCCAAATTTTATGTGTATGTTGTCATATTTTACATCTTTTTATTCATAATTCTGTAATATCTAATTATGTTTCCCCCCCCCCCCGTTACATTTCTTGCATTGCTGATTAGTGGTGATAAACTTCTTTATCTTCTGTCTGAGAAACTCTTTATCTCTTTTTTTTCAAATCTTAATGATAATCTTTCCAGGTAACGTTTTCTTGGTCGAGGGATTATCCTTTCAGGCCTTTGAAGATATCATGTCACTCTTTCCCAGCATGCCAACTTTCTGCTGAAATATCAGCTGACAGCTTTAGGTGTTTGTTTGTTGTGATTTGTTTTTCAAATCATAGGTAACTTTTGCATCTCTCTTACAACTTTTGAAATTCTTTATTAATCTTTAAACTTTGACGTTTTAATTCTGATGTGTCATTGTGTGGGGCTCCTTGGTTTCATCATGTTTGGAACTCGGTGCTTCTTGTCCTAGATGTCTGTTTTCTTCTCCAGTTTTGGAAAGTCTTCAGTTATCTTTTCTTCAAATAATTTTGGTACCCCTTTTCCTTCTTGTGGAATCCCTATTATGTGGATTTTTGCTCACTTGATATTTCCAAAGTATCCCTTAACCTATCCTCATTAAAAAAAAAAAAAAAAATCTTTCTGCTGTTTGTTTTGGGTGCTTTCCCTTAATCTGTCTTCCAATCACTGATATGTCCTTCTGCATGCCATCTTCTACTGTTGATTCCCTCTAGTGGGTTTTTTTTTTTTTTTTTTTTTTTTTTTTTTTTACTTTTCACCTATTATCTTCCTGAACTCTGATTTTTTGTGTGTTTGCTATCTCTTAATTAAAGGTCTCACTTAGTTCTTCCTTTTCTCTGCAGCTCGGCGAGCATCTTGACCATTATTAATTTATATTCTTTATTTAATTGAGGGACAATGCTTACCTGTGTTTCCGCTCTTTTCTGGGTTTTTTATTGTTCTTTCTTTTGGAGCATAATTCCCTGTCTCTCCTTTAGCTTACCTTTCTGCATTTGTCTCTATAGATGAGGCAGAGCAGCTACTTCTCCTACACTTGAAAGAATTGTCTTATATATGATTGTCCCCCTGGGTAGACTCTGTGTGCTAGTTGGTGACATTGGCTGGCTGGCTGAAGCCGTGTATGCATGGACTGGGGATCCTGGGGCTTTCTACATAGCAGGCACCCTGTCAGGATAGTTAAAGCTGAAGTGAACGCAGACTGGGGTGTCCCAGGATTCTGTGTGTTGAGGGTACCCTGGCAGGAGAGCTGAAGCTGAAATGATTCCAAGTTGAGGCATGCTGGGGTGATGTGTATAGGTGCCCTGTACAGGGTGGCTAGAACATAAGCAGTCTGGGGGACAGGTTGTCCTTGATCTCTCTATGCAGACGGTTCCTGGGCAAGATAGGTGAAGCTAATGTGGGTACAAGCTGAAGGCAGAGGGATTTGTACATGCAGAGGATACCTTGCCAATATAGTTGAAGCTGAAGTGGATATAAACTAGGGTGTACCAGGACTTTCCACTGAGAGGGTGCCCTGAAGGGGCCGTGGGAGCTGAGGTGGGGTACAGTCCAGGAATGGCTCTTTTTATATGCTAGTTCCTCTTTAAACTGCATTGTTTAAGGGGGGGAAAGCATGTCATGGGTGTGTGTGTGTCCAGTGCAATTGGGGCTGGTGTGTATTGTGTGCCTGGAACTTACTGAGGCACCAGGCCAGCTACAGCAACTGGACCCTGCTGTGGTCTATGCTTTTAAGGAGATGGAGAATGTGGGGCAGCTGGGGCTCAGTGGATGGAGTATCTGACTTCAGCCCAGGTCATGATTTCACAGTTCATGAATTTGAGAACCACATTGGGCTTGATGGTTTCAGTGTAGAGCCTTTCCTGAATCTTCTGTCCCCCTCTTTCTGCCCCTGCTCTGCGTGTATTCTCTGCTTCTCAAAAATAAGTAAACATTAAAAAATGTGGATGTAAAATGTACCCTGCCATTCTCCCGTCTTTATGACCCAGAGAGAACTCCTGTGTCTCCTCTGTCATTGACAGAGTTCTAATGCTTTCTTTTAATGACAGTTGCTCTTTTCAAACTGCAGTGTTGTGTTTTTTTTTCTTTCTTTCTTTTTTCTGCCCAAAGACAGAGGAGTCTGTTCCTGGATCTTCACCAACTGCCCTTGGCAATGTTAGGGGTGAGTGTTCCCTTTGTTACTGTCTCTCTGTCTTGCTGTTTTCTTTCTTGTCTGTCTTTCGATTTGCTATGTTTTGTTAGGCACAATCTGTGCAGTCAGTCCTCAGCTCCTCAGGAGGAATTCTTATATCAATGGGTGCAATCCCCAGGGAGCTGGACAAATTGGAAGTACACCTTCTGGCTGGTTCACCAGAAACGTAGTCTGGGAGTTCAGGCACAAGAGCACCTAGCTCCAGGGGACCCAAAAAAGGTGAGGTTTGGCTACCCATTACTGACAAGATCGCAATTCAAAGAACTAGTGGAGGTGAAACAAATGGGAAATGTATTCAGAGGCCGACACCAGAAATGCAGCAGACTCACATCAAAGACTCCCTCATAAGTGCTGAAAATACTTCCAGGTTTATGGAAGGAAAATGTGGGACAAAAAGAGGTAGGTATACACAGGTGGTCACTAAGGTCAGGTTGGTCACTGCCTTGGGCTTGAGGGTGGAGTCTTATTGGCTCAGGCAGTCCTTATTGCTAGAGGGGTAGATTCAGTTCCCATCAGGTGATACTTTGCTTTCAGGATCCTGAATTAAGAGATAAGCTAAGGGTGGGGAGGGGGCGCCTGTGTGGCTTGGCTGATTAAGCATCCTACTTCAGTACAGGTCATGATCTCATGGTTCATGGGTTCATGTTCCGCATTGGGCTCTGTGCTGACAGCTCAGAGCCTGGAGCCTGTTTCAGATTCTATGTCCCCTGCTATTCCTGCCCATCCCCCACTTGCACTCTGTCTCCCTCTGTCTCAAAATTAAAGAATCATAAAGAAGGAGAGAAGCTGGAAAGAAAAAGTTAATCAATTGGAAAGTTTAAGGTCAATCTGGAGGTAGTTGGAATCTTCTTTCACCTTGGAGGAGTTGAGTTCAAGGCCTTCCTACACAGCCATCTTGAACCTAAACTAGAATAGGGTCCCTCTGAATCCTATTTTGATTGGGGAAAGTTTGGGAGAAATCCAAGGAAGGAGACAATACAAGCAAGGAATCTGCCAGTTCTGTGTACAAATCGACATAAACACCACTACCTCCCCTGATTACAAGTGTGGCATGTACAGAAAAAGGCATAGAAAAGGCCTTCAGATTGGAAAAAGTAAAAATAAAAACTATCTCAATTCTTTTATGTATTTATTTTTCAATTTGTATTTTGGAAAGAGAGAATGAGCAGAGACGGGGAGAGAAAGAGACAGAGAGGAAGACAGAGAGAGAAGCTTAAGCAGGCTCCATGCTTAGCACAGAGCCCCACACGGGGC
Organism: Panthera onca; assembly: GCF_046562875.1. Taxonomy (NCBI): domain Eukaryota; kingdom Metazoa; phylum Chordata; class Mammalia; order Carnivora; family Felidae; genus Panthera; species Panthera onca. Next base: position 838,571 of record NW_027675870.1, read on the forward strand.
TCAATCCCCTGACCATGGGACCATGACCTGAGCTGCTGAACCCAGCAGTCTGGTAGTCAACTGATGGAGCCATCAAGGTGCCCTGAAAACTGCCGCGACTCTTAAATCATGGGGTTATCAACATGAAACAAATTCTAAGGGGTATACATCAGGTTTCTAGAACTCAAACATAATTAAATAAGCCCCAGAATACACGGTCAATATATACAACTCAGTTTTATTTTTATACATAAACAATGAACAATTAGAATATGAAATGCTTTTAAAGAACCATTTAATATCACACCAAACATTGAAATACTTACATTTAAATCTAACAGCCATGCACAGGATCTGTATGCTTAAAGCCACAGAAGGCTGATTGGATCAATCAAGGAAGATATAAATAAATGGAGACATATGCCATATCTACCCATGGAAGTTTCGCTAGTAAGATGTCAATTATCAACTTGATCTAGAGATTCAACATAATCCCAGTCGAAATCCCAGGATTGTTTTGTGGATATCAGCAAACTGATCCTAAAATGTGTGTGAAAAGACAAAGGAACTAGAACAGCCAAACAGCTCTGAAAAATAACCAATTTGGTGAACTCATGTTGCACAATTTTAAGACTTAATATAAACCTCCCGTAATCAAGGCAGTGTGATATTGAAGAAAGATGGAGACACAGGTCAAGAGATAGAACAGAGATTCCAGAAACTGACCCCATACACAAACATCCTCACACAACTTCTGATAATGACATATAGCCAACCTAACAGAAAAAGGGATATAGTCTTTCATCAAGTGTTACTGGAACAATTAAGTGTTCGTATGCAATAGTAATCAATGAACTAAGTAATTAATTGTTTAATTAGTCGGTTCATTGATTAATTAATTAAGAGAAGCCTTGACCTAAATTCATAACTTATACAAAAATTCACTCAAATGGATCATAGATGTAAGTGTAAAGTACAAAATTATAAACTTTCATAAGAAAGAAGGAGTGATGTTGATTCATTGAATCATTCAATAAAAATCTTTGGAGCATTTAGAGTGAGACAACACAGTCTATACCCTGAGGATCCACTAGTGAACAAAAAGAGCAAGGATCACTGTGATCTTGGTGCTTAATAGTCCAGTTGGGGGACTGACAAAGGAAATGGAAATAGAAACTATGGTAGAGAATAATGAATGGGGAAAAAAAGGAAATACATCTTGGAGAGGATAGAAGAATTGGGGGACGGGGTGTGAAATACTAGACAGGGTGAAATAGGAGACACAGAAGGTCCTGCTGAAAAAGGTGTCAGTTGAATAAATACCTCAAGGAAATGAGAGAACTACCTGCTGACAGGAAGGTGATCTAGGCAGAAGGACCCATGAATTCCCCAAGGCAGGAGTGTGAACGTGTGTACTGATGGGAAGCAAGGAGGCCAGTATAGACAGAGAAACGAGGATGAGAAGAAGGAGGAATAAAGAGGTGGAGGTTGTGGGTCTAGGAGGAGAAAAAGACGATGAGGGAGAGAAGGAAGTAAAGACTGCCAGCAATAGACAAGGTGAAGCCACATCTGGTCATACCTGTTCCTCCGCCTCACATTACCGGCTGCAGATCTTTTTATTTTTTAATTGACATTTACTAAACTGTGTCTAGACCATGAAAAGCTAATTCTACTTGTAGCAACTAATTGAAGCAAGAAAATGGAACACGCTAAATGATCAATAGCAGTGTTTAAATAGGTTATGGCATGCTATGTGGCCTTTAAAATTCATAGCCCTGCAGAACATTTATGACCTAGCGAAATGCTCGTATCACTAGATGACCAGAAATGGGATTCACAGCTACATAGCTAATTCTGGATAATGCATGTACATATACCTCTTCCGTGGCGATTATACCACAGTGTTAGAGGTGCTTACCTCCAGGGGCACCTGAATGGCTCAGTCGGTTAAGCATCTGGCTCTAGATTCCAGCTCAGTTATGATTCCACAGTGTGTGGGACCAAGCTGCATATTAGGCTCTGCACTGACAGCGTGGAGCCTGCTTATGATTCTATCTCTCTCTCTCCTCCCATCGCTCACTCTTGCTCATCTGTCTCTCATTCTCTCTCTCTGCCAAAAATACGTAAACATAAAAAAAGGTGTTTAGATATGCTTATCTCCAGGTGTTTGACTTATGACCATTTTTCTTTCTTTTTTATTTTTAATTTTCTAACTTTTCTGCAAAACACTTTAAGACTACCATAATCATAAAATAACATTTCAAATAAATGATTCAGTCTAGTATCATTTAAATAAATAAAGTGTTTCAATTTCATAAATTTATTAGGTACATTCAACATATCAAGGATAGTTTCAAATAGTCCAGTGTTAACGTTGCTAACGTCTAGATTACAATGGGAGTCAAGGGGTACCTGGGTAGCTGAGTCAGCTGAGTGTCAAACCTCTGCTCAGGTCATGATCTCACAATTTGTGAATACAAGCACCACACCAGACTCAGTGCTATCAGCATAAACCTCACTTTGGATCATCTGTCCCCTCTGTTTGCCCCTTCTCTGTTTGTGCTCTCTCTGTCTCAAAATCAACATTATTTTTTATTTTTCATTGTTTTAATTTTTTAAATGTTGATCTATATTTAGAGAGAGAGAGAGAAAGTAAAAGCTGGGCCAGAGAGAGAGAGAGAGAGAGAGAATCCAAAATCCAAAACCGATTCCGGGCTCAAACTGACAGACTGTGAGATCATGACCTGACCTGAAGTCAGATGCTTGACCAATTGAGCCACACAGGAGTCCATAAAAACTGTGAGTTTGTAAGATATTACATTTGTTTGAAAATCATATAATTGGCTTTACACCATATGCTATTGGCTTTAGGAAAGACTTTAGTGAACAGATTCATCAACCCACTTACTCTAATTAATATATTAACTTCCATAATATCACCTTCAGTGGGTCTGCTCTAGGACGACATCATATTAAACACGAACAAATAAGCAATCAAGCAAACAAACAGACAGACAAAGAAACAAACAAAACATAAACTAGTAGCAAATCATGACGCATAGTGATCCATCCCACTGTCAACTTTTGTTACTATTTTTTTGGCCAAAGAGCTTATTTCAAAGGATTCTATTGCTTTTAATACAGATGAATTTCAGCAATTAGTTCAGCATATAGGTTTGAGGAAATACTGAAAATGTAAAGGAAATACATAAGTTTATATTGTATAACCTTAGGCCTCTAACTTCCATGAAACCCCAAAAGGAGAACATTACCAGCACCATGAATTCTCTCCCTGCGATCACTCCCCATTCCTGCTCCATCTCCCTTCCCCAACGTAATCAATATCCTGACTTTGGGCAACAGAGATTAATTAGTCCATGTTTGAATTTTATAAAAATGTAATGGAATAATATGCATTTCTTTAGATCTGGCTTCTTCCGTTCAACATTATAAGGCTCATCGATGTTGTTTTGCATAGGTGTAACTCAGAGATTTCTACTTCCACATTGTATTCCCTTAGATGATTATTTAACAATTTGCTTATCAATTCTACTGTTGATTCACGTTTGGAATGTATGTTTCCATACTGTACTTATTATACGGAAGACTGCTATGAACATTTCCCTTTTACTGTGCTCAGCATGAAGCGTATCTACTACAGCGCATTAATGTTTAGTTAGCTGCCTTAGCCTTAAACCCTGGCTGTACATCAGAATCACCCTGATGTCTGGATGTCAGTTCCACAGATCATTCTAATTTGACCTTGGGCTAAGAACCACTAGGGTAGATGTTGAAATCCCCAGACAAAAGGAGGAGATGAATCCAGTTTAAGGAATTCTCAATGGGTTCCTCTTTCTGGACAATAAAATGCAATGTAAAAATTATTTTGTGGGCATATTGACATCACTTTCCTCCCCATCACCCTCCCCCTACCCCTCGTTCTTCCCCTCCTCCCCCTCCTTCTTCTCCTCCCTCCTCCTCCTCCTCCTCCTCCTCCTCCTCCCCCTCCTCCTCCTCCTCCTTCTTCTTCTTCTTCTTCTTCTTCTTCTTCTTCTTCTTCTTCTTCTTCTTCTTCTTCTTCTTCTTCTTCTTCTTCTTCTTCTTTCTTCTTCTTTCTTCTTCTTCTTCTTCTTTCATAAATCTCCTAGACAAAAAGACTACATATAGGTTTTAAGAGACTCTGCATAGCTTCCATAATATGTGGAAAATTCCCCAAATTCTCAAAGGAAACGTCTTTAGACATGTTTTAAAAATATGTGTTCCATGATACGGCACACTTGAGTGGGAGATTAGGGTATCAAATATGTAGACATACCCTAGGTTGGTATCCCAGCTCCATAAATACTGAGACTGGAAAAGGCAAGAGTTAATTTTCCACGGTACAGATAAACACAGAATTAAATGAGATCTCCTTAGTAGTAACTGTTACAACTGGAAATTTAGTTGGTGCTATTTAATTTTCTAGGTTCCTGAAACTGTTTTTTGGATTCATGCCCAGAATCTGTCTTGATGAATATATGTCTGAGAATGAAAGCCAAAAACGAACAATGTGACTCTAGAAAGTACAGCAACAGTGAACATTGAGGTCTCACAAAACTCTGAAAACACGTTCTTCATTTTCAGTCTCCAATATGCATTGAGAGGAAGGAGAAAAAAGAGGTCATGATATAACTCTTTTGTGAAACGTGAAGATATGTGCAGTAACTTATTATTTTTGTGAAGTTAGGTAATTGCCTCTGGTTTGTGATGTAAACCTTGTTTCAAGGTTGCACTTGAATCCGAAAATTCCTTCAGCAGACTCCCCTCCCACCTGATATGACGTTGACTCCAACACTTCACCAAGAAAGATTTCTAAACTTTGACCATGTTTGAGTGTTTATAAAAGTTTCTGGAAGCATGGAAGACCTCATCTTTGCCTTCAAGAAACTTACAATATTTGAGGGTAGGAAAAACCCAAACACCATACAAAGCACAGTAAGACTTCAAGGTCAAGTTTCATGTATCAGGAGAAGTCCAGTGAGCTGAGTTGATCAGTAAAGGCATCTCAGAGGCATAGCACAAAGAATCTTAAAGGATGACCAAATTTCTAGCTGGCAGGCAGAAAGGAGAAGGACAAAGGAGACAAAACCAAATGTGTGGGAAAAAAGGAGGGGCGGCCATTCCAAGAACAGTGAGAACAACCCTTATGGAATTTGAGGTTCTTCTACAACAGTGGCCATTGAGTATTTGTGACGATGACCAAGACTGGGTAGAAGATGAGGTACCTACATCACCCATCAATTCCATAATCTTATGTAAGAAGGTCTTGTTGACAGCGAAGAATTGGAGACCATCAGTTAGAACCTCCAGATGGTAATAACGAAGCAATTCGGTAGAAACAAAACAACGAAAAGTTAAAATTCTAAGCAAACTTCTCTAAGTATGTGAATTAATACCCAATCAATAAGCATTTGAAATCCATGACCAAGTTAAGACCCCTCTTGTGTCTCTCTGTTAATGGGACATTGTCTTCAGTTGCTCAAGAGGGAAAGAGTCTCATTGTCAGTCGTCCCCTCCTCAACGTCTTTCCTGTGATCCATTCAGCAGCAGGGGTTCTCAACTCCAACTCCAACGTATGCCAAGCCACCTAGTTTCTCACCACCTGCTTACTCTCCATTTTCGTTCTTAGCCCCATGCTGCCTTTCCCTTCCCACCAAAATCCCAGTCCATTCTTTTCACTGCATCAGGAATGCAATCCAAAAATCCTGAATCTGAGCAGTTCATTCCTCTGCTTAAAACAACCCTCTAATCTCCACTCTACTCAAAATGACACATAGAATCGGTAACGTGACCACCAGATTTGGCAGTCTTGCCTTGTCACCCCTCTAATGCCATCTTTCCTCATTCTCCTTTCATTAGGTGATTGGGACCGTCTCTTCTCCTGGTTTCTCAAATTAGACCCACGTAGGTTCCGCTTAGGATGCATTTTGTGTTTGCTAGTTTCCTTACCGTTCTTGCTACGGGTCCAAGTTTGAATAAAGGACTTTTCTCCACAAGAAACCTTTGTTGGCCAATCCTCTAATCGACATTTTGTCCCCTGTGTCATTCCTTCCCATAACATTTAGTCTTTTATTTAACAGCATTTGCCACAAGTTGTAATTATACATGTACCTTTTGTAGCTGAGTTTTGAAACATCCTGAATATATGGAGCGTGCATGTTTGATTATCACTGTGTACTTGAACCTAATAGCACCTGACACCTAAGGTGTTCAATATGTATATCCACAGTGCCTGAAATAGGGGACTTTTAACTATCTCCTGGTGTGCTGGACTGCAATATACATTCAAGTCTTTAATAATCTCTACCACCAAATTTAGTATTCATATACAAAAAAGGGAAGGGTCACCTCCTCAAGAATAGGAAAAAGAGTTTGCCTTGTTGATAGCTTCTATGGTGTAACTTACATTTTGACCTTCGAAAGACCCCACCCTGGAGATACAGTTTGCATGGATGTAGTGACAACTATGAGGAAATTAAAAAAATACAGTGTTTATTGAGTGTAATGTGCCAGTATTTTTTCCACACGTTTTACAGCATTACCAATAATCTCACAACTATACTGAACTTAGGCGGTATACTTCCCCTTTACAAATTGGAAAAGCAAACTCTGAGGTATCATTTGCCTACAGACTAAGATCTGGCTGGTAGACGAATTTTATGGGGCCAGGTAATTTAAAAAATCCACAATTTTGTCCAAGGTAACCTCTGGGAAATCAGAAAATAAGCGGCTTTCATAAGTGCAGCTGCCCAGAGCCTTTCAGAGGAGCTGTCTGTGTAGAGCCTGGGCTTTGGCGCCACCACGTCTCCAGGATCTCACTACCAGGAGAAACCCCCATTGTAGGGAAGGGAAAGAACATCCATCTATGGAAACTTAAGGTGTTTTAACCCCTGTCAAGAGAGTGCAAACCTCCAATTACTTCATTCGGTACTTCAAGGAGCAAATCAAAGCACATCTCATGTGATTTTCAAAAATCACTCTGAGATGAGAAATCAAACAACGAAAGTCATAGCAACACAAAGCAAGTAACACTTTCCAAAACACACCTCCAGAAGGGCCAGGCCATGGAGAGGGGATGAGTCAACTTCAATGTAGCAGTGCTCTCAGGTGCAGAGCACATAAAACAAAACAAAACAAAACAAAACAAAACAACACAACACAACACAACAACAACAACAACAACAACAACAACAGCAACAACAAAAACGTTAAAACACATAAGGAATAGAAAACTATCCACAATGATGAAACCGAAGAATTCCCCTCAGACGAAATTCCAGGAGAAGTAACCGTTAAAGAATTGATCAAAATAGATAAAAGCAGTATAACAGCAAGAATTTAGAATAATTGTCATAAGAATAATCACTTGGTTTCAAAAAGGCATAGAAGACAACAGAGAATTTAGTATTGCAGTGATAAAAGAACTAAAACATAGCCATGGTTAATTAAAAAGGCAATGACATAGGGATTGATTTTAATCACTGATACAAAAACAGATAAGCTGGAAACTTGGATGTCTATTACCCAAGTTAATAGTTACGCGATTGTAGCAAAAGCTAATTCTAAAAAAAAACTATTGAATAATGAAAAACAGAAAGCTAAAGTATGTCAAGGTTTAAATACCTAGCATGAGTCGTGCAGCTGTATAGGTGTTTAAAATTTTAGGATATCAAATAATATTAAGTGATAGCCATTGGAACAAATGCAAAGTTCACCAGTTCTACCTTTGCTCTTCTACATGTGGAGTAATACGTTATTGGGCCCTATAGAATATCTGAAAAAATGAATACTAAAAACTAAAAAGTTTTTGAAAGTATATGTTGCTAGTGAGTTTGTCATGTCAAACAAAGTAATAAATAGGTGTTATTTCCAAACCCTACTCACGTGCACTCTTATTATGGCTAGAGTGCATAAAAAGTAATTGCACAATTGCAATACACATGATTACCAGTGCAATCTATTTTTTTTAATTCCATTGTTCATTTATTTGAAAGCCAGAATAGAGCATGAAGAATGTACGCTGTAGGTTCTGGATTCTCTCCTTGATTCCAAATGTCTTATTTAGGATGCTACCATAAAGACGGTAAAACAATATTATCTGTACAATGAACGTGTAAAATTTGGTACACCTTACTAGTATTACAATTTTGCTGATTACCATATGTGATTACAAATGCACACGTGTGCACTGGGTGAAGTTAGATGTTTCATACTTCTATCCATAACATGAGGAATTCAATATATTTTAAAGAGTTAGATTCCAGTTACCAATTCTAATGTGGGATAACATGCACAGTTCTTGCTTATTTCTCACTTATTGTGCAATTATGAAGTTAACATAGAGCCCAAAGGGTAAATTCTTTTTAACTACACTTAACTGAACATATATCACTGAAAGTCATACTTTGGCCTTTCAAAGATGACATGAGACTGAACGCAGAAAACCCAAAAGACTCCATGAAAACGCTGCTAGATCTGATACATGAATTGACCAAACATACAGGATACAAAATCAGTGTAAAGAAACTGGTTGCATTTCTATACACCAATAAGGAAGCAACAGAAAGAGAAGTCAAGAAATCAATGCCAATTACAATTTCACCAAGAACCATAAAATACCTAGCAAGAAACCTAACCAAAAATGTAGAAGATCTGTACGGTGAAATAATAGAAAATGTATGAAGGAAAATGATGAAGACACAACAAAATCAGGAAAAAAACCAAACAAACAAACAATCCATGCCTATAGAGTGGAAGAATGAATGGTGTTAAAATGTCAATACTACCCAAAGCAATCTACACATTTAATGCAATACCAATCAAAATTGTACCAACATTCTTCTCCAGACTGGAGCAAGCAATCTGAAAATTGGCACGGAACAACCAAAGAACCTGAGTAGCCAAAGTTATGTTGAGAAAAGGAAGCCAAAGTGGGAGGCAGCCCAGACTTTCGACTCTCCTACGAAGCTGTAATCATCAAGATAGTATGACATTGGCACAGAAACTGGCACATTAACTAAGGAAACAGAATAGAGAACCCAGAAGGGGCCCCACAAATGTATGGTGAACTAATCTTTGACAAAGCTGGAAAGAGAATCCAATGGATAGAAGACAGTCTCTTTCCAAATGGTGATGGGAGAACTGAACAGCAACATGATGAAGAATCAACTAGATGACTTTCTTACAACGTGCACAAAAATAAATGCAAAATGGATGAAAGACTTAAATGTAGACAGGAAACCATCAAAACACTAGAGGAGAAAAGAGGAAAAAGACCCTTTGACCTCAACTGCAGCCATTTCTTCTTTGGCATGTCTCAAAAGCCAAGGGAATGAAAAGCAAAAATGAATTATCAGGACCTGGTCTAGATAAAAATCTTCTGGGGGCGCCTGGGTGGCGCAGTCGGTTAAGCGTCCGACTTCAGCCAGGTCACGATCTCGCGGTCCGTGAGTTCGAGCCCCGCGTCAGGCTCTGGGCTGATGGCTCGGAGCCTGGAGCCTGTTTCTGATTCTGTGTCTCCCTCTCTCTCTGCCCCTCCCCCATTCATGCTCTGTCTCTCTCTGTCCCAAAAATAAATTAAAAAAAAAAAAAAAAAAAAAAAAAACGTTGAAAAAAAAAGAAAAAAAAAAAATCTTCTGCACTGCAAAGGAAACAATCAGCCAAATTAAAAGGCAACCGATGGAAGGAGTGAAGATATTTGCGAATGACATATTGGTAAAGGGTTAGTATACAAAATGTATAAAGAACTTACCCAAGTCACACCTGGAAAATGTAATACAGTGAAAAAATGGGCAGAAGACATGAATAGACACTTTTCCAAAGGAGACATCCAGATGGCCCACAGACACATGAAAAGATGCTCAACATCACTCATCATCAGGAAAATACAAATCAAAGCCACACTGAGACACCACCTCACACTAGTCAGTGTGGCTAAAATGAGCAACTCAGGAAACCACAGATGCTGGCGAGCATATGGAGAAAGAGTAATCCTCTCTCACTGTTGGTGGGAAAGGAAACTGGTGCACCACTGTAAGCATGAAACCTACGGACATCACAATGACTCTGAACGCATATCTTTCCCTGATAACACTGAATTTCAATGGACTAAATGCTCCAACCAAACAACATAGCATATCAGAATGGATAGAAAAAACAAAAACAAAAAAACAAAACAAGACCCACCTATTTGCTGTCTACAAGAGACTGATTTTAGACATGAGGACACCTTTAGATTGAAAGGGAGGGGATGGAGAACTATCTATCATGCTACTGGAGGTCAAAAGAAACCTAGAGGAGCCAACTTATATCATGCAAAGTAGAGTTTAAATTGAAAGCTGTAACAAGAGATGATGAAGGGCTTTCTATATTAATTCCAGGGTCTCTCCATCAGGAAGAGCTACACATTTTAAATGTCTACACACCAAATTCGGAGACACACAAGTATATAAAACAATTAATTAAAAACATACAGAACCTTATTGATAAGAATGTGGTAATTGCAGGGACATTAAATTAACCACAGAAAAAAAAAGATGGAAAGTCTCCAAAAGCATGGAGGTTATAAAACATCCCACTAACGAATAAATGGGTCAACCAGCAATTTGAGAAGAAATTAAAAGATATAAGGAAACAAATGAAAATGAAATACAACAATGCAAACCCTTCGGGATGCAGCAAGGGCAGTCCTGACAGAGAACAACAAAACAAAACAAAACAAAACAAACAACAAAAAAAAACAAAACAACAACAACAGCAACAACAACAAACATTGCTATCCAGGCCTATCTCAAGAAACAAGAAAAATCCCCAATACAAAATCTAACAGCACACCTAAAGGAACTAGTAGCAGAACAGCAAGGCACGCCAAACCGAGCAGAAGAAGAGAAATAATAAAGATCAGAGCAGAAGTAAACAATATGGAGTCTAAAGGAAAACAGTAGAGAACATCAATGAAACCAAGAGTTGAGTTTTTGAGAATATACACAAAAGTGATAAACGTCTAGCCTGGCTTCTCAAAAAGAAAAGAGAGGGGACCCAAATAGGTCAAGTCACGAATGAAAATGGAATTATTACAACGAATCCCTCAGAAATTCAAGCAATCATCAGGAAACATTATAAAATCTTCTATGCCAACAAACTGCACAACCTGGAAGAAATGGACAAATGCCTCCATACCCACACACTTGCAAAACTCAAACGGGAAGAAATAGAAAATGTGTACGGACCCATAACTAGTGAGGAAATTGAATCAGTTATCAAAAATATCCCAATAAATAAGAGTCCTAGACCAGGTGGCTTCCCTGGCGAATTCTAGCAGACATTTAACGTAGAGATAATAGCTATCCTTCCCAAGCTGTTCCAAAAAATGGAAATGAAAGGAAAACTTCCAGACTCATTGTATGAAGCCAGCATTACTTTGATTCCCAAATGAGAGACACAGAAAAAAAAGGATATTTACAGGCCAAAATCTCTGATGAATAGGGGTGCAAAAATTCTCAACAAGATACTAACAAATCACATTCAATAGCATATAGAGAGTATTATTCAACACGATCAAGCGGGATTCATTCCTGGCCTGCAGGGCTAGTGCAATATTCACAAATCAATCAATGTGCTACATCACATTAATAAAAGAAAAGATAAGAAGCATAGTACACTGTCAATAGATGCAGAAAAAGTATTTGAGAAAATACAGCTTCCTTACTTGATACAAACCCTCAAGAAAGTTAGGATAGAAGGAACATACCTTAAACATCATAAAAGCCATTTATGAGAAGCCCACAGTAAATATCGTCCTCAATGGGGAAAAACTGAAACCATTCCCCCTGAGATCAGGAACAAGACAGAGATGTCCACTCTCACTCCGGTTGTTGAACATAGTGTTGGAAGTTTTAGCATCAGTAATCAGACAGTAAGTGAAATTAAAGGTATCATCATTTGCAAAGATGAAGTCAAACTTCCACTTATTGCAGATGACATGACACCATACATGGAAAATCCGACAAACTCCGCCAAAAGTCCTCTAGCACTGATACATGAATTTAGCAATGTTGCAGGGTACAAAATCAATGTACAGAAATTGGTTGCGTTTTATACACCAATAATGAAGCAACAGAAAGAGAAATAAAGAAATGGATCCAATTTACAATGCACGAAGAGTCAAAAAATACCTAGGAATAAAACTAACTAAAGATGTAAAAGATCTTTATGCTGAAAACTATAGAACGCTTGTGAAGGAAATTGAAGAAGATACAGAGAAAGGAAAAACATCCCATGCTTGTGGATTGGAAGAATAAATATTGACGAAATATCAATATGACCCAACACAGTCCTCACATTATATGCAGCCCCAATCACATTGCACCAGAATTCTTCTCCAAGCTGGAACAAGCAATCATAAAATGTGTATGGAAACACAAAAGACCCTGAATAGCCAAAGTAATACTGAAGAAGAAAACCAAAGTGAGAGGCACCACAATGCCAGACTTTAGCCACTACCACAAAGCTATAACCATCAAGACAGCATGGTTATGGCACAGAAACAAATACATAGACTTAATGGCATAGAATAGACACCCCAGAACTGGACCCACATACGTATGGCCAACTAATCTTTGACATAGCAGGAAAGAATATCCAATGGAAAAAAGACAGTGTCTTTAACAAATGGTGTTGAGAGAAGTGGACAGCAACATGCAGAAGAATGAAACTAGACCACTTTCTTACACCACTCACAAAAATAAACTCACAATGGATGAAGGACGTGAATGTGAGACAGTAAACCATCACACCCTGGAGGAGAAAGCAGGAAAATAGTCACTGTCCTCAGCGTCAGCAAGTTCTTAGTTGACACATCTCCGAAGTCAAGGGAACTAAAAGCAAAAATGAACCATCGAGACCTCATCGAAATAAAAAACTTCTCCACAGTGAAGGAAACAATCAACAAAACTAAAAGGCAACTGACTGAATGGGAAAAGATGTGTGCAAAAGTCATACTGGATAATTGGCTAGTATCCAAAACCTTTAAAAAGAACTCACCAACTCCACACCCGGGAAACAAATAATCCAGGAAGAAACGGGCAGAAGACTTGAACAGACACTGTTCTAAAAAAGACATCCAGATTGTCAAGAGACACATGAAAAAATGCTCAACAGCACTCCTCGTCAGGGAAATCCAAATCAAAACCGCACTGAGATACCACCTCATGCCAGTCAGAGTGGCTGATGTGAGCAAATTAGAAGACTATAGATGCTGGTGAGGATATGGAAGAACAGGAACCCAACCCTCTTGCACTGTTGGTGGTAATGCAACCTGGTGCAGCCGCTCTGGAAAACAGTGTGGAGGTTCCTCAAATCATTAAAAATTGTCTACCCTAAGACCCAGCAATAGCACGGCTAGGAATTTACCCAAGGGGTACAGGAGTGCTGACACATAGGGGCACATGTACCCCAATGTTTATAGCACTACTTTCAACAACAGCCAAACTATGGAAAGAGCCTAGCTGTCCATCAACTGACAAGTGGATAAAGAAGTTGTGGTTTATGTATATACGATGGAATACTACTTGGCCATGAGAAAGAATGAAATCTGGCCATTTGTGGCAACGTGGATGGAACTGGGGGGTATTATGCTACGTGAAATAAGGCAGGCAGAGAAAGACAGATACCATATGTATTCATCCATGTGTGGATCCAGAGAAACTCAGCGGAAGACCATGGGGAAGGTGATGGGGGGAAAAAGTTATAGAGAGGGAGGGAGGCAAACCATAAGAGACTCTTCAATACTGATAACAGACCGAGGGTTGATGTGGGGTTGGGGAGAGGGGAAAGTGGGGGACGGGCATTGAGGAGGGCACCTGTTGGGATGAACACTGAGTGTTGCGTGGAAACCAATTTGAAAATAAATTACATTTAATAAAAAAAAATCCAGGGGTTGCTCTTACTGAATATGAGGATAGCTTTCCATTTTCAGCACTTTATGAGCGTGAGGTAGTAGTAGCTTAAGCTGCGTAGATGAAAGTTTTGTTTGTGTGTTTAAGAAAAGGAGCTGGATAAAGACAGAGGCCTCTCACATGTATCACGTTGACCTTGGCAAGTTTCTCTTCTGATTGTTACCATGACTTATCACTCTTAGTGATTCACCTAGTTTGGAGTCATCCTTTCATACGAAGTGGATTTCAGTTGATCATGGTAGGTGGTCTTTGTAGTATTTTGTGAATGATTTGTGTATGTGGTGATGATGGATGGACTATGCCGGTTGCTTTCAAAAGCACTTACACGGACGGTGTAACACGTTTTCTACCCTTGGAATCCCATACGGTCTCTTACTACCTTGTGTATGCCTTACCTGAAATATTCATGAATTGGTAGATAGTGAATAGGTTTTAGTGGCACTGAATGCCCTACTGGCCACTCACACAGAATTCGTTGACCTTTGCTCTTAAGCACACAATGACTCGGTCTTCCCTACGCTGCATGAAAGTGAGCATGGATACTAACTAGGCAAACTATTTGCTGCTGCTGTGAAGAACAGCTTCCTGAACTGTGAGCTGTAGCAACACACGTATGGAACCCTAAGCAAGGCACAGTATATCGGTATTCTTTGAAAGGGTAGAGTAGTTATTTCAATTTGGCTTTCAGTGCGTTGCATGACAAGGCATTTAATTAGCTAAAACCCTCTTAGAGTCGTGTTTGATTGCAAGTTGTGTGTACTGTCCACCGCTAAGTGTCATTTCATGTTAGATGGAATTAATGGAGGCTGAAGCACCCGTGCATTCACCTCTAGGACAACCCTCTTGAACTCGTGTGAAGAATTATGGGCCTTCTCAGGTAAGATTACGTGCAGGTCTTTCTCAAGGGCATAGTCTTAAACACAGCCAAACCTAAGGCAGCTTTGGGCAGCCCACCATGATAAGATATGCAGACATTGTGACCTCACAAAGCGCCTGGTCTCCGAGCAACTGCAGTGTAACTCTCACAGCCTGCCTCCTGATTTGGCTTCATGGTAGGAAATTCATCAGGGCCCTGCGGCGGCCGCGAGACCTGGCAAGCGCGGGCGGCCCCTAGTGGCCTCACATCCTGAGCAGCAAGAAGAAGCTGGGGGCGCTGGCCCCAGGAGGCCCTGGCCCTGGCAGCAGGGGAAGGAGCCTCTAGCGCTGCAGGAGGGGCCGCCCTGGAGGCGCCTGAGGAGAAGGTGGTGTACACGCGGAGGCAGCAGCCCCCGGAGGCCTGCCTCCAGACGGGCCGGCCAGCTGCCAGGCGGAGGCGCCACGGAGCCCGGACGGTGGCGGTAGGCCAGAGGAAGATGCCGCCCCCGCCGCCGCCCTCCCGCGAAGACAGCAGCCACCGCAAGCCCATGGCCCCCGGGCCCTCCTCCGGGGGCCGCACCCTGGAGGAGAGTGGGAGGGCGGCCACCCCGACGCTGACCACCTGCCCCACCATTCGCGGAGTGGGCGACGTGTGGGTCGAGAGCAGCCTGGCAGAAGCGCGGCGCCAGGCGCGCCAAGTCCTGGGAGTGAACCTGGAACCCGTGGTGAGACTCCGCCGCTTCCCAGTGCCTGGGCGTGAGATGCGGGCCACCGCCGCGCGACCTCTCAGCCCCGGGACGGGTTGTGCCTGGAGGGATGAACCAGGGACAGCCGGGACCGCGTCCCCTAGTACACTTTATGGTCGAAGAAGCACCAGATGGTCCCGGCCCGCGCCCCCGGGATGCGGCGCCGCCTGCTGGGACTCCGCGGCAGCTGTGCCCCTCTGCTGCCTCCCAGCACCGGGTCTGCGGAGGGAGGAGACCCCTGGACCGCAAGGGAGGTCCCCTTTCTTCCTAACCCCAGATTGAGATGTCTCCAGGACTGTAGGGGCAGATCCATGTGCTCTCTTGTTCCCTCATTGGTCTGAAGTCGTCAGAAGAAGCCATTCCACCCCCACCCCCTCCAAAGGAATTTGGTTCCATGCTTGTGTAATAAAGCTAGAATTTCCTTGCTGTTCTCCCACCTCTGGCTCCTCCCGCCTCATTTTCTTTCTTTCTTTCCTTTTTTGACTGCCACTCTTTCTGGACGAAAGATCGAATATGTGTGGAAAGTGGTTGCAATAGTTGGTATTCTCAACACCAATTGCAATAGTGGGTATTCTCAATCCCACACCTTTCTGAGTTTTAACTGGATTCCAACGCTTTGACCAAGGATACTGTCTAAGAAATTCAAGCATATCACTGTTAATAATGTAAGGATTTGTATGGCTTTGAATGTCATGGGCCCGGTGATTACAAACCAAAAGATTCAAAGTTCAACTGTGTACACATTCTTAAGACGTTTCTAAAGATTTTATACTGAAATGTAATGTTGATGTTTACTGAACTCCTAAAGGAAATGGTAGACACTCGGAAGGTTTTGTTTAGTAAAATTAACTTGGGAAATTCTTTATAAGTGGGTACAATTGAAAATGCATTGAGAAACCTCACGGTTTCTATTAAAAACCAATGAGTGAATTTCAAAAAATATAAATAAATAAATAAATAAATAAATAAATAAATAAATAAATAAATAAATAAATAACTGGTGCTGGTTATGGACATGGATGGAATCCACTCGGAAATGACTCGGAAATCCTTGTACCAATCTCACATACTGATCTGGGAATCTTTCCAGCATAATTTATTTTAAAATGGAAATCACATAGTGTAAATGAGTAGGGGTAAGCGTGGTGACTAAACCTGCATACATAATAGCCGTTGGATTTCTCTGAAGTATTACTGATCTAGAGCGGTGGTACATTTTTTTTGGCACCAAATAACTGGTGGAGGTTATCTTTGGGCAAAATAGATTTTCCTCACTTGTGTTTGTCATTGTTGTTGGATAACAGGAAATATCCACATTACCATGTATCACTCTTATAAATATCATGGCAGTTGGTTAACAGTTTTGCTCCAGGACTTTCCTTTATTATCTTATGTCCATGCACAGTTGTGTTAGCAGGTATTGGTCTTTTGTTTGACAATCAAAGACCACAGGGATCAAACAGGAGAGCCACACAGAGTACTTTTCACTTTTATGATAGTGTTTATGTCCTGTGGTCCAGCATGGAATTCTTGATTATCCAAGTGACCTCAGTTATTGGTGGCAGCAAGACTTAATGGTGTTTAGTCAGTGGTGCCGCAGTCAGATTTTACTGCGATATCGGAAGGGCCAAGGAGTGATTTTGTACCACTATTCTTTCAAGATTAAGTATTGTGCAATAGAACCATCCATCCCAGGCTGAAACATGACGTATTAAATCTTCCATATTACGGTTTCTCTCTGCTTGGCAGCTTTTTAGGGGAATAATGAGATTTGTGATTTTTTTAAATTTTCTTTTAATGTTTATTTATTTTTGAGACAGAGAGAGACAGAGCATGAATGGGGGAGGGTCAGAGAGAGAGGGAGACACAGAATCTGAAGTAGGCTCCAGGCTCCGAGCTGTCAGCATAGAGCCCGATGTGGGGCTCGAACCCACGGACCGTGAGATCATGACCTGAGCCGAAGTCGGACGCTTAACCGACTGAGCCACCCAGGCGCCCCGAGAGTTGTGATTTTGACTCTTGAGCTTGTAGAGTTCAAATGGCATAGCTTCCTAATATACAGTTTCCCAGTAAGCCTCATATTCTTTTTTTCACTACTCAATGATAATGTGTTGTCACAAATACTGCCACATGAGTAAATAAAAGTGAATAATTTTTTAAAAGATGCAGAGGGTTAAATTATACTCGTTTTATAGGAAGCTTATAAAAATTTTCGTTACTAGCTTCCATTGCCAATGGTATTTCAAATACAGAGGTTTTTCTCCCCCACCCTTCCCAAATTAACTGTTTTAGCTAATTAGCCCCTGAGGAAAACATACATATTTGTACAACTTCCCTATTGTATATAATTGTATAATAATTAAAAATGAATCCAATGACCATATTAGAATGTAATTTCAACATATAGCTTATCGAGGTAGCTTCCCAGAGGGTTTTGAAATTAGATGTAGCTGGGAGGATAACTTTGCTCAGCACAGCTTTGAAACACAACCATTGACACCATGCAGTTATTTGAACTTAACTTAGAATCTTAGTTTTTCCCTGCTATACCTTGTTACTTTATTGCACTTGAACTTGCATTCATGCTTTGGGTTATCTTGGCTATCTGAATTCGGTTTGGATCTGAATGTCCATCCTAAATTCAATATGTTGTTTAGCTTGTCCCTTAAAAAATATTGCAATTTCTACTTTAAAAAACAGGATGTAAAAAAAAAAATCTTTGTTTTTTCCAAGTTTTTACCAAAACCTTGCTGAAGTTTTGTTTTAAAACATATAAAATGTGAAGAAAAAACTAATATAGTTGATTCATATATTAATAGGAAAATTAAAGTATTTTATGTATTCTTTTGGGCAGACCGTGAAAAGGAACTTGACACGGTGGCCTTTCTGGTGAGGGATTCATTTACTGTCTTCTAAAACGAGTCTGCCCTTAGGTTGTACAGATTTTTGAAATAAAATCCCATAATCTTTATTCATTCTCATAATGTTATATCTCATATGGCAAAACTAAGGAGGAAGTTTATGACCTTGCTATGCTTGAGTGCCTATTGTGGTGACTGGCACCTCAAATAAGCCTTTGAATTCCTGATGTTAGTTTTATCCCCCTTCTACTTGTCATCCAGCAACTTAATTTTCCTTACAGAACCAGTAATGTTATAATTATGGAGAGCAAGCTTCATTGTTGTTTACTGTCACTGTTGTGCTGTGTGTTTTGTCCAAGTTTGAGTACACAATTGATCCAGTATAATTTAAACCGGTGGCTGACACATATAGATTTGCTGTGTGCAGACAATAGTACTAGTGTTCTGAACACTGTTGAATAAAAATGCATGAAACATATTTGGATACAAAGATATCTGAGCAATTTTGAACTCATAGTTTTTTGGTGTTCCAAGGATTGCCACGGAGCTCTTAAAATCAGTGTTTTTAGTGCATATATAATTTATATATATAATATTTATATTATTTAGTGGGTATAATATTATATATTTGCTTTATTGGTGGGCTTAATATATTTTTGGCAGATTGTCATGTCTTATGGGAATTAGAACTCAGTTGTTTGCCATGGAACTGAATTGTGTATTTGGACAGTTTAATGTGCACTTATGATTAAGATTTACGATCTGCTTGTAGTTTTCTTTTTAATGTATTAACTGTAAATATGTATTAGAGAATATACAGTGTCTGGCGCTTCTAATGATGTTGGAAAGTTTTTGAAATGGAATCTTATGTTTGCATGTGAATCGGAAAGCAATGTGAGAAATTTTTATTTCTTTTGTTAACATCAACATCCTGGAAGCCTGGAGATATGGTTTTTACGCTATTTTGGGAGTCAACCATATATCAATATCAAGTCTGATGATCTAGTGAATCTCTGAGACAATGCTTCATGTCAGAGTCCAAACCATTACCCAGTTTGCCACAATAAAGACTTTAAAACTGCATCAAAGTTCATTTTGAGTCCTGACTCCAACCCCCTTCTAGTAGTGATGGAAAGCCTAACACTCACGTGTGTTTATATTATAAAAGAACATAACTGTGCTGCATAAGAGTAGAAGCAGTAAAGCCTGTCCTAGAGAATAAAGTAAAGCCAGAATTTTAATTACAGCCTACCGGGTAGACATAGAGTGCTAGCAAGGGCAAGATTCATAGTATTATGTGCCCTGGATTTGTCTTTGTGTCTGAGTTCCTATCAATAATTGGAGGCAGCAGCGTACTAACTGTGGATCACATTGCCTGCGGTGGGATGAAAGATTGACCACTGGAAACCATTAGAACTGTATGTAAGTTACAGAAATGCTCTGTGCTTTAGCTTCCTGAAGAATCACATGTGGTTAGTAAAATAAACTATTGGACTACTGAAAGGATTAAAAAAGGATGTTAATGGGTGAACACATAGAAAATTCTTCATAAATGCTATTAATTGGAGGAATGTGGGCTGAAAATAAATATATATGCTGAGAGGTACTTGCGAGTTTAACATCCTGAAAATAGAGTGTGGTCTGAGAAAGCCAAAACACAAATGATGAGAAGGTAAAGTATGAGTGGGTTTAGTTGAAGAAAGAGACAGCAGGTGGTGAGGTAAAGTTGATTTATTAGGTAGTTTTCACTGTTGGAGGTTTTCTAGACTTCCTTAGATATTTGGGGTCTTTTTGTCCTTTGTTCTGAAATATATTTAAAAGATACTGTTATGTATATTAAACTATCTGAGAATTTATACAAATAATAAGAGTTACCGATCACGAACACAACATTTTCATTTTGGGTAAGCTTGGTAATGTTTGCTTTAAATCCGTGTGAGTTTACATGTACAACACTAAATTTGAAGCAATATGTGTGAGTTTTGTACTTCCTGTGTTAAAGGAGACAAGTAAGTGCAGTAGTTAGATTTGAAATAGCAGAACGTTGTTACCATAGGGAAAAGATAGCCTCACAGTTGAAGCATGGACACACTCATCTTTAGATTTGGGTCTAATGCCTGTGAATTAGCTCTGACTCCACTCCCACCTGCAGAAGGAATAACAACATATTCTAGGTTGCAGAGCAAGTCAAAGTTACAGTAGCTGAAATTAACAATAAAAGAATTTCCCTAGGTGGAATTTATCCGGTGGTAAGAAGATCAAAACTGAGCCTGGCTGCAGATTTTGCAAGAGCAATGATTTATCGTCAGCACTCCCTTGTCTTGGCAATGTCACCTTACACTGAAATTTATAACATGCGGAACATATCCAGAGCCCAAAAGGAAAGCAGTGCTCAGAAAAGATGGGACAGTATGGCTCCCAAGCAAATTTGAATAAATATTCTAGGGGACTCAAAACTGAACTTCTCTTGCTTTGAAACGTATTCATAGAAATGTTAACGTTGAGATTCTTCCAACTACTGAAATAGGTTATGTAAAATGTGTATAAAGTACCTATATTTATATGTTTATATTTAGATTTATTTTTTATATAATTTAAATATATTTATGTTTAAAGTACAATTTCTTTAAATGTTTAGTAGAGACAGTAGAGAAAAAAGGGTGTGTTTTATGGGTCTGCACTCAGATGAAAATAAGATTACTGAAGTATAGTATACATTCAAAAGGACATATATTATTTTTTCATGTTTGTTTATTTTTGAGAGAGAGACACCGTGTGAGCAGCACACAACCTGATGTGGGGCTCGAACTCACAAACCGTGAGATCATGACCTGAGCCAAAGTTGGACACTTAACGACTGAGCCACACAGGAACCCAAAAAGGACATATATTATTAAAAGTATTCTGAGCACAGCTTGATGAAGTTAAGTTCAATATACTTGTGGAAGCTGCACTCATTAAATAAGGTATCAGTACCCCAAGGGACCACCTGTGCCTCTTTCAGTCACGGTCTATCTCTCCTTTAGGACAGCAATTATTCTGACTTCTTACAGAATATACAACTTTTGCTTGTTTTGGGACTATATAGAAATGGAATTATGTGTCCTACACCTAGCTTCTTTCATTCAAACTTATGTTAGTGATATTCATGTTATTGTATGTATAGATCCTTTATGCTCATTGGTGTATAGAATTTCCTTATGTGAATAGTTTACAATATTTCTGCAACTCTTGGTGGACATTTAGGTAAGTTCTGGCTTACGGTAATTATGAATGAAACTTCAGTGAATATTATAGGACATGTCGTTTGGTGAACATGTTTTAGGATAGTATTTATTTATCTAGGAGGGAATTTGCTGGGTCACATGTCATCCAACTTATCAGCTTTGGTAAGATTCCTCCAAACTGTTTCTATAATGGTTATACCAATGTACATGAACTTCTTTCTATAGTAGTGCCTGCATAGTGTCTGTGAGCTCTGAATACTTGATAGCCTTGCCAACACTTGCTAATATGGTCTTTTTCATGTTATCTATGCTGGCAGGTGTACAGAATTTTTTTTTTGAGAAATTTCAATCAAAGTATTGTCTACAAATAGTTAAAACAAAACAAAAAAAAAAAACAACAAAAAACAAACAAACAAAAAAAAACCCCACAACATCCAAATTGCAGATCAGGACTTGCAATAAACAAAACAAAAGCTTTGTTTCCCCCACGAACACCTCTTCCCCAGAGACAACACTGTCTTTTGTTTTCTTTTTTATTTTTTTTTAAATCAGGGTTTTTTTTTAAACAGATGATTTTGTATGAACAATTTTAGATTTAGAGACAAATTGCACAAAAAATACAGTTTCCTCACCCCCACTCGTTTCTATAGTACCTTGCACTAATGTGGATACATTAATTATAAGTGGTGGATGAGCCATTATTGATTGACATATTATCATTAGACACATTATCATTAACAGTTAGGGTTTATTTTGTGTTATATAGATTCATAAGTTTTGAGAAATGTAAAATGGTACGTACCTACTATTGCAGTATCATACAGAATAGTTACACCACCCTAAAGTGCCCTGTGCTCCACCTATTACCACTTCCTCTCTCCCCCTAAACCCTCATAGCCACTGGTCTTTTTACTGTCTCTGAAGGTGTTTTGTTGTTGCTGTTGTTGTTGTTTTGTTGTTGTCGTTTTGTTTTGATTTGTTTTGTTTTCCAGAATTTTATCATAGTTGGAAACGTAAAGCATATGGCTTTTCTGATTGGATCCCTTCACTTAGTAATCCACTTTTAAGTTTCCTCCATGACTTTTAAGTAACTCCCTTTCTCCCTCTTTTCTTCCCTCCTCTTCTGTCTCTCTGCCTTCCTTTCATTAAGGGCGTTTATTTTTTAAAACAGCTTTTGGTTTACAGAAGAAGACTGGAAAGGGCAGAGTTCTCCTGTTCTCCCTCCTACCCCCCAAAACATAGTGTTCCCTATTGTAAACTTCTTGTGTCAGTGAAGTGCATTTGTTACAATGGATGAGCCAATGTGGAAACTATTATTAACGAAAGTCCCAAGTTTACCTTAGCATTCACTGTGGTGTGCAGTTCTGTGAGTTTTGACAAATGCACAATGCCATGATTCAAAGCATTTCACTGTCTTACAAGATGTTTCACTGCCATAAATATTCCCTGTGCTTCATCTATTATTCATCTCTCCCTTCCCCCCTGAGTTCCTGGCAACCACAGTTCTCTTTACTGCCTCCATTATTTGAAGCAACACTTTTAACTGTTCCAAGTTTATATTCTTTTCTTAGGTATCTTCATGAATATAAGTAATATAGCATACTGCTGCTTATTGATTTGTCAGTTTTAAGCACTGTCTACTGACTTCCTATGTGAAGATGACGTATATAGGTCGCTTCAGCCACCTGTCTTCTCTCTCCTCACCTTCCCATATATTCCTGAACTTCTATCTTTATACTGTTTCAGTCAGGTCCAGCCAGCCGGTGAGTCACTATCGGTATTTTAAAGAGTTGCACACGTGATGGGAAATCCCAGAAGCCAAACAAAGGATGGCGAAGCAATCAGGAATTAGTATCATCAGAAAGCTGTTTCCACCCCCAGGGCTAGAGAAACTCAGAACCATACTTAGCAGGAACTGAGAACATGGGGGAAGAGGCTCTTGGAAAGAAGCTAGAATTTGGAGGAGATAAAATCACTGGTAGGAAATGGAGCGGCGAGAAAAAAACCTCTGGGCTTATACCTTCCTCCCTTTCTCCCATCAAACACCCATTGGTCAAACCCCTCTGGAAGCCAGGTGGCAAGGAACCAGGAAACACAGTCTGTAGGAGAAGTGCAGGAACTGGATCTGAGGGCAAAAAGACATAATGGATGAAGTTACATATATGTACCAGTTAGCGTTCTGCAGAGACTCAGTATCAATAGGAATTGGTTCACAAGATTACGGAGGCTGAGAAGGGCAGACCCAGGAGATCCAGTAGTTTAGTTCCAGGCAGACTCCAAAAGCCTAAGAATCAGGAGAGCTGATGATGTATGTTCCATTCCAAGTCTGAGTCTGAAGTCAGGAGACCAATATCGCAGCTTGAAGACACTCAGATACACAACAGTGGATTCTCTCTTACTCTGCATTTTGTTCCATTCAGGTCTTCAATCGATTAGTTGAGGCCACCCAGTGTTTGTCAAGGCAATATGTTTTGCTTAGTCTCCTGATATACAGATGTTCATTGTAATAGGAAATGTCCTCACAGACTCACTAGAAATAATATTTAACCATATATCTGGGTACCCTGTGGCTTATCCCAGTTAAAACATGAAATTAACCATCACAAGATATAATTTTATGTGTGTATGTATGTATGTATGTATGTATGTATGTATGCATGTGTGAATGAATATATGTTATTTGAGAGAGAGAGAGAGAGAGAGAGAGAGAGCATATGCTCAAGCAGGATAGGGGCAGAGAGAAGAAATGTGAGCTGTCAGTGCAGAACCTAATGCTCATCTTAGTCTTATGAACTGTGAGATCATAATCTGAGCCAAAATCAAGAGTTGGATTCTGAACTCACCGAGCCACTCCACACAAAGCCTGACGCAGAGCGGAGCTCACAAACCATGAGATCATTACCCGAGTCGAAAGCAATATAGTCACATGCCTAACTGACTGAGCCACCCAGGTCCTCTCACCTTTGTTAAGATGGAAATTCCCAGGTTTTTATGTAGACAAATGACAGATCTTACAAACAACAACAAAACAGATTAGAAGGATGGTTCAAAACCAAGAATTGCAAGATTGCAGTAAGGACATAATATGTGGGAGTAATCGGGGTGGGTGTGAGGAAGAAAGGGCCAGGGGGCAGATGGAGGATCTGTAAATGGAAGCTGACCTTCTAGCAAAGGTGGAGCCTTGTTATTTCCACTCTTTTACTCCAGAACTTGTTGTCCCCAGCATGTGGTGTCCACTTACCATATGCTTCAGAGCTGGAGGATGGATAAGCTGCCCATTGAAATCAGGGGTGTACAGATTGCAGTCATTGCTATGGTTCTGTTTTACTTTCCTTGTCATTTATTTATTATGTGGAGTGTATACTGAAGCCAAATTTAAGAAGGTCCTGTTTGTGAGCTATCAAAAGGTAATATATTCTCACTGATTCTCAACTAGCTGGGGCCTATCCCTGGGGTACAGCAACATCTGGTTTTCAAGCTTGTTCCCTTAATTGAATCTATTAATTTGCATTCATGGAAACTGGAAACTCTCTTCAGCCAGCCTGTTTTAGCTAGATACCCATGATTTTAAAATTCACCTCAAAAACAAATGACTAAAACTTTAATATTTGTAGAATCATCGGGATTTGAAAAAAAAAAAGAAACAATATAAAAGAGCTGGAAAAAATCAACAGAATATAATATAAAAACAAAAATATCATTTGCAGGGAATACTTTGGCTCCATGTAATTCTCTATTTACTCTGAGTAGCTCTAAGTTGGTGTATGACGTCCCTCTGACAATATAAATATACATTCAGTGTTACGAGATGTTGTTTTTTTTTGTCAATACTTAGTTCCTCTAAAGATGGAATCACAAATTATTAACTGATCAACAGTTAGTGTTGTAACAGAATCAGGAACAATTCAACAGAACAGGCCTGTTCTCTGTGTGTTCTTATAGAATTATATAATTATGTCCATTATTACTACAGGTGTCTTCACCTACCTGGCCTCTTCATAATCAGCTACAGTAGCATTTCAGAAAGCATCCCATTCTTCCCCACTGAAATGGTGAAACATTTTTTTTTTAATTTTTGTGTCTACATTTATTTATTTTTGAGAAACAGAGTGAGATAAAGTGTGAGTGGGGGAGAGGCAGAGAGAGAAGGAGACAGAATACGAAGCAGGCTCCAGGCTCTGAGCAAGTGGTCAGCACAGAGCCTGATGCAGGGCTCAAACCCATGAACTGTGAGACCATGACCTGAGCTGAAGTCGGACACTCAACCAACTGAGCCACCCAGGCGCCGCATGAAATGCGAAACTTTTATGATGCTAGTTGTAGGCTTTTTTGGTGGGGATTTGTTTTTGTTTGTATTATAAAAGTCCTTTATCAAGTTGATGAAGCCTCTCTGGACTCATAGTTTGTGGAGAGAGTGTTTTATTTATTATGAATGGAGGTAACAAATGCCTTGTCTGCATCTGTTTTTAAGACCATCTGATCATTGTCCTGTCTTTCTTCTTTAGCCTATTGTTGTGAGGGGTTAAACTAATTGATTTTTGAATATTGAACCAGTCTCCCATATTGGTACTAAATCCCTCTTGGTTATGGATGTATAATTCTTTTTACACATTGTTGGATTTGATTTGCTAACATGTATTGGGTATTTTGTGTCTATGAAAATGCAAGACACTGGTCTCCACTTTTCCTTTCTTATAATGCCTTTACCTTGTTTTGTCAATGCTGGCCTCCTAGAATGAGGAAGTTTTCCCTCTGTTTTTATTTTCGGGAAGAGATTATAGGACATTAGCATCATTTTTTCCTGTAAATGTTTGCTAGAATTCTTCACTGAAACCATGTGGGCCTGATGCTTTCTTTTGGGAAGGTATTCATCCTTGACTCTATTTACTTAATAAATATAGGCCTATCCAGATAATCTATGTTTCCTTATGTGGGTTTTAGTAGTGTGTGTCTTTTATTTGTTTTCCATATTTTTCTAAAATGTTTTCATTTATTTCTGAGAGAGCGCTGTAGAGTGGGAGGTGGGAAGGGGCAGAGAGAGAGGGAGATGCAGAATCTGAAGCAGGCCCCAGGCTCTGAGATGTTAGCGCAGAGCTTGACACAGGGCTCAAACCCATGGGCCAGGAAATTATGACCTGAGCTGAAGTCAAACATTTACTGACTGAGCCACCCAGGTGCCCCATCATGTGCATCTTTAAATAATTGATCTGTTTCATATAAGTTATGAAATTTGGGGGCATAGAGTCATTCATAATATTTTCCATTATCCTCTTGATGTTCATGGAATCGGTAGCGGTTATGTCTCTTTCATTTTTGATATTAGCCATTTGTGCCTACTTTTTTCCTTGGATAACCTAGTTAGGGGTTCTTTGCCTTTATTGATATTTTCAAAGAACCATCTTTTGATTTCTCTATTGATTATCTCCAGTATTTTACTATCTTTTATTTTATTGATATCTGTTCTAATTATTATTTTTTAATTATTATTATTTCTTTTCTTCTACTTCAGCCTTCAACTGTACCTCCTCCCCTATTTTCCTAAGGTGGAAGTTTAGGCTACTAATTTAAGGTCTTTCTCCTTTTCGATTTTGTTACATTTATTTACTTACTTTGAGAGAGAGAGAGAGAAAGCATGTACGTGAGCAGGGGCATGGCAGAGAGAGGGAGAGAGAGAATCCCAAGCAGGAACCCAATACAGGGGATTGATCTCATGACCATGATAGCATGATCTGAGTGGAAACTAAGAGTTGCATGCTAAAACGACTGAGCACCCAGATGCCCGAAGATCTTTCTACTTTTCTAATAAATGCATTCAGTGCTGTTCATTTTACTGGAAGCCATGTCTTCAGTGCCCCCCACACCCCGCCCTGCACATTTTGGTAGGTTGTATTTAATTTCCATTGAGTCCAAACTACTTTGAAATTTCTCTCAAGATTCCTTCTTTGATGTGTTATTTAGAAGTATGTTCTTAAATCTCTAAACATTTGGGGATTTTTTCTGCTATCTTTTTATTATTGCTTTCCATCCAGTTCAATTCCAGTGTGGCCTGACAACATACTTTGCATGGTTTCTAGGCTTTGAAATTTGGTAGGATGTGTTTTATGGCCCAGAACATGTTCTGACTTCGTGCATGTTCTGTGTGAACTTGAGAAACATGTTTATTCAACTACTGTTGGATAAAATATTCCATACATATCAGTTAGATCTAGGTTATTACTGCTACTGCTTAGTCTAGCTGTAACCTTACCTATATCCTTCTAGACCTGTCAGTCACTGACAGAAAGGTGTTGAAGTCTCCACTATAATAATGAATTTTTCCCTTTCTCCTTGAAATGCTAAAAGTTTTTCCACCATGTATTTTCATTCTCTGTTGTGAGACATAGAAAATTAGGGATTGTTATGTTTTCTTACAGAACTGACACTTTTATCGCTCTAGATAATCTCTTTATATAATGACACTCTTTATCTCTCTAGAGTTTCCTTGTTTGGAAGTTTGCTTTGTCTGGAATTAATGCAATTACTCCAACTCTCTTTTGATAAGCATTAGCATGATAAATCTTTCTTCATCCTTTTACTTTTAATCTATCTGTACCTTTATATCTCATGTGAATTTCTTATAGACAATATAGAGTTGCATCTTGTTTTTGGATCTCCTGTGACAATCTCTGAGCTTTAATTGGTATATTTAGACTATTCACATTTGATGTGAGTATTGATATAGTTGGAATAATATCTACCATGTTTGTAACTGTTTTCTATTCACTGCATTTATACTTTGCTTCCTTTCTATCTTCACCTTTTTCTGCCTTCTGGATGTTAATGCAGCAGTGGGTATATTCCATTTTCTTCTTTCTCTTAACATATTCATTATACTTTTTTATTTTAAACAGTTGGAGTGGTATCCCCTTTATTTGCATTTGCATTACTCATTTATAACTAGTCAAATTCCTCTTTCAAATCACACTGTACCACTTCACAGGTAGTGCAGCTACCTCATAAAACTTTCTCAATTCCTCCATCCAATGCCTTCTAATATTGAGGTCATCTACCTCCTTATCCATATGCTATGAACAACTGAGTATATTGCTGCTGTTATCACTTTAAACAAATTGTTATCTATCAGATAAGTTGGGAATGAGAAAAATAAAATATTTTATCTTACCTTCCTTATTCCTACTCTAATCCTCTTCTTTTTTAAACATAGATCTGAATTCCTTATCTATAACCTATATCCATATTCCTTTCTCTAAAGACATTTCTCAAGAGAGAGACAGGGGGCACAAATGAGCAAGGGGCAGAGAGAGAATCCCACGACAGGCAGAGAGAGAGGGAGAGATAATGGGATCTCACGCAAAGCATGGCTCATGCTCACTTGCAGTGGGGCTGGAGCTCACTTGATGTGGCACTTGAACTCACAAACTGTGGGACTTGAACTCATGAATGATGAGATCATGACCTGAGCTAATGTCAGGTATTTAACCACTGAGGTATCCTCCAAGGAACTTTTTTTTTTATTTTTATTTCTTGCAAGGCAGATCTACTAGTGATAAAGTCCTTCCTTTTTTGTTTCACAACGTATTACTTGTTTTTGGGTGGTTGTTGTTTTTCTTGTTGTTGTTCTTGTTGTTTCCAAAGGTGAGGGATTGTAAAATTCGGATGCTTTTGGGAAGAGTAACGCACTCCATGCCTAACGTCTTTTTTTAATGTTTATTTATTTATGTTGAGGGAGAAAGGGGCAGAGAGAGAGAGGTGGGGAGAGAGAGAGAATTCCAAGCAGACTCCATTCTGATAGCAGAGAGCCCTATGTGGGACTCAATCTCATTAAACCTGAGATCATGACTTGAGCAGAAACGAAGGTCGGATGCTCAACCGACTGAGCCACACAGGCACCCCAAAAAGTCTTTTTTCTTCAGTTTGAAATACACTTTTGCTGGATATAGAATTTTCAATGTTTTTTTTTTCTTTCAACACTATTTTTATTTTTATTTATATTTATATTTATTTTTATTTTTATTTTTATTTTTATTTTTATTTATTTTTATTTTTATTTTTATTTGTTCTTCTACCCTGGCTACAAAGATAGATGGGGTAAGAGGAGAGAGAGTGATGCTGGCTGGTGGAAGGGCATGATCTTAGCCTGGCTGGTGAATTGCTGTCTGACAGACACACTAAATGGAGCATTGAAGCAAACGTGCAGTCATCTGAGGGAAGATGCAGGAAGAGCTGTAAGTGTAAAAGGACAGTGGTATCACTGAGGTATTTGAGAAAGGGGATGATGTGACACAGGCCAGTATTGTGTTGCCTCAAAAAGCACATCTGCAAGCAGTCTTGTATATTCACAAAAAAAAACTTTCTACCTACCTGGCATTGCGGCTCTCTGAAGTTTTATGATGCCTGTAGTTTTCTTTTTTCTTTTTTTTTTTTAGTAATGAAAGGACAATGTTGAATTCTCTAGTTTCCAAACTCATTTCTGGGACATCATTTTTTCTTAGAAGTTTTTGAAAACCATCCAGTACTACTCAAGAGAAGGTGAGACTTTGCTTCTATGGTATAAGGTGAAGGCCCCAAAGCCCTGTGTGGTCTGAGCCAGTGAAACCACTGAATGTATCTGTGGTATCAATCTAAGTATGCATGTCTGAATGGGAGCTGTTGCTGCTTTAGCTGTGGATTTATTCCTGAATGAAATGAGGATATACTGTATGTGGAGAAAAGTAATTAAGAAAAGCATGTGTAACAAGGGACATGTTTCAGTTGCATACCCAAGAGCAAATGTATGTATGTGTGTGTGTGTGTGTGTGTGTGTGTGTGTGTGTGTGTGTGTGTTTAAAGTTTTTATTTATTCTGTGTGACAGAGAGACAGATAAAAAGAATGCAAGCAGGGTAAGGGTAGAGAGCCAGAGAGAGAGAGGAAGAGAGAGAACCTAGCAGTGCAGAGCCTGACACAGGGCTCCATGTCACTAACCATGAGATCATGACCTGAGCTGAAATCAAGAGTCCGATTGTAACTGACTGAGCCACTCAGGCACCCTGTCTTTATTTTTTAAACATATGAACTCTTGAGTCATAGTTCTCCTTGGGTTTTAGCCATTTTCTTGTAGCAAATGTATTCTGAAATGCAGAGAGGTTTGTGTGCTTCAAAGTGAACAGTGGGATGATGTATTTTTTTTAAGGTAGTATATCAGCTCAGAGGGGGCACATGGCAGAATGGCTGAATATGAGCCGGGAGCAAGATGACCTGGGCTTGAACCCTGGCTGACTAGATGTGTGACCTTGGGTAGGCTATTTAACCTATCTGTTCCTTAAGTCTCCATTTACAAAATGAGGCTAGTGATTCTATGTCCAAATGTTCCTGGATTGTGGCCGTGCCTGGCACAACTGTTAATGGCTTTCTGCTTTGATTCCCCAAAGTATCTTTATTTGGACAATAAATTATATTGTTCCCCTCACAATAAGCAAACCTGTGTCAGAAGATCCATTTTGAAGATTAAAAGCATTAAAAACAATACCTGCTCATAATATGTGCTCAGTAAGTACTAGTTGCTATTATTAGCTGTGACAACCAGAATACACCTTTTAACTATCCAGTTTCATGCATTACCCCAGAGGCAAGGATTGTTACTGTAGACCTTGAACTCTGAAAGTGACATGTTTTGTTGGAAAATGGAGAATCACCACATTGTGAGCAAATTTAATACAGTTTTGAAAAATTCTCTTCCAGTTTAACCTAGCATGAGTGAATCCAGTAGCTTGAAAAAAATGGCCGTTTTCTTTCATTTCACTAACAGGTAATCACCACCCAGGACATGCTGGTGTTACAGAGAAAATACCATGGGGGTCGTTAATTTGGGTTTTGTGTTTACTGTGCTGTTCTTTCCAGTCTGATCCCTAGTTTTCTGTCTTTGATCTTTCTTTGGGCATTCCCTTCCTTCTCCTCCCCTCATGTAATGTCTAAAGTCAATTGCTGTCCCTTCTTCATACATCCTTGTGCTAGGGGATAAAGAAATTATACATAACTGAAAAAGCCTTATTTGCCGTAATGGTTTCATGTGCCTACTCTTAAAATCCTTTGATGTGTTTGAGATTGGGTAGAAAAAAAGTGGGTTAATTGGGATATGACTTTTCTTCATATAGGCATCTTGATGACAGTTTCTGCTAAGCTTGTGAGGTAGTCACGCTACACAGGCACAGAGGTGGGACGGATCTCGACACCTGGCCCTGCCACAGGCTAGCTGTGACACCTTGGGCACTCCATTCGTTTCATCTCTCTGAGATTCAGTATTTAGCATGCTTAAAAAGGGGGGTAAAGATACTTGCTGCTTCCCAAGGTTAAACATGAGGCTCAAATGAGATGATGAGTTAGTGTGCTCTAAGCAAATGTTGGCCAAGAGTGCCTTTCTTTAAAAATTGGTTGATGTGATTGGGACTCCTTTTGTAAGATCCATGAGCAGAGGCTTGGACGAAAAGAAGATATAAATGCTGCTTCTGTTTGTGTGTTTCTGAGTTGCCTGTGGCTGTAGTACTTGGCTATCTAACCAGGTGCTGCTTCATCATGCATGAAATACTTCAAATGGGCGACAAGATGGTTTTCCTTTTATCCTAAACTTCAGGCTGTTGGAAGCATATCTGTGGAAGCCTGTGTGATCTGACAGCTTGAAAGCTCCACGAGAAGTCAAGTGTGCAAGGGAGCCCAGCTTTGAGCCAACCAGGGAAAGGATGGCTTCGCTCTCAAAGGAGCGTGCACGTTTCTCAGGTGATAGAGTAGAGAATAAAATGTGTCCCTTTAAACTCCACATTCCCCTGCTCTTCAACTTCTAAGAAACTCTTTGGCTACTAGCAGTCTGGGCTCTGGAGTCAGCATAGTATTTTTCTTCTTTTAGTTTATCCTGGTTTATGATTTGCTCCCCTTCAACTGAAAAATTGTTTTTATTATAGAAAATGTCAAATATGTAAAAGTCAAGAAAATAGTATATTATACCCCCATGTGCTTAGGATGTAGTTTTAAAAATTATCAAAAACTCATGTCTAATCTTGTTTCATCTGTCTTTCTACCCATTTTGTCCTTGCTCCCGTCTTCCCCTGGTTTATTTGAGACAAATCCCACACGTTGCATTTTATTTAAAATATCATCCTGTTTGTTTTTATTTTTTAAAAGTTTTATTGTCGTATAATTGGCATAACTTACAGGAAACTAAAGTGTGCTATTTGATAAGTTTATACATCAGTGTGGATGAGTATACACACAGATCATAAAGTATATACACACACATATCCATGAAACCACCACAGTCTAGACAGTGACCATATCCATCACTGAAAAGTTTCCTTGTGTCCCTTGGTCATCCTTTCCTCTTGCCCCTCTCTGCCACCCATTACTGATCTGCCTTCTGTCACAATATATTAGTTTCTATTTTTTAGAGTTCTTGATGAGTGAGATCATAAAGTAAGTACTTTTTTTTTGATCCAGATCCCCCCACCCCCCCGCAGAGGCATAGTCTTTGTCTATTCTACCAATATCGTCATGCTGTGACTAGGTAGCATTTAGGAAGCTGCACGACCCTTTAGCAGATATTATAGTAGTCCCGGTGAGAAATGGTGGTTTGGACCAGCGTGGTTACCATGGAGATGATAGCTGCCACAATTAGAGATCTACTTTGAAGGTAGAGCTGAGCAGATCGGCTGGATTTAGGGATTAGGGCGGGTGTGGGGGTGGGGGTGGGATCCAGAATTACTCCTGAGGATTCTAGCTGGAGCACACGAAGAGAGTGTGATGAAACGGAGGAGACTCAGTGAGGAGCAGCTATGTATGATCTTTCCCGATTCAGTCCTTCCCTGGATGTCCATTGCTTTTTCAAAGCTCTCATTATTATCATTGGTTGATTTGAACCAGTACTTGAACGGCGGATGAAAAAAACTGTATTGGGAGCACTTTAGGATATTTACAGGTTTACTGGGTGTTATCAGGAATGATATTAAACAAAGGCCAGTTGGCATTGTCAAATTCAAAATAATGAATGTCAGTGTTCTCAGATGTTGGTAGTATCATCTGGTCCAGGTAAGGAGAGACTAAGAAGTAGAGAGGCAAATCACATTTTTAAGAGCTTTAAAAATCTGCTTGAGGTGAAGTTCACTCATGAACAAAGAAAAAAAGAGACAAACAAGAAAACCAGACTCTTAACTTTAGACAACAAACTGACGGTCACCAGAGAGGACTCAGGTAATGGGATTGGTGAGACAGGTGATGGGGATGGAGAGTAAACTTATGATGAGCACGGAGTCATGTACAGAGATGTGAATCACTCACTCTATAGGACACCTGAAACTCCAATGGGAAACGACCACACCCTCTCGAAATGACTACCACTGAAAGAATGGCAACATTAAATGTCGATGTGTGTGTCGAAGGACTGGGGCTCTCACACGTTGTTGGTCAGTGTTTCATCCATCTCTCTCTCTCTCTCTCTCTCTCTCTCTCTCTCTCTCCATATATATATATATATATATATATATATATATATATATATATATATGTATATTATGTATATATAAAATAAACTTTATATAAAGTTTACTTTATATAAAGTTATATAACTATATAAACTTTATATACTTTATATACAAACTTTATATATAAACTTTATAAACTTTATATAAACTTTATATAAAGTTTACTACATATAGTAAATAAGTAAATAAACTTTATATATAAAGTTTATTTACTTATTTTGAGAGAGAGAGAGAGAGACCACATGAGCAGGGGAGGGACAGAGAAACATGGAGACAGAGGACCCAAAGTGGGCTATGCCCTGAACAACAGAGAGACTGATGCGGGGCTCAAACTCAAGAACTGAGAGATCATGACTTGAGCCCAAGTCAGATGCCTCACCGACTGAGCCCTCAGGTGCCCCAACTGTCAGTCAGTGTTTCTAACGAAGCTACACATGTACAGCATGACCTGGCAATTCTGTGGCCCAGGCGCTTTCCCAAGGAAAAATAAAAACAGGTGTCCTCAAAAGACTTACACACCCCATAGCTTTATTCACCAGAGCCAAAAACTAAAAATAATCTTGACATCAGTGAATGGGAGAATGGATAAACAATCTGTGTATCTATCTACACAATGACTGGGGCTCAGTAACTTAATCGAACAGAGTAGGTACATAAACTGAGTGAATCCTGAAAATCATTATGCCAAGTGAAACAAGTCTACAGAAAACAGCACGCAGTATGGTACCATTTATCCAAAGTTCTAGAACAGGCAAAAACAATCCACGGTGGAAAATAACCAGCAAGCGGCTGCTTCCGGGGAGTGGGAAGGGAGCGGGAGGTGATGGGAGATAGGCAGAAGGGAACGTTCTGTGGTGAGGGGGATGTTCAGCATCTGGCCAGGAGTCTGGGTTACTTACACACATGCATTTGTCAGAGCAAAATGGGATGATTCACTTAAAATGTGTGCGTTTAGTGTTATGCAAATTTTACCTCAAAAGAAAAAAAAATCTAAATCAATACTAAACTCTAGTTTATGACATGTATGTTGAAGAACCCAGGGAAATGTGCCCTGACTTCCACAAGTGACTCTGAAATACATAAAAAGCTTATGATGGTTTGATGCTTGGAGGGGATAGAGAGATGGACGAAGCTGTGAAAAAACAAGAATAGTAAAAGCTCCATGGAGGAATCTCATGCAGGGCTTCACTGTAAAATTCCGTCAGCTCTTCCGTACTTGTGAAGTTTGTAAGGTGGAACGTTGGAGGGGAAACAAAGTAGTGGCTGACTGCACACTGGGCTCAGGCACTTGTGTCCCACTCTGCTGGATGCAGCTGGCTCTGCAGACGGTGGCCCTGAGCCCTGAGCCCACCAGAGATGCCGTGTGGCTAGGCAACCTGCTCGGTGCTCCCTGGCCGTCATCCTCCCTCAGAGGGGTGCACAGGCACGGCGGGCAGGTAGGGTCCAACATGGACGCCAAGTCATGAGAACATGGGCTCTGAAATCTGATCTCCGGGGTGCGGACTTAGTTCCATTTCTGATGAGCTATTCAATCTCAAGCTGGTGATGTAAACACTCTGTGCCAGAGTTTCACTGTCTGCAACGTGTGGTTAATACAGCGGCCTCCTCCTCAGGTTGTCACGAAAAATGTACCAAACCCATGCTTTTAAGTGACTAAGGACAGTGAGTGGCACCATCGTCATTGTCACTGTCGCTCTGTGACTCTCATATCCTCTCTGTTTACCTCCGACACAAGGACATACAAGCACTTCCAAACTCCTTCAGCCAACATCCTAATTCCCCATAAAAGTAACCTCAGAAAATGGATGCCTGTGCCAGTAGCCAGCCCACCTCTGCCCTCAACATGCTCAAGCCACAGCATTTATGAGGACACTGGGTATAGCTCCTGGCTTCTCACTTCCTGTAACCTCACCCTCCATGCCTCAGTCACCCAACCCCACGGCTCTCTCCTGACCCTGTGGCTGGTGAAGCCACACCACCTGCATACAGTCACGTCGGGCACAGCACTCTCGAAACACCACATGTATCTAGACATGTATCAGAGCGACTCACCCGCGTCCAATGTGGGGCTCGAACCCACCAGCCATGAGATCATGAATGACCTGAGTTAAAGTTGGACAATTATCCCACTGAGCCACCCAGGTGCTCCATTTTACATTTTAGAAGAGACTAGTGAGCTGGCAGGAAGCTGGCTGGGGAGTAGTATAGGGGGAAGCTGTAGGCTGCAGGGCAGGGAAGGGTATGGTGCAGAGGTCCAGGAGACTCATGGTCAGGACGTGGAGAGGATTGTAGGGACCCTGATTTCTGCTTGGGGTGATATGAGAGTCCACGGACGGGCTCTGTGCTGAGATACAACGTGGCCCTCGCTGCTCTGCAGGCTGATGGGACATGAACTTGGGTACAGGGGGCGCAGTGAGGATGGCTGGCTGCCATAACCCAGGCAGGAGTGATGTTGGTGGCCCAGGCCAGAGGGGTGGTGCTGTGTGGGAACAGCACGGGGTTCTGGTCCAACCAGATGCGTTGAAGAATCATCCATGGGAACCTCAGGGGCGTGTTTATTCTCAGCGTCCCGGTCATCATCCTGGATCGCCCCTGATTGGCCCATATTATCTCCAATCCAAATATCTGCCTTTAACCATCAATCTAGATTAATTTCACAAAAATAATCTACCCCCAAAAAAGAAAATTGCAGAACAACAGAGGATTCCATGTGTGTAAAAGAAAATATTGAGTTTTTTGGGGGGAGATGTATGCATATGTCATGAATTATAAGAAAAGCAAATAGGGGCGCCTGGGTGGCTCAGTCGGTTAAACATCCAACTTCGGCTCAGGTCACGATCTCGCAGTTCGTGAGTTCGAGCCCCACGTCGGGCTCTGGGCTAATGGCTCAGAGTCTGGAGCCTGCTTCCTATTCTATGTCTCCCTCTCTCTCTGCCCCTCCCCCGTTCATGCTCTGTCTCTCTCTGTCACAAAAATAAATAAAACGTTAAAAATTAAAAAAAAAGAAAAAAAAGAAAAGCAAAGAAATAATTATAGCATTTGGGGTAACAAGAGAAGGGGTACAGTTGATGGGTGTTCATGGGCTTCCTTGTGTTACCTGAGTAGGGTAGAGAATCCACTCATTGCCATTCTTTAAGGAATGCACCCAGTATATGTACTCTTCTGTAAATATGAAATATTCAAGATAGGATAAGGAAAAAGGTGCATTTAGAATGGGAAACGTTCATCTAAATCAGGCTTCTCAAATGTGCATATGTATACATATGGAGATGCCTTATAAGTACCATAGAGATGTATTATATGGATGACATTGTGGTAAATGCATACATATTTCGATAAAGGTACATAAGAAATAAAGTAGCTAACAGCTAAAAATACTAGTTCTAGAAAATAAACTTACATTGCTTCTCAGCCTTTTGGCTAAGATCAAGTGTAGAAAATGAGTACACAGTGGAAGGTCAAGTGTAGAAAACGAGCACACAGTGGAAGGGGTGGAGAGAACCCTAACTTAGGCTTCTACATCCTCTCCATCTTTGAGATCCTACTTAGAATGGTAGAAACCACTCCTGTGTGTAGCATCTATCTTCTACCTTCTTCTCTACATTGGACTTTGTAAAAGTCATATATTGTATATATTACCTTTATAATATTTTAAAATAGTGGTTAAAAATGCCACACTAGGGCGCCTGGGGAGCTCAGTCAGTTAAGCGTCCAACTTCGGCTCAGGTCACCATCTCACGGTTTGTGAGTTGGAGCCCCACTGTGCTGACAGCTGGGAGCCTGGAGCTGCTTCAGATTCTGTGTCTCCGTCTCTCTCTGCCCCTCCCCACTTGCACTCTGTCTCTCTCTCAAAACTAAATAAACATTAATTTTTTGTAAATGCTACACTCAGCAACCTGAAGATTCTGCATCAATAATCACAATGAAAGTAAAGGTATTTGAAATTCCTTGGCCCCAAACCCTGCCAAAACCAAGAATCATCTCGTCAACACCCCAATGCTGGAGTAGAGCCTGTGGAGCTGTCCCCTCTCATCAGCAACCATTGTGTGGGAGGGACAGCCTGTGGTCACTGCATCCCCAGACATAAAGTGTCAGGAGGAGAGTTCAAGCAGCTGTCCGTGGTACTGCCTTGCTGGAGCCTTCCCAGACCGCAGATAAGGGCCTAAAGGGTCTCTTTATGTCCAATGTGCTATAAAGGCCAATGCTGAGACGGAACTTGGCATCCGGGTCACATTTGGCACAACAAACGAGACCTCGGGCCAGAAGCAACTGACTCCACTCATTTGTCGCAAAGAAGAGTGGGGACACATGAAAATAGCCATTTCAGATCACGAGTGTCATGAATACAAATGAAAAATAAACTCACAATGTCTGCGGGTTGTGAAGCCTGTCTTGCTTGGCAACTAGGAGGCGGGACTGAATTTAAAACCATAATCAGACCTGCTAATTGTTCACTCACTGCCAACGGTCTGAGAAAACAAACATATTAATATGGCTTTGACTTTTGATGAGTACTTGTGCGCATCGCCAGATGGGAGAGTACACAGAGATGAGAACACGGGAGGAGAGAAGTAAGGCAGTTTGGAAAACATCAGATGATGTATTGTTTTTGTACGTCACGTTTCCTACCTCTTAAAGAGGGCTGCTGGACTTTCACAGAGATTCCCAAATTCTTCATTAGAAAAACTTTTTGGGGGGGGCATCTGGGTGACTCAGTCAGTTAAGCATCTAACTCTTGATTTTGGCTCAGTTCATGATCTCAGGGTTTGTGAGATCCCAGGGTTCAAGCCCCACGTAGGGCTCTGTGCTGACAATGCAGAACCTGCTTGGGACTTTCTCTTCCTCTCTCTCTCTGCACCTCTACTGCGCTCTCTCTCTCTGTCTCTCTCTCCCTTTCTCTCTCTCTCTCTCTCTCTCTCTCTCTGTCTCTCTCTCAAAATAAACATTTAAAAAAAAAAAGAAGAGAAAAACTTGGGGCACCTGGGTGTCTCAGTCAGCTGAATCTGACTTTGGCTCAGGTCATGATCTCATGGTCCATGAGTTCCAGCCCCACACTGGGCTCTGTGCTGACAGCTCAGAGCCTAGAGCCTGCTTCAGATTCTGTGTCTCCCTCTTTCTCTGTCCCTTCCCCACTCACCGTATCTCTCTCTCTCTCTCTCTCTCTCTCTCTCTCTCTCTCTCTCTCTCTCAAAAAATTACAAAAAAGTTAATTTTTTTTTAAAGTAAAACTTTTCTTAACACCTGCTGGCCTATAAAGAAGAGCGAATAATACAAATATATTTAAGGATACTGAACTTTTTTACAAAGCTTAATTTTTTAATTATGGCTTCTTTGAGGAGCCTTCTTAGGGCATATCAATTGGATCAGTAATTGTATAGCACCCTGAAAAAGCCATTGCCTCAGAGTACTAATGTCAGAACGAATGATTTCCAACTCATTAGAACTCAATATAGACCAGAAGTGTGTAAGAATGAACTCTCAGGAGCTGTGAGGCATTTATGTTCAGCATGCCCAGTCTTAGACAACACCACAGGTTGATTTCTCAGGGCATATTTCCAGCGGTTGGGAATCCAGCTCTTGGTATCGGCTCAGGTTGTGATCTCACGGTTCATGGGTTCGAGCTCTGTGTGGGGCTCTGCACTGGCAGTGTGGAGCCTGCTTGGGGTTCCCCCTCTCTGCCTCATCCCCACTCATGTGCACTCTGATTGCTCGCTCTTGCTCTCTCCCTCTCTCTCAAAATACATAGATTTAAAAAAAAATGTGTCGGGGTACCTGGGTGGCTCAATCAGTTGTCTGACTTCAGGTTAGTTCATAATCTCATAGTTTCTGAGTTCGAGCCCCGCATCAGGCTGTGTGCTGTCAGCTCAGAGCCTGGAGCTTGCTTCCAATTCTGTGTCTCCCTCTCTCTCCGCCCCTCCCTGCTAGTGCTCGCTCTCTCTCTCTGTCTCTCTCTCTCTCAAAAATAAACGTTATAAGTATATGAATAAATGAATGAATGAATAAATGAATGAATGGTCATAGATTCAGAGGATAGAAACACCTTAGAGGAATGTGGACATGGCAACCAGGCTTGGGGTGGTCCAGCTAAAAGGTGCAGTCAGAGCAAAAGCTCTGAGGGGTGGGAAGCTTGAAGAAAGGCCAGAGGGGTGGTGGCGGGGGTGCCTCCAGTGACCATGGGGTCAGCAAAGCTGTGGTCCCAGCTGAGGCACGCTGACCCACACCAGACAGAAGTCTGCGGGGGATGGGGTAGAGGGCTTTACAACAACCCCCACGGAGAGTATTCCTGTCCAGGATTCTCCACCAAGGTGCGGGGTCCCCGGTACAGGATGGGGTCCTATAGCAGGGGAGTCACTGGCTGACCCAGCCTCAGGGGCAGACGGACTGTCTACCCCGCCCAGCAGCTGAAGACGCTGCTGGAAGGGGAGAAGAGACTCAGCCCAGAAGGCAAGTGGAAACTTCCCACCTGAACTCTGAAAATAAGGAATGGGTGGTTTGAACTCTGCTTGAAACTATGCATTGGGAGACAGTTAGTCCTTTCAAGGCCATGGGCTAAATAATCTGAGGCATTTTCACAGAGCAGTGACTCATCTGAGATAGATTCACCACTTCACCTCACAGCTGGCCTTGTGGGGACTAATCTGACGACGTGTCTCCCTTCAGTGAATTTCCAAGAAAGGGTTTTGTGCACCTCTATGTATTTAAGATGAAAAACACAATAAAGCTCTTTATTATCAAACCTATCCTGATTCAGTCGAAGCCCCACAGGTAAAATCTGTGTGTGCCCCTGTGTGTAAACAAACACGGACACTGTGCGTGGGGACAGGCACTTCTGCACATACAGGATACTGAGCACGCAACGTCGGCATATATAATATTACACCAAAACCCAGGGTACTTTTTTTCTCCTTATCAAAAATGTACTGGGCCATAGCTCTGTGAATATACTTGGTGATCTAAGCTATTCATTAAAGGTAATAGAACAGAAAAATAACTTTTGATACACAGCCACTCCAACATGTTATGTTTTAGAGTCTTTGCTAAATCACATTGTCAGAGTTCACTTTATTTTACCAGTGAGTCAATGTGAAAGAATGAACCCTCTCTCTCAGAAATGTCTCTCCTTAATGCCAGGACCTGCTCTGCTAAGTTTAATACAGTGACAGTTCCAGGCTTCATTTACTCCTTGGAACAAGCCATTAAGTATGCATTGCAGCTCTGTGCCTGCTCTGTGAACTGTCCCCTTTTCTTAAATACACAGCCACGTAGTAAAGGTCCCCCAGGAGGGGATCTGAACTAGGTTTGGTAGTTAGAAGAAAATCAGGCATAATGTGCACGCATCCAGAATCTTTCATGTGACACCAGGAATTTTTCAATCATCATCAAGAATCATAAAATACTTAGGAATAAGCCTAACCAAAGATGTAAAGGATCTGTACACTAAAAACTATAGAAAGCTTATGAAGGCAATTGAAAAAAAAAATAAAAACAAATGGAAAAACATTCCATGCTCATGGATTGGAAGAATAAGTACTGCTAAAATGTCAATACTACCCAAATCAATCTACACGTTCAACGCAATCCCAATCAAAATTGCACCAGCATTCTTCTAGAAGCTAGAACAATCAATCCTAAAATGTGTATGGAACCACAAAAGACTTCAAATAGCCAAAGTAATATTGAAGAACAAGACCAAAGCAGGAGGCATCACAATGCCAGACTTTGGCCTTTACTACAAAGTTGTAATCGTCAAGACAGCATAGTATTGGCACAAAAACAGACACATAGACCAATGGAATAGAATAGAGACTCCAGAATTGGACCCACACAAGTACGGCCAAGTAATCTTTGACAAAGCAGGAAAGAATATCCAATGGAAAAAAGATAGTCTCTTTAACAAAGGGTGCTGGGAGAACTGGACAGCAACATGCAAAAGAATGAAACTAGGCCATTTTCTTACCCCATTCACAAAAATAAACTCAAAATGTATAAAGGACCTGAATGTGAGACAGGAAACCGTCAATCCCTAGAGGAGAAAGCAGGAGAAAATCTCTCTGACCTCAGCTGCAGCAATATCTTACTTGACACATCTCCAAAAGCGAGGGGATTAAAAGCAAAAATGAACTATTGGGACCTCATCAAGATAAAAATCTTCTGCACTGCAAAGCAAACAATCAACAAAATTAAAAGGCAACCGACAGAATGGGAAAAGATATTTGCAAATGACATATCGGACAAAGGGCTAGTATCCAAAATCTATGAAGAACTCACCAAACTCCACACCCAAAAAACAAATAATCCAGTGAAGAAATGGGCAGAAGACATGAATAGACACTTTCCGAAAGAAGACATCCAGATGGCCAACAGGCACATGAAAAGATGCCCCGCATCACTCCTCATCAGGGAAGTACAAATCAAAAACCACACTGATATATCACCTCACGCTGGTCAAAGTGGCTATAATGAACAAATCAGGAGACTCTAGATGCTGGCGAGGATGTGGAGAAATAGGAACCCTCTCACACTGCTGGTGGGAATGCAAACTGGTGCAGTCGCTCTGGAAAATAGTGTGGAGGTTCCTCAAAGAAACAAAAATAGAACTACCCTACAACCTAGCAAAAGCACTA
This sequence comes from Panthera onca, assembly GCF_046562875.1. Classification (NCBI taxonomy): domain Eukaryota; kingdom Metazoa; phylum Chordata; class Mammalia; order Carnivora; family Felidae; genus Panthera; species Panthera onca. The sequence continues at coordinate 881,361 of NW_027675870.1, forward strand.
CTAGGAATTTACCCAAGGGATACAGGAGTGCTGATGCATAAGGACCCGTGTATCCCAATGTTTATAGCAGCACTTTCAACAATAGCCAAATTATGGAAAGAGCCTAAATGTCCATTGACTGATGAATGGATAAAGACATTGTGGTTTATATACACAATGGAATACTACTTGGCAATGAGAAATCTGGCCTTTTGTAGCAACGTGGATGGAACTGGAGGGTATTATGTTAAGTGAAATAAGTCAGGCAGAGAAAGACAGATATCATATGTTTTCACTCATATGTGGATCCAGAGAAACTTAACAGAAGACCATGGGGGAGGAGAAGGAAAAAAAAAAATAAAAAAAGAGGGAGAGAACCAAACCATAAGAGACTCTTAAAAACTTACAATAAACTGAGGGTTGATGGGGGTGGGGGGGAGAGGAAGGTGGGTGATGGGCATTGAGGAGACCACCTGTTGGGATGAGCACTAGGTGTTGCATGGAAATCAATTTGACAATACATTTCATAAAAGAAAAAAAAAAGGAATTTTGCAGTCATTAAAAAGTCAACCGTATGGGGGCGCCTGGGTGACTCGCTTGATTAAGTGTCTGACTTCAGCTCAGGTCATGATCTCACGGTTTGTGGGTTCGAGCCTCGTGTCAGGCTCTGTGCTGACAGCTCAGAGCCTTGGTCCTGCTTCTATTCTGTGTTTCCCTCTTAGCGCCCCCACCCACTTACGCTCTGTCTCTCTCTTTCTCTCTCTAAAAATAAATAAACATTATTATTTTTTAAAGTCAACCATATGCCTTTTCAGGTATTTTCTCCTGCATAGATGGACTGAGAATTAATAACAGTGACTACATTATTTAACAGACGCAGTAAAGAGATCATCACCAGGTGAGGACCATCACTGCCACCAACGGCTTCTCCAGCCAGATATGGGGACATATGGTGCCTTCTGAGAATGTGCAAACGCAGAGTATACTGTGCATACTGCGGCATACTGGGGCATACTGGGGACAGGCACAGACTGGCAACTCCCATTCACCTTTGCAAACAACGAACCTGTGCATTCTGACTCCAGGAATGCCTGGAATACGGACTGCCTCTAATTAACAACCGAGAGAAACGCAGTGGTATAAAATTGATAGAAGAAATGTAAAATTGAACAAATGAATAATGATTAAATGGAAAAGCTATGTGTAACTCCCAGTAAATTATATTTTATGGCATCAAAAACATGCAATTTTTTCCCCAGAAGAAAGGATCTAGAATTTCCAAGGTAAAGAAATTTGGCATAAAATATGAGAGGAAGAGGGTATTGAATTTAGAAGCATGGCAGGCCCAACAGGAACAGATACTAAACTAAACAGTCAGGAAAGGCCTCAAATCCCAAAGCAGAACACCCCCTCCAGCGTGCTAAGGGCAGAGGCGCAACAGCGTGAGCTTCGGCCACCCGGCTAGCTTTCCTTCCTTCCTTCCTTCCTTCCTTCCTTCCTTCCTTCCTTCCTTCCTTCCTTCCTTCCTTCCTTCCTTCCTTCCTTCCTTCTTTCTTTCCCCAAATGCCCCTAGGACAGGACCTGTGACGGATGGCAGGATTCTGTCCTGAGGATGTAAGAGGCAGTCTCTATTCCCACATCGCTCACAGGCCAGCGGGATCGTGGCTCAAAGACAAAGTAACACCCCACCTCAGAGCGGTTTCCCCAACTCAAAACGCAGCCAGAATTCGTCAGTGCCTGTGGGGTGAGATCCAGGGTCCCCAGCCTTTCTCTCTGGCAATCCCCCACCTGTCCCACCCCCGATCTTCCTTCTGGGCTCCCAAGGAGCTTCACTCCAGCCTCAGGGCTTGCACCTGTGCCCTCCACCAGAAATGCTCTTGTGCTCCGTCACTGAGTGGCCGGCTCTCTGTCTGTCACCTGCCCTTCCTTGACTTCACGGCAGGTCAGCTCCAGTCAAGGCAAACAGACAGCCTCGTAGACAGAGGCGTCCAAGCAACTGCAGGACACGTATGGTGAGGGCAGTGCTCTGCGGAGGAGGTTTCAGCGAGCCCCAGCTCTGTTCACCCTTTGGGTGACACTGCTGGTGCTCAAGGTCACCCAGAGTTGCAGAGCAGGAGCGATATGGGGAAAGTCAGAATTCTCACCGTTCTTAACAAAATTCAACTGATTTTCCTCGAAACAACAACGGAAAACCAGAACACAGAAAAACTTATGTTCCTGGAAGACTTTGATTAATTTCTAGAGTTGTGGAAAAGCTTCTTCTGACCATTTCGGCCATCTTTTCTTAGTGGGAGAGTGACATTCAGAGGTCGTTACTCTGTTGTTTCACTTCTTTTTGTCTCAGTCTCTGTCTCTGTCTGTCTGTCTCTCTCTCTTTCACATTTAAACTCCCCTCTTGGCTGCATCAACCTATAGGCAGCTTCAGTACTTCCCTTTGAAAACTCCTCCCACTTCTCTCGAGTGCTCCCCCAGCTTCAGCCTCTGAAGGCATCTGAGGGCGCCAGACCAGCTTCTCAGGCGCATCCACTGCTGCGTCCACTCCACGCTGCACCTACCCCTCGGCTGGCCCAGGAACCTCCCCAGGGTCTCCTGAGGCCTCCACCCGCCCACACCCAACCGCCATCCTCCATACCCTTGCTGGACCTCCCAGCGCCGACTTCCTTCCAGAAACACTCCTCCCCTGGCTACAGTCTCCAGTGTCCTTCCCGCTGCTCCTCAGCCTGAGGGTAAGGCATAGTCTCTTCTACCCAGCTGGCAGCCATGGCATTCATCAGAGACACAAGAGGGGAGAGAGAGGAGAGACAGAGGGAGACAAAAGAGAGAGAGAGACAGAAGACAGAGACATGGAGAGACATGGGGGAGACAGAGACAGAGAGAAGAGTGGAGTGAGAGACAGAGAGATGGTGGGCCTCACTCCCTCATGGGTGACATCCTCACTGTTGCTCTGGAACCTCACCCAGGCCCTGGCCTCAGCCTCAGAATGTGTGATTCTCACATGATTTTCTCCAGTCCAGCCCCCTCCTCTGATCTGCAGCTGGCATCTCCCACTGTGCCCTTGTCCCATCCTCTAAACACAGGACCAGGGTGTCCCAGGTAAGTACTGACCTCCTGAAAGCATTGACACATGACCTGGGCTGACAGACCGTCCACTCAGGCCCTGAGACCCTCTGGGACTGCTAGCCCCTACAACTTTTTCCAAATCCCCTGTAATTCCCCTTGGAGTGTGTCTGTGAACAGTTGCAACATCCATCCCATTTGAAAGACAGGACCCCAGCAATAATCCCCGGAACACTGCTCACCTACACTGTCCTTGCCAGGCCCTTGCAACATGCTACCTGCTGACCATCCTGTCAGGCACCTGCTCAGAACTGCTGACCATCCCAGTGGGTCACCTGCTCACACCTGCTGACCATCCTGACAGAGTCCTGCTCACACCAGCCCCCTGGAGCCGGCTGGGCACAATTTGTCTGAATCTGCTATCAGTGAAGTCAGCCTGTAGGTGAAATGAGCAAATACTACAACCACTGTTGTTACACACGAGAAGAGGTAGTTGGCACTTCCCTGTTGCCATCATTTCCCAAGCACCTTCAAATGTAAAGATGCTTCCTCGAGCTGACATAGCTATGCTGAGCACCTGCCTGGTTTCAACTCCGGAAGTCATTCAGGAGAACCTCCCCTCTCTCTCATCTGGTAGTCGGTCAGGAGACCCTCCCCTCTCTGGTCCAGAAGTCAGCCAGGAGAACCTCCCCTCTCTCTCATCTGGAAGTCGGTCAGCAGAACATCCACTCTCTGGTCCAGAAGTCAGTTAGGAGAAGCTCCAGTCTCTCTTCCAGAAGCCACTCAGGAGAACCTCCCCTCTCTCATCCAGAAGTCAGTCAGGAGAACCTCCCCTGTCCCTCATCTGGAGGTCATTCAGGAGAGCCTCCCCTCTCTCTCATTCAAGAACCTTCCCTCTCTGGTCCAGAAGTCACTCAGGGAAAACTCCCCTGTCTCTCATTCAGAAGTCAGTCAGGAGAACCTCCCCTCTCTCATCCAGAAGTCAGTCAGGAGAACCTCTCATCTCTGGTCCAGAAGTCATTCAGGAGAAACACCCCTCTTTCTCGTCCAGAAGTAAGACAGGAGAACCTCCCCTGTGTAGTCCAGAAATCTGTCAACAGAACCTCCCTCTCTCTCACCTGAAAATCAATCATGGGAACCTCCCCTCTCTATCCTGCAAGAGTACCTCCCCTCTCTCATCCAGAAATCGGTCAGCAGAACCTCTCCTCTCTGATCCAGAAGTCCGTCAGGAGAACCTCCCCTCTCTCTCATCCAGAATTCATTCAGAGAACCTCCCCTCTCTCTTGTTCAAGAAACTCCTCTCTCTGGTCCAGAAGTCAGTAAGGAAAATCTCCCCTCGCTCTCATCCAAAAGTCAGTCAGGAGAAACTCCCCTCTCTCATCCAGAAGTCACTCAGGACCACCTCCCCTCTGTCACATCCAGAAGTCGGTCAGGTGAAGCTCCCCTCTCACATCCAGAAGTCAGTCAGGAGAATCTCACCTCTCTCTCTCCGGAAGTCATTCAGGACTACTTACACTCTCTCTTGCTCAAGAACCTCCCCTCTCTGGTACAGAATTCAGTGTGGAGAACCTCCCTTCTCTCTCGTCTAAAGTTAAGACAGGGGAACCTCCCCTGACTGCTCCGGAAGTCAGTCAGGAGTACCTCCCCTCTCTCTTGCCTGAAGTCAGTCAGGAGAATCGCCCCTCTCTTTCCATCAAGAGAACCTCCACTCTCTGGTCCAGAATTCTGTCAGGAGAACCTCACCTCTCTCTCATCCGGAAGTCATTCAGAAGAATGTCTCCTCTCTCTCTTCAACAACCTCCCCTCTCTGGTCCAGAAGTCACTCAACAGAACCTCCCCTCTCTCCCGTCCAGAAGTCAGTCAGGAGAACCTCCACTCTCTGGTTCAGAAGTCAGTCAGGAGAACATCGCCTCTCTCTCATCCAGAAGTTGGTCAGCAGAACATCCATTCTCTGCTCCAGAACACAGTCAGGAGAACCTCCCATCTCTCATCCAGAAGTCAGTCAGGAGAACCTCCCCTATCTCATCCAGAAGTCAGTCAGGATAACTCCCCTGTCTTTCATTCAAGGACCTCCACTCTATGGTTCAGAAGTCAGTCAGGTAAACTTCCCATCTCTCTCGTCCAAAAGTCAGTCAGAAGAACCTCCCCTCTGTTGCCCAGAAATCAGGCAAGAGAACCTCCACTCTCTCATCCGGATGTATGTCAGTAGAACGTCCACTCTCTGGTCCAGAATCAGTCAGGAGAACCTCCCCTCTCTCTTGTCCGGAAGTCGGTCAGCAGAACCTCCGCTCTCTGGTCCAGAAGTCATCCAGGAGAACCTCCCCTCTTCTCTCACCTAGAAGTCAGTCAGGGTGATCTCCCCTCTCTCTCCTTCAAGAGAAACTCCATGTATGGTCCAGAATTCGGTCAGGAGAACCTCCCCTCAGCCTCATTCAGGATCCGCTGATCTCTGTTCCAGAAGCCCGTCAGGAAAAGCTCCCCCTCTCTCTTCCAAAGTCAGTCAGGAGAACGTCCCCTCTATCGTCCAGAAATCAGTCGGGGAACCTCCCCTATCTCTCATCTGGATGTCGGTCAGCAGAACCTCCATCTCTGGTCCAGAAGTCAGTCAGGAGAACCTCCCCCTCTCTCTCACCTAGAAGCCAGTCAGGATGATCTCCCCTCTCTCTCCTTCAAGAGAACCTCCATCTCTCGTCCAGATTTCGGTCAGGAGAACCTCCCCTCACTCTCATCCAAGAACCGCTGATCTCTGGTTCAGAAGTCCATCAGGAAAACCTCCCCCTCTCTCTTCCAAAGTCAGTCAGGAGAATGTCCCCTCTATCGTCCAGAAATCAGTCGGGGAACCTCCCCTCTCTCTCATCCGGAAGTCGGTCAACAGAACCTCCGCTCTCTGGTCCAGAAGTCAGTCAGGAGAAACAACTTTCTCTCATATATGGAGGTTGGTCAGTAGAACCTCCCCTCTCTCGCGGCCTGGAAATCAGTCAGGAGATTCTCCCCTCTCTCTCCTTAAAGAGAACCTCCACTCTCTAGTCCAGAATTCAGTCAGGAGAACCTCCCCTCACTCATCCAGAAGCCGATCAGGAGAACCTCCCCCCTCTCTCAAAAAAGAACCTCCACTCTCTGGTCCAGAAGTCACTCAGGAAAACCTTCTCTCTTTCTCGTCCAAAAGTCAGTCAGGAGAACATCCCCTCTCTGGTCCAGAAGTCAGCCAGGAGAACCTCCCCCCTTTCTCATCCAGAAGTCAGTCAGGAAACCTCCCCTCTCTCTTGTTCAAGAACCTCCTCTCTCTGGTTCAGAAGTCAGTCAGAGGAACCTCCCCTCTCTCGTTCAGAAGTCAGTCAGGAGAACTTCCCCTCTCTTATCCAGACGTCAGTCAGGAAAACCTCCCCTCCTTCTCATCGAGAAGTCAGTCAGGAGAACCTCCCCTCTCTCTCATCTGGAAGTTGGTCAGGAGTACCTCCCATCTCTGGTCCAGAAGTCACTCAGGTGAACCTCCCCTCTGTCTCATCCAGATGTCAGTCAGGAGAACCTCCCCTCTCTCTTATCCAGAAGTCGGTCAGGAAAACCTCCCCTCTCTCTCGTTCAAGAACTTCCCCTCTCTTGTCCAGACGTCAGTCAGGAAGAACCTCTCCTCTCTCTAACCCAGAAGTCGGTCAGCAGAACCTCCCTTCTCTGTCATTCATAAGAACTTCCACTCTTTTGTCCAGAAGTCAGTCAAGAGAACCTCCCATCTGTCTAACTCAAGAACCTCCACTTTCTGGTCCAGAAGTCAGTCAAGAGAACCTCCCATCTCTCTCATTCAACAACCTCCACTCTCTGGTCCAGACGTCAGGAAAACCTGCCCACTCTCTCATGTAAAAGTCAGTTAGGACAACCTACCCTCTCTCGTCCAGAAGTCAGTCAAGAGAACCTCCCTTCTGTCTCATCCAGAAGTCGGTCAGTACAACCTCCACTCTTTGGTCCAAAAGTCAGTCAGGAGAACCTCCCTTCTCTCGTCAAGAAGTCAGTCAGGGGAAACTCCCCTCTCTCGCACAGATGTCAGTCAGGAGAACCTCCCCTCTCTCATCCAGAAATCAGTCACCAGAACCTCCCCTCTCTCTTATCCTGGAGTCACTCAGGAGAAACTCCCTCTCACTTATTCAAGAACCTCCCCTCTCTGGTCTGGAAGTCAGGAGATCTTCCCCTCTCTCTTGCCGAGAAATAAGACAGGAGAACTTCCCCTGGTCTGGGCCAGAAATCAGTCAGGAGTACCTTCTCCTCACTCTCGTCCAGAGGTCAGTGAGCAGACCCTCCACTCTCTGATCCAGAAGTCAGTCAGGAGAACCCCCATCCCACCCCCTTCTCTCTCTTCTGGAAGTTGGTCAGGAGAACCTCCCCTCTCTCGCCTGGAAGTCAGACAGGAGATCTCCCCTCTCTTTTTTCAAGAGAACCTCCACTCTCTGGTCCAGAATTCCATCAAGAGAACCTACTTTCTCTTGTCCAGAGTCAGTCAGGAGAACCTCCCCTCTCTCTCATTCAAGCAACTCCACTCTGGTCCAGAAGTCAGTCAGGAGAACCTTCCCTCTCTCGTCCAGATGTCCGTCAGGAGTACCTCCCCTCTCTCTTGTCCGGAAGTCATACAGGACAACCTCCTCTCTCTCTTGTTCAAGAACCTCCCCTCTGTGGCCCAGCAGTCAGTAAGGAGTACCCCCCTCTCTCTCACTCAGATGTAAGACAGGAGAACCTCCCCTGTCTGGACTGGAAATCAGTCAGGAGAACCTCCCATATCTCTCTTCCGGACATTGGTCAGCAGTACCTCCACTCTCTGGTCCAGAAGTCAGTCAGCGGAACCTCTCCTCTCTCTGACCTGGAAGTCAGTGACAAAATCTTCCCTCACTCTCGACCAAAGTCAGTCAGGAGAACCTCCCCTCTCTCTTGCCTGAAGGCAGTCAGGAGAATCTCCGATATCTCTATTTCAAGAGAACCCCCACTCTCTCATTCACAAGTCAGTCAGGAGATCCTCCCCTCTCTCGTCCAAAAGTCAGTCAGGAAATCCTCCCCTCGCTCTCATTCAAACACTGCCAATCTCTGGTCCAGAAGTCAGTCAGGAGAACCTCCCCTCTCTCGTCTAGAAGTCAGTCAGGAGAACCTCCCCTCTCTCTCATGCAAGAAACTCCACTCTCTGGTCCAGAAGCCAGTCAGGAGATCCTCCCTTCTCATCCAGATGTCAGTCAGGAGTACCTCCCCTCTCTCTCGTCCAGACGTGAGTCTGGAGTACCACCCCTCTCTCTTGTTCAAAAACTTCCCCTCTGTAGTCCAGAAGTCAGTCAGGAGAACCTCCCCTCTCTCTCATGCAAGAAACTCCACTCTCTGGTCCAGAAGTCAGTCAGGAGAACCTCTCCTCTCTCGTCCAGATGTCAGTCAGGAATACCTCCCCTCTCTCTCTCTTACCGAAGTCATACAGCACAACCTCCCCTTTCTCGTGTGCAAGAACTTCCCCTCTCTGGTCCAGAAGTCACTCAGGAGTACCTCCACTCTCTTGTCCAGATGTCAGTCAGGAGTCCCTCCCCTCTCTCTCATCCGGACGTCGTACACGACAACTTCCCCTCTCTCGTCAAGAACTTCCCCTCTCTGGTCCAGAAATCAGTCAGGAGAACCTCACCTCTGTCATGTCTGGAGGTCGTTCAGCAGAACATCCACTCTATAGTCCAGAAGTCAGTCAGGAGAACCGCCCCTCTCTCTCATCTGGAACTCATTCAGGAGAACCTCCCATCTTTCTCTTTCAAGAACCTCCCCCGTCTCTCTCATTCAAGAACCTCCACTCTCTGGTCCAGAAGTCAGTCAGGAGAAGCTCTCCTCTCTCTCATCCAGAAGTAAGGCAAGAGAACCTCCCCTGTCTGGTCCAGAAATCAGTCAGGGGAAAGTCTGCTCTTTCTCTCCTGGAAGTCAGTCAGGATAATCTCCCCTCTCTGTCCTTCAAGAAACCTCCACTCTCTGATCAAGAAATCAGTCAAGAGAACGGCTCCTCTCTCTCATCCTGAAGTCGGTCAGCAGAACCTCCCTTTTCTGTTCCAGAAATCAGTCAGGAGAAACTCCCCTCTCTCTTCCCTGGTAGTCAGTCAGAATAATCTCCACTCTCTTTCTGTCAAGAATATCTCCACTCTTTGGTCCAGAAATGAGTCAGGAGAACATCCTCTATCTCTCGTCCAGGAGTGCATCAGCAGAACCTCCCCTCTCTCACCCAGAAGTCAGTCAGGGGACCCTCCCCTGTCTCTCATTCAAGAACATCTACTCTATGGTCCAGAAGTCAGTCAGGAAAACCTAACTTTCTCTTCTCCAATATTCAGTCAAGAGAACCTCCCCTCTCCTCCAGACGTCAGTCAGAACATCCCCTCTCTCCCATCCGGAAGTTGGTCAGCAGAACCTCCACTCCCTCTTCCAGAAGTCAATCAAGAGAACCTCCCCTCTCTCTCATCAGGAAGTCAGTCAGGAGAACCTCCCCTCTCTCTCATCCAAAAGTAAGACAGGAGAATCTCCCCTCTCTCATCCATATGTCCATCAGGAGAAACTCCCCTTCTCATCCAGAAGTCGGTGTAGAGATCCTCGACTCTCTGGTCCAGAAGACAGTCAGGAGAACCTCCCCTCTCTCGTCCAAAACTCACTCAGCAGAATCTCCCCTCTCTCGTCCAAAACTCAGTCAGCAGAACCTACCCTCTCTCTCGTACATGAGAACCCTCCTCTCTTGCCCAGAAGTCAGTCAGGAGAACCTCCCCTCTCTCTCATCCGGAAGTCGGTCTGGAGAACCACCACTCTCTCATCCAGAAGACAGTGAGGAGAACCTCCCATGTCTCTCACCTGGAAGTCAGTCAGAAGGACCTCCTCTCTCTCTCTCATGAGCCCCCACAATGAAGCCAGAGTGTCTTAACCAAGAACAAATCAGACCATAGCCTGTTCCTGATCAGAATTCCCACTAACTTGCAAACACTTCTCCATATTGGCCACTGGATTCCCACATGGATCATTTCATTCTCGCAGTTCCAAGGGGACAGGGGTTTGGAAAAGGAGGAATGGCCAACATCGTTAATTGTGGTAAAGGCATCTAGTGCGGTGAGTACTAGAATGTGTGGAGTGAGAAAAATTATTCCAAACTTTGCCACATTCGGTGGCTGAAAGCAAGCCACGGATCACGTCCACACTAGAGGGAAGGGAATTCCAGGGACATGAGTTCTGGGAGGTCATCTTCCTCTGCCTGCCACGCCTCTACACCCCAGTCCCCAGCAAAGGGTCTGAGGAAGAAGAACCCACAGTCCTCACAGTAAAACACGCATTCCCCTGCACCTTGCACACCAACGTCAGTTTTAGGAAGACACGGCGAGGCAAACGTTGTTAGCCAGCGCCTAATTCATCCAGGCGTTGTCAGCCAAGTGGAAAGCTACTTATTTACCGAGTAAGAAAGAAACAATCCCGGCCCTTGTGAAGTCTTCAGCTCAGTGCCAAGCAGCATGCTTCAGTGTAGCGATGAGAACACTAAATAACAGAAACACAAAACAGCAGCAACAGCCATTTTTTAAAGGAATTTTGTCAATTTGAAGTCCAATATAGACGCTAATAATTGTTGTATTTACTCTGAATAACTCATCATAATGCCAGAGGTCTGGCTCATTTTTCCTGTGTGTTCGATAAAGCATGTGTTTATAAATACATGTTGAGGTTCCCAGAGATCTGTGTGCTCCATTCTTCATTCTGAGAGACAATTGATTAGCAGTACCTTGAAGTCATTTTTCAAGGAATAACCATCAATATTGACAGCTGCCAGTCTTTTCCATTTATAATCAGCTAAAAACAGTTCTTGCCCATGGGGAAAATATTTACATTTCCAACCTGGGGTTACTTTCTAACTCCCAGGGTAGGAATCAGGCATTATGTTGTGGTTCCTTAGAGATTCAGCTGTCCAAACAGCAGCTGACACAGAGAGCTGTGTGCACATTTGGAAGGGGGCTGATTAGCTTGTGCACCTGCAGAGCACATACACTCCTTGCAACCTTGTTCTCCAGCACCGGCATTCTGAACAGGGCTGGACACCAGTGGGGCAGGGCAGAAGACACCCATGACTCGGGGTCAGAAGGACCTGAGCTTGAATTCCTGCCTCCCCTCACCCGCTAAATTACTCATGTCCCCAGGCAATTGCTTCATCTCTGAGTCTCAGGCTCCCCTGGGCGACGAAGCCCCCAGCCCCTCAGTTTCATAGACATTTGATAGGGACTGAGCTTGAACCGCACACACCCTGAAAACCATAGATCACAGGGGTTGTTTGCAAGGTAACTGGCAACTCCGGGGCACGTTCCCTGTACTAGATTCAGTTCTTTAAAAGTACTGGATACAAGGTTTTGCAACAGAAAAATGGGCTTCTATGTTGTGTTTCACTGGTGGAAAGAGAATTGTTTTCTCTTAGCCCCCCCACCCCGACTCCACCGGCCCAGCTAGTCTGGTGACAGCTGAGACAAAAGAGTGAAGAAGGGGCCCACACGACCTCACCTGTGGGAAGAGCATCCTCATGGCAGCCCTGGGGAGACGACAACCAAGTAAGGAGCTCACTGCCATGTGCTCTCCCCATCCCCACCCCCGCCCCCATCCCCAGCCACCAGCAGGAAGGTGGCAGCTCACTTTGTGGGGACGGGAGACACGCTGGCCGAAGGTGACACACTCTGTGTTCAGAACACTTGTGTGATGGTCACACCTGCCTCTTTGGGGCTCCACAAATATGCCACCAGCCATCACCAAGACCGTCACCCATCCGGCCTGCGTGTCATGAAACTAGATGACCTTCATTCAGGATCAAGATCTGGAGACTGGTGGAGATGATTGCAGGACCCCTTAGTCTTCCGGGGCCCAGATTTGACTGGTATGTGAGAGTCAGCCCAAGGCAGGCTTCTCTGTCCCCTGAGTAGGAGTTCATCCTTCTATGGGAGGCTCGTGAGAACATCCCGGTGTATGTGTGTGCACACACACTCACACACACCTCTCGGGGATACTACAACGCTGTCAGCTCTGAGAACGTGATGCATGAACTCTAGGCAAATGTGTTTAACAAACTGCAGGATTTTGAGGGGGGGGGAAGGATACTGGTGCTATCTCTGCCCCAAACTGGTTTAAGATCACCAGTAAACGTAAGAAAGAGTGGTCTCAAACACCAACCACCCCTGAAATACTGAGAGATTTGCCAGACTCATAGTGAACAGGAAACACAAGAACAGAGACTATCACAGAGACTTTCCTGATGTACCGAGAACCCGGAACGGCACTCTGTGCCCCTCATCCTTTATCATGGCCATGAATCTCCACAACCATTTCAAGAACTAAGCATCAGCACTGCTCCCTTCTCACAGATGAGAAAACAAAGGCTTGAAATCTTCCACCCATATTTCCTTGGTCTGACAGCTAAGAAGGAGCGTGATGGGCGCTTAGTTCTCCAATTCCAATTTCCCAATCTCATTTAATAGTGAGTATTGCTTCCGGAACATGAACAAGAAAGTAGCCAGCAGGCCTTTCATGATAGAGGGTGCTTGTAAGATAAACATCGATTCGGTTGGATTGACGCCCTCCACACCCCGCCACCCCCCCCCCCCCGGCCCTGTAGATATATAGGGTTTTGCTTTTAGTGTATCCTCTCCTTTACCTGGAAAAAAAAAAACAAAACAAAACACACACACATATTGACATATCATTTGAAAAGCTTACAAATGACTCTTGCAAGTATAATAACACCACTGATCAGTAGACTTGGAGATGAGGCACGCACTGGGATAAAAGTATTTTTCTCCCAAAGGGACAACACACTTAGCGATAAAGTGCCCATCAACAGATCCTGCCCAGCAGTGAAAACACAGGCTATGGACACATAACTAGGGAGGGTGTGCACAGCACTCTCAGCTGGAACACAGAATTATTTTATTTATGAAAAAGCACTTGTGCAATTTTGCTGACAGAGGGGTTTACTTGGGAAGGAGAGTGCGTTCTGCTCAGATTTCTTTATTGGTATGCCACGGAACTCCAAGCGCTGCTCAAAAAACTGTCATCGTCAAGTCTGCATTTCGGGGATCAGGAGTGAGCCATAAAAACTGACCCCTGGCAGGCTGCAACTTGATAACCATCCTCTAAATGAACAACCAGCTTCTTCTGTCACTCCTCGTGGTAGCTTAGACATGAACACTCTTTGGAGTCCCAGATGTTCAAGAGAAACCAGTGCAGTGTCACTGGGATGGAGGGAGGGTGGCTAGAGATGGGAGACACTTCTGTGGATTATGACAGCAGAGCTTTGTTTCCATATAGTTCCTGCTTTCAGACTGAACAGATGGAACCTTCACTCCCTGCACAGTACGAGATATTCCTCCCCAAATGATCATCCTTGGTGCCATCTCCCAGGCCAGCTTTGGGCCATCGCAGTTACCCACAAGCCTGTGCCATGAAGTCTCAGGGAGGGGAAGTGAACAGAGAGGTGCTTCTTTCTAATGCACCCTGACCTTCCTCAAGCCACACGATCCCCAGTATCAGAGAACAAGTCCTGATGGGACCAAGTCTTTCGTTTTCAAAGCATGGTCCTCAGACACGCAGGGCACCACATCTTCGGAACTGCTGTGTTTTCCACCTCTAATTAAGGATTTGGGGGTACAGCACGGAGCCCCAGGGAGTCTGGACACGGCTTATTTGCAACAGTACAGAATGAGCTCCGACCACTCAGGATAAGATGTGAAGGCTTGTGGTATCTCTCTACTGATGCTTCTCCATGCTTCTCCCCACCCATCCCACACCCTGCGGGGGCAGGCAGTATGACAGGGACTAAGTTGACGGAGGCACCATGGAGATTTACATGGTTTTGGAACTTACAAAACTTGCTCAGAGTTTTTCCTCCTGGCTCAGGCCGGGTCCAGGACATGGCTCGGTCCCCACATGGCCATAAAACCAGCTCTGAGGCCACAGGCCAAATGGTTTCCATCTTTTTTTTTTTAATGGTTATTTATTTTTGAGACAGAGAGAGACAGAGCATGAATGGGGGAGGGTCAGAGAGAGTGGGAGACAGAACCTGAAACAGGCTCCAGGCTCCCAGCTGTCAGCACAGAGCCCGACACTGGGCTCAAACTCAAGGACCGCGAGATTATGACTTGAGCCAAAGTCGGATGCTTAACCGACTAAGCCACCCAGACCCTCCCAAACAGTTTCCATCTTAATTCACCCAGCTCCCGGGTCCACCACTGCAGCTGTGGAGGCAACTGCATCTCACAACTTGGCTTCCTCCTTGCACTTTGCTTCATGAAGCCCCAGAACACAGGAGCTGTACTGTTCCCCAATTTCATGCTGGCAAAGTGAGCTCTTCTCCACTCCTCTGTCGTTGCATGGAAATTGCGGTGTGGCAGGGGACCCCGGAACCCTGTTCTGGCCCCCAGGCCTGTCTGTCGACAAGAATGTGAAGTAGGAACCGGTTTTCCTGCCCAGCAGAGGGGTTCGTTTTCCTACTGTGTATAATGAAGACTCTTGCTCAGACTTGTCCATCTCCAACACACTGTTCCAGCAAGGCACAGTAAGTATTTCATCCTGTTAGACATCAGATGGACCCATTACATGGACACAGTGTAGCAACGGGGCTTGTCCTGTCCTCTGGGAGATAAAACAGTTCTCCCATGAATTCACTAACACACTCATTGAGCATTCACTATGTAAACGGCCAATTGGGGTTTACTGAGAAGCCAGAGGTGGGACCCTTGTCCTCACAGCTGACAAGTAGCTGTGGATAGTACCGCTGAGCTCCGAGAGTCGGCAGACAAAGACCTGGCTTAGCGTAGCACTAGGTGACCCGTCCAGACAGGGAAGGCCACTCACATGCAGGGGAAGACACTTCTCCAGGTGGGGGAGGGCTCAAAGGAGGAGGTCCTGGAGAGAAGGGGGATATGAGCAGGGTTGGGCAGGGGTCCAGGTGGGGAACTGCAGCTGGAGTCACAAGACAGGCTGCATCTGCCCCCTTGTGTCACACGGAGGGCGCTTGGTGGCCCAGGCATTTGGTGACGTGAAGGCGTAGGCCGGGTAGGGCGGCAGTTTGTCCCCATCGCTCTGCCCTATGAGTCCGGCCCATGTTGACTCTCCCAGACCCCCAACCAAAGATGGCTCAGTGGCCTCCACCTCCCTTCAGCTGGTGAATTATGATGGAAGTTGTGGGCCCGGAGCCCAGGGGACGTCCCTCTGTAGGAGGAAAGGAAGGAGACAGATGTGCTGTCAATGCTGGGCAGCAAATTATCCAGCAGACGATGGTGGGCCAGGAAAATTCACATTCGTGCATATTCACGGAGCCTTGCACACAACATGGAAACACAAGACTCTAGCAGAGAGGAATATGTCCCTTAAAGGGGAATTTGTTCATTCTCGGAGGAAAAGCTTCACAGTTGGTAGAAAGAAAGTGGACTAGGTCATAGATTCAGAGGAACAGGACGGGCCAGTGGAAACTTAAAGGGAAACCAGCCAGAAAAGGAGGGGCTGGCACAAACTTGCAGAAATGTCTTGAAGACCAAAGAGGGGAGGAGAGCAAAGGGCACTCAGCTGGGGCCAGACTTCCTTCTCTCTCAGTTACCTGGCGACCAACCCCCGCAGGATGGAAATGATTTAACGGTAAGCAAACCCACACGTTCATGGATGAAAATACCAGCTAGGCAGGACCACCCTGGAGGCCCTGAGGGAGGCATTTAGAGAGGGCTGTTCACCAGGCAGGGCAGCCTGCGGGTCCGCACTGGGTTAAGTCGGGGACCACCCACAGGCAGACCTGTTCTTCTGCTTCACTGTAACAACTTCCTGCACAGGCTGTCCGCACACTCTCATCTTCGTGTTTGCTGGACCTGGCACTGGAGACTGGCAGGACCCGCTCACCCGGTGCCCACTGCCTGTTGGGGGATGGCACTAGCAAGACCCCCTATTTCTCTGACCTCCCCGAGGGTCCCATCAGCAGCAGGATATGACGGTCACAGGGGAAGGGAGGCCCACCGGAAGTCATGATGACTGCGTGGCACGTCTTCAACTCTCTGTGGTTTCAGGCCAGTTGCTGGCAAAGGTTCCTCCCTGGTGAACTCGATCTTCCCCTGGAGCCTCCCTCCCGCACCTGGAGGGAGGGTCCTTAGGCAAGTCTACATCCCCTCGGACGTTAGACTCTCCCCATGTCCACCTCTAAGCCACGACCTGGGGAACAGAGAGGATACACTCTGTAGCCACGAGCCACCCAGCAACCCAGGAAGGGCAGTATGGCACATGCTCCCGAAATCATTATTAGTCTTGCAACAATCCCAACTTCTAATCCCACCGATGAGGCCCTAGCCCCCGAAAGAGCCGGATGCGCGCAGAAAGACAGAGGTATCAGTGCACTTGGTGGCGCGACGACACATTTTCTGTTGGCACTGCTGGGGGTGGACGCTGCTGGAATCTGCTGGGTGGAGGCCAGGGATGCTGGCAGATATCCTGCAGCAGCCAGAAAAGCTCCCGTGGCAAAAAGTAATCCTGCCCAAAGTGTCAACAGTGCTGTTGTGAGAATCCGTGATGCAAAATTGTGTTCATTGCAACGATTTCACAGTTGAGGCAGAGGAAAAAAAAAAAAAAAAAAAGGAAACGGCCTAACTTTCCCAACATAGAGACTTGCTTTAAATGCATTTAATAACTGGAGAATGTCAAATTCAAATACCTTTTAAAAAGTTCACTTTTTAGGAAAATTTAATGGCATGAGAAAATGTTCCTGGTATATTGCCGAGCAAACAGGTCAGTGATTCCCAAGGGTTCTGGAGGAAAGATGGACAGGCGAGCCTCAAGGGAAATACTCCAAGTGACACTGTAATGGTGGATGGAAGTCACTGCACGTCTGTGGAAGTCCGCAGATGTACAACACCGAAAATGAACACTAAGGCCAAGTGCAAGCTTTACGGTTAATGACAGAGGATCCCCACCGACCCAGCGCCCATACCTCCTGCACCCTCCCAGGCAAGCTGCCAATGGGAGGAATGGGGGAGCAGGAGGGAGAACATACAGGGGGAGCCTTGGCACTCCCCACGGGTTTCTCTGTGAAACTAAAACTGCTCGATGAGTCCATTACTTAAAATAATGATAAAGGAGGTTACGGATATCACGCTGCCTGTTCCACTGTCGCCTTGATGACATCAAGACTCCTCACTCAACCCCCCACCACCCTCACCTTCCAGGAGGATGACCGAGGACTGAGGACAGACACGCCGCCGGAAATTTGGAAGCAATCACCTAAGTGCAGGAGTGACGGCCGGGTGCCTCTTCAGATGGGGAACTCACAGCACTGGCTTCCCTCTGTGTCTTCTACCGCCAAGGTGAGAAGAATGCGTCTCTCTCTCCCTCTGAGTGTTCAGCCTCTGGGGAGGGGTGGCGCTGGGCCTCCCGCCCCTCCAGGCGGACGCGGGGCTCTACCACATGCACACTGCCTAGCCAGGGGCCAGGCCGCCATTGGCCTCCTCAGACCGTGGGGGCCCGGGTTATTCACGGGGGAGCTGGGCATTCCAGAGGACCTGCATGAAGGGGAGACTCCCTCAACCTCCCGAGCCAGCTCACTGGTGCTCTGCGCCTGGGCTTCTGGACACGAGTGCCTGGGCTCGGGGAGGGTTTGGGCAACCCAGGGTCCTGTGTGCAAACCACATCTTAATCCCTGAACCAACTCCCCAGGCTAACAGAGACTCCCGATGCATCTTGCAAGCATGTGCCTGGACATATGTGCCCGCAGCTGCGAGGAAAGAACCACAGACTGAAACATTAACAGGACTCATGCAGTGCTTAGTTTGGGAAGGTGGAATTGTGGTTCACTTTCTCCCCAACATTTTGTTTTAAAAATTTCAAGCCTATAGAAGAGTGAAAAGTACAACTCTCACTTGCATCATTCGCGTGTGTTTTATGTATCTACATGGATATATAGATATGGGACATTTATAAGTATGTATATAGAAACCCATTTATAAGTATGTATATAGAAATATTATATATGAATATATATAAATTATGTAAATGTAATATATAAATATTTATAAAATAATTACGTAGGGATTTTTAACAGAAGAATCACGTGTATGTGTGTATACATAAAGGCACGTTTCTTCTTTTAGGCTGAAGTGTTAGAAAGCTCCTTACAGACACCACATCCTCTAGCCCTGTTACTTGAGCCTTGAGCACCTTCCGAGACCCAGGGCATTCTCCACTGACATCCCTGGCCTTGATGTTGACAGGTCTGGTCCCTTGCACTTGGGGCCCACCTGTGGGGTCAGGAAAGGTTCCTCTTCCCTCCCTTCCCTCCCCGCCCAGCCCAGCCCCTCCCCCTGCTCCTGCCAATCTCCCCAGGATCACTTTCCTACTGAAGCACCTACTCATGGATCCTCTGCTCAGAGTGTGCTTCCGGACACCCTGACCCAAGATGCAGCTTCACCAAGAGAGAGGTCCCTCCACAAATGAGCCCTTGCAAATGCAAGACATGCTTTTCTTTCAGGTCTTCTATTTCCTTCTTGCGTTGTTATCTAGGCTGAATTTATGAAAGGAAAGCACACCCAGGGCTTCTCATGGCAAATAAGAAACATTCCCAATGTCCTCAAATATTTGAAGGCAGCTTAGGAACCGTGGAGTTCAGCGCCAACAGCTTCTGGAGACAGCTAGGCTCGTCACTGAGGAACTCACACAGAGAGAACGTGTCGCTATTTCACGCTCGCAGTGTAGAGACTTGCCCCTGGAGACCACACAGGGCAAGCCCCCATCTGAGGCGTGAGTACATCTGTAGTAACCCACGGGGGCCCCTGCCTCTGGAGACAGCCTACCGTTTGCTGAGCTACTGCTGACTGCTGGAGATGCTTTTCTCCCTCCTGGCTGAACTCCTCTTCAGTGCCAACTCCACCCTTGGACCACAGCTCTGGTTTCCTTTTTTTTTTTTTTTTTTCCTTTTTAATGTTTGTATTTTTTTTTATTTTGGAGGGGGAGGAGAGGGGCAGAGAGAGAGGGAGACACAGAATACGAAGCAGGCTCCAGGCTCCGAGCTGTCAGCACAGAGCCTGACACGGGGCTTGAACCCACGAACCGTGAGATCATGACCTGAGCCACAGTCAGACACTCAACCGACTGAGCCAGCTAGATGCCCCAACTCCAGCTCTGTTGTCTAAAGCCACAAGGGGAACAAATAATCCCTCCTTTCACACACAAGACTTTCAGAGGTGGCAGAAAGCAAGCTCTCCGGCTCCACCTTGTCCCCATGCTGGGTGTATGTGGTCTCGACAACACACTGTTCATTCCCTCATTCGGCAAATGCTTCAAGGGCCCACCACCCATCAGACAGGTGGTCAGTGCCGGAGACAGAGTGGTGAACCAGACAGGCAACCTGAAGCTTATGAATCAGTGTGTAGACAATGAGCATCTGTTCCTCATACCGCGGGGTCCAGT
Organism: Panthera onca; assembly: GCF_046562875.1. NCBI lineage: Eukaryota > Metazoa > Chordata > Mammalia > Carnivora > Felidae > Panthera > Panthera onca. The sequence goes on from NW_027675870.1 coordinate 900,831, forward strand.
CCCACAAAGTCACCCTGCAGAACTTCCAAGCCAAAGGCAGGGAGAAGACTCTTGCACCTTTCTCCTTAAAACGTTCCCCAGGAGTCTTCTGCAGAACACAAGATCCCAAGAGATGCTCCCCAAACAGAGGTCCTAGGAGCACGTGAGATTAACAAAGGCAGTCACATACTCTTCTGGGGTCATAGCACGCGGTGTGTTAGCAATTCAACATCTTCCTGTTGTGCAACATCTACTTGACTGCTCTTAAACATTTTTTTAACACTTATTTGTATTGAGAGACAGAGCATGAGCAGGGAAGGGGCAGAAAGAGGAGGAGACACGGAATCCAAAGCAGGTTCCAGGCTCTGAGCTGTGAGCACAGAGCCTGACGCGGGGCTTGAATTAACAGAGAGATCATGACCTAAGCCAAAGTCGGACGCTTAACCAGCTGAGCCACCCAGGCGCCCCTATTTGACTTCTTTTAAACCAGTGTCTCCCCAACCTATTGGAACCACACAACTCAGTCTTTTTTTGGAAGAGAAGTTTTCCTGTTTTATCTTTTGCAACTATAATGCCTTGAAGCATTCTTGCTTTGCCCTATCCTTAAAACTGGAGACAAAGTAAAACCTGGGTAGGCACTTTCCCTTCCCCCTCCACACCTCAGGGGAGGAGACAGGAAGTTGTGTGCTGGAGCCAGGGTCTGCATGATCAGCAGGAAATGAGCGGCAGGCCCTCTGGGCACATCATGAAGGCCTCCAAGCAGGAGTCAATGTGTCCTCGGGAAGCAACAGGAGATGGGGCAGACAGATTGGTCTATCCTAGGGTCAGGGTCTTGGCTCAGAGGGGACCTGTACCATCATCCACTGAGACAAAGCAACCACCTGTGTGTGACAGTCCCCGGTGATGCGTTTGGCATCGAGAGTCGCTTGGCCTGATTGTCACTGGAATCAGGCCTTGCAGGAATGCCCATCAACTCCTGACAATATCACTGCCAGCTCACAGCCCCTGGCCAAGCATCCCAGGCATTTGCGGAACCAGGATGGGGAGGGGGCCGCCCCAGCATTACCAGGACCCTTCTTGTTGTAAGTGACAGAAACTAAACACAGGCGGGTTTATTAAAGACAAGAACATTTTTGGTTCCCATGACCTGGCGAATAAGCACCAGGCTGGCTGCCGGGGGCCAACCTCTGCTGTCAGGTTTATGTTCACCTCCATGGACTACACTCTGGGGAAGCTCCCCTGGTGGTGACACAGTGCACTGGCTCCTGTCCAGGTGAAGAGAGAAGCCTTTCCTGGGTGTTGAGCACAAGTCCCAGGGCCCACTCAACAGGCCAATGAGTGGATGAAGCTGACTGGCTAGGCCTGGGCCAAGTTTGCTCTCTGTGGCTGGGGTGGAATTAGCCCCACCCAAACCACGCAGACAAAGTGTGGGCACAGAGTGGTCCCCCAAATGAAATTGTGAGTACCCTTACCCCAACACCCAGGAGCGGCTATCCACTGTAGGGGAACGGCATACCTGCCCGCTGACCCAACCGTGTCAAAGACACTGGAGGACAAATCAGATCTTTACTGTCACTCTCACACCTTGGCTTCTTCCTCAATACCGAGTCCCATCTCGCCCTGCTTCCCCCAGTCACCTAATGATTACCTTACAGAGAAGAAAGATGCACCCAGGACTATGCATGCTTAACAATCATTTCGATGGTGTCCAATTCAGGGTGGGAGCAGACCTCCTCCTGGAGGGGACCCCTCAACATGCCCAGAACCGGGGCCCCAACTCTGCAGGAGGTCCGCAGGACAAGGCAGGAATCTGAGTGTGCAGCCAACGTCTCACATAATGCTGACGCACGTGACCCTTGAACAGTGCTTTGAAAAAGCCAGGCTGCATCCATGGAGAAGTAACCAGGGCCTGGGAAATTGTTTCATATCTTTAGAAGAACAAAACAGCCCGAGGATATGCATGCAATGCACAGAATCAGAGGAAAAGAAGGGTGTGATGCAAGATCAAGGAGGGGTCTGTTACTGAGGAGAAATGAAGACGTCTGAAATACCTCCGATGCCATGCTCCGAGGTAAAACAATGGAAAACCCCCATCACTGGGAGAAACTGAGAAATGATGGAAATGGTTAGGTGGGAGGTTCGGTCCTCTCTGGGGAGTCAGAAGATCTACTTTGGGGCCCAGACAGCTCTGTTCCGCAGTGCAGACACCTTCAGTGCATGAAGACCTTGCCTTGGGCTCAGATGTGCCCACTTGTTAGGGTTGGAAGACCAGGAAGTAGAAGCACTGAGCGTGATGATAGACTCCAGCATATAGACACACAGACGTGTCTCCCTGCCTCGTATGGTGTGTGTACACACACACACACACACACACACACACACACACACACACACACACACCCTGGAAGAGTTCCACTAATTCCTGTGATATGAGAATTTGAATGTTTTACTTTATTTTTATATAAATAAAGAACACAAAAAAACTGCAAGTCAGGACGGACCAGGCTGTTAACTACATGCCATAGTAACAAACGGTTTCCTGAATATGGTGGCTTAAAACAGCAAAGGTTTGTGTCTGAGGAAGCAACACGCTGTCTGCGGGTGGGTGGGAGTTCTGCTCTGCTCCCCAGTGGGACACCGTTCCGGCACCTCTGCTGCTCAAGGCAGTGGAGGGAGGGAGGGCCTCGTGGATGTCACACCAGCAGTGGAAGTGACATGTGCCGACTCCACTCACAACCCCCTGGCCACTTGGGAGTGTTCACCTGACCCCTCCCCCCAACAACAGGGGACATGCCAGGAAAGGTAACTCTACCAGATACACAGAGAGGGACCATATACATAGATGTATTTCTACCATCTACAGAGAAATTGCTTCTCTGTCTAATGCCCCTGCACTGCCCTCTCCACACTCACTTTCTTGAAGAGGGGGTGGGTGGCAGGACATCCTGTCCCTGGGTCAGCTAGAGAACCGCTCCACGAGCTACGCACACATTAGCGGGCCTGGCGCCGTGCCAGGGACCAGATGTGGGGCTGTGGCAATGTGAGCTAGCTCCCGCCTTCTCAAAGTTTACGTCACACTGCGGGGACCGATAATGTGTGAACAAACCCTCAGGTAAGACACTCTCCAATGGTGATAAATGCTCTGAAGAAAATCAACCAGGGACTGGGGGAGGGGGAGGGGTGGTGGCAGTAGGTTCTTTACGTGGACAGGCAAGAGGGCTCTCTGAGGAGCTGGTGCATGAACGAGGTGCCATCGCAAAGAGGCGTGAAGGGGCGCTTGGGGACCTGCATCGCTCGCCGGGCAGGGGATCCCGGAGGATGTGTTCGCAGGCCCGGTTGGGGGCAGGCGAGCTGCCAGAAGCCGTCTACCAGGGAATTCTGCCCAAGTGGGGCTGCGAGTGCTTCCTGGCCATCTTTGTCTCCCCCCCACCCTTGCTCCTTTAGACTCCTGCCCAAACATGTGCGGGACCGTGCGGTTGGCCATGAAGGATCTTCACTAAACAGCTCCCACCACCCTGAGTGATTGCTTTCCATTTGAGACAAATAACCACATAGTTCAGCTCTTTCCCAGGCAGCTCCCCGTTCCGAAGAGCGGCCTGCACATTAAAGCTTTTGATGCATGGTGCCCAGCCTGCTTAGGCCTTCTTTATGGCCTCATCAGCAGTAACTGGACGATTACAAAGGCTTCTTCTGTTTTTACAAACAATGATTTATTGGACCCCTTCAAGACTTCTTTCCCAAATCTGGGTATTACATGGGCATGTTTTGCTATAATTAAATTCCTAGATTACTGTCAAGCCAATTGTTTTACCCATCCAATCTGTAACAATGTGTTTTTATTGTCTCTTGTTTTTTTTTTTTTTATTTAAGCTGGAAATAGATGTATTCTATGAGATCCAGAAAAGAAATAAAAACAGCCCTATTCTCTAGTCAATCCACCCCAATCAGAGGGACTCTGGAGGAGGGAGGTAGGAATCTTCAGTGAGCTCTACTTAGCGTGGAAGAAGCCAGACATTCTGGGTTTGTCCACCCCACATTCAACAGGTATTTATTGAGCAACTACTAAATGCTGGCCACTGAGAAGGACACAGTGGTGAACAGGACAGGATGAGACTATCCTCAAATGCTTACATTCTGTTGGGACCGACTTGTAACAAAGAAGTAAGTTTAAAACACTAAGATGGCAGTGTCCTTTATAAAGACAAGCCAACAGCATGCCTGATAGGAAGTGACAATGACTGAAGGCTATGAAAATCAAGTGACCACGGAAGCCCTTTGGAAACTCATATTGAGATGAGATCAGAATTAGGAGGGCAGAGCTAAACCAAGGAAAACAGCACTGATGACAGAAAGAAATAGCAGGTTCAAAGGCTCCAGGGCAGGTGATAGAACCTCAGCAAGTGTTAGAAGTGGCAGAGAGCAGGGAGAATACAAGATGAGGTGGAGAAGCTTAAATGGAGTTGAATTTGCAGGAAAAAGGAAAAGAAGTGTCTTCTGGGAGCAGAAAGTGAGGGAGGAGGGGACTAGGGAGGCTCTGGAAGTAGCCCCAGCCTTGACTGTATCTTAGGGGCACACCTGTTCAGTACGCCTGCTTCACACCCCAGACTTCTTGGCCAAAGACTCTTGCGGTCCAGGATGGCATAAAACAGCATGGACCTTCATGCTGGGACGCGGGCACTCTGGCCTAGTGACCAGTGGCCAGAGCAGTTTCCTCCACACCTGGCTACGGCCTCCAACAAGGGAAGTTCTCCAAAACCCTGACAGAAGCTGACCCCCAAGAACAAGTGTGGCTGAATTTTCCTCTCACCAGGAAGGATGAAGGCTCAGCTTGTTCATTCCTTTGATGGCCAGAAAGTAAGGGTATTAGGTATTCCGTGCACTTCAGAGTTGGGAACCTGATGAATCCCTGCTGCATTTGTAGCCTTGATACTAGAATGGTACCCGGTGTATCTAGGTGCTCAATAAATGATTAATAGAAAGACCTGCCTGGATTGAAGACGTGACTGCTTCTCCCAACCCCTCAAGGTGGCCGCATGCATCCAACGTTCCTTCTCACATCCACCCTGCACCCACGGCTCGCCCACATTCGAGCACACCCACTGCCCCTCCCTGGGTCCCTACAGAGATGGCGACCACACGCTTGGGCCCTGGGCAGCATGAAGCCTGATCACCTTCCTCCCTCCACAGCCCCTTTCTCAGGCCCTCCTGCCCCTTGTTTCTCACTAAGCCCTTGGAAGTGAGCTGCATTCTCTGACCTTGGCTCAAGGCAGGGTCTGTAAATCTTGCCAGGCTGCTCAGAGATTTGGTCCTGGCCTCAGTATTTGACTTATTTCCTACTTGCAACTTTTCTTCTTTGCAGGTATGCTGTGACCAAAGTAGTGCCCTGAACATCCTGTCATTTAAATCAGGGTCCACCTAGCATGTCTAATCAAACATATGGAAGCACTGTGTCAGCAAAGGCAGGTTCCAGCTGTGGCTCCAAGGCCTGGGGTCTGGGAGGCCAGAGCTCATCAAGCTAGGAAACAGGGCCACGGCCAGCACCCCCTGGGGCCACCCTCCACATGATCCCCATCTTCTGTTTTGGTCTCTGTCTGTTACTGGATAGGAGGCCAGGGAAGTGAGCGGCTTCAGAATCCAAAGATCCCAGGGTGATGAGGGTTCAGCCAGAACATCTCAAAGTCCGTGGGTGTCACGCACACCCTCTTCCCAAAGACTGTCTGTCTCCCTTCCTTCTGTCACCTTCCAGCATCATAGATTGAGTAAGTGCCAGCTTCCAGAGGGCACAGGAAAGAAGCCTGTCCATTCTACATGCATGCACCTCAGGTGTCCAGTCCTCCTGGTATCCTCTTAGCTACTCAAACCAAAACGTGTGGGGGTCTCCAAAGCCTCCTTGCTGGCCTCTTCAACCCACCTCCCTGCCTGAGGTGCCTCCTGCTAACCAGTGCCAGACTGTAGCTTGACTGTGCACACGGCTTCCTGACTCCACGTTCAGTGACATCACCCAGGCAGCTTGCAATCAGCCAGCGGTGAAGTTGTTTATGTCATGGAATTGTAACACTCATCGTGTTTGTTTTTAAGACTGTTGGCTTACCACTTACCAACACACCACTTCTACATCCCAAATTAGTTTGCCTCTCCCCGTCGCCACCATGACCACCTGACTTCAAGTTATCAACTCTCACTTCAAAAACGGCCTTCTCCCATTCCTGCTCCTTCCAGCACACTCTCTTCACTGCAGCTGAAAAGGAAGTTTAAACCTAGATTGGGCTGTCATATCCAATCCTTGCTTAACTTCCTACTAAACTTAAAAGAAGAGTCTGAGCTCCTACCTGTGCCACAAGACCTGACGGATCCGATCCTGTTTATCTCTTCCCTCCCCCTGTGGTCCCTGGGCTTGCACCATGCTCGCCTCCATTCTGTGCTGGACCAAACTGACTACCCCCTTATCTCAGGGCCTTTGCACATGTTCTATCTCTGTCTAGAATGTGCTCACCAGCACTTTGCCTGCATGGCTTAAATGCTACATCTTCACAAGGTACTTCCTGGACCAGGTTTCTACTGGATGGCCACACACATCCAATGCCAATTCACTCTATTACTGTTGATTTGGGTTTGCTTATAGCACCTTCACCAGTCATAACTCTTTATTTGCTTCTTTATTTTGCCTATAGTCTGGAAACTCCCTCAAAATTATAAGCCCTCAAAGGATAGGAACTATGTCTATTTTATTCTGCTAGGTATCACTATAGCTTGTTACCTAATAGACACCCAAAACAGCATTTATTGGATGGATGGATGGATGGATGGATGGATGGATGGATGGATGGATGGATGAACATGTCCTCAGAGCAGCTGAGAGACTAGGGGATCTGAACCTGGAAGCCAAGGTGAGGCTTTAAGAAGGCTAGAGCCCTTCTGAAATCATGGAAAATCTTACATATCTATAGATTTTCTTTCTCAGACCCTTCCAACTGTGATCCAAAAACAGCATCCTGTATTGAAAATCATGGGAGGAGAGAGATTTCCCTGGACAATGATCACCTTAGAATCGGATTCTGCCTTACACTTAGCTGCTCACTGGACCTGGGCTCAGTATCATGAATAGAAAGTCAATAACTCTCCAACAAAGAGTGCTCACCAGAGAGTTCTTTGGCTGTCTACTGGGACCTATGGCTGTGCACAAAGAGCAGGGACCCAGGAGGAACTTCTGAAATGGTTTGAGGCAGACCCGTGCCCTTGCTGAAAGCATCACAGCCTCCCAGTGTGCTCAGCAGAACCCAGAGCTGGGGACGATCAGATGCTGGCACTGTGCGGCCTCGACAGGAGGCAGGCTGGAGGTCCTGGCATCTTGGGGAGGAATCGGGAGATGGGGTGGGGGGGCACTGCATTGACATGGTAGCAGCTGGAGGTCTGTACCACGGATTGCCCCCACTTGTAGATCAATACTTCACGCCCATATTGATCTCAATTGTTTTCCTCACTGACAATCAGTAGTTCCAGAGGAAGAGGTAACCATTCCCCAAATAAAAGAGACAACAAGGAAATGTGAGCATAGGCACATTAAAAAAAAGAAGAGGAAAGATTTTCTTTAAAATCATAAAATGATGGGGCGCCTGTGTGGTGCAGTCGGTTAAGCGTCCGACTTCAGCCAGGTCACGATCTCACGGTCCGTGATTTCGAGCCCCGCGTCAGGCTCTGGGCTGATGGCTCAGAGCCTGGAGCCTGCTTCCGATTCTGTGCCTCCCTCTCTCTCTGCCCCTCCCCCATTCGTGCTCTGTCTCTCTCTGTCCCAAAAATAAAAAAAAAAAAACGTTGAAAAAAAAAATAAAATCATAAAATGTTTATAACAATAACAGATAATGGAGTAGCATTATCTTCAGAATGCAAAGGTAGCAATTAAATCTCTGTTGGGCAAAATGTCCCCTACTTCCAAAGATGCACGCCCAACCTCAGAACAAAATCTCCTCTGTTTTGATCTCCTACCTCTGTGATTATGGAAGCTACAAGGACTTGGCTGGGGGTGGCAGAGAACTCATCTATTAGAAACCTTAAAAACAAAAGAAAAGAAAACATGAGAACGGGACTCAGGAGGGACTGATTACAAGGTAGCTCCAGATGTGGGTAGAGGATAAAAGAATGCATTTTGCCAAACTGACAGAGCTCCTGATCTGTAGCTCCCTGAGGTCCAGCTATGATTCCCTATGGATAGGGAAAATTGTGGTGTCTCTCTAGAATTTTCCCCCTTGACACATGGCAGGTCAACTTTTCCCAGCAGGAAGAAGATTTTTGCAATAAAGCATTTTGATTTTAATGTATCCTTGTGTAAATTGGATACTCTGAGTCTAGGCCCTCATATTTTTTAATACTTGATGGGTGGGAGTGGGGACATGCTGCTATTTTAAATCTCTCAGCAATTTTCTACACCATCTTTGGAAAGGAAGACTGCTCTTTTATTTCCAAAAAACAAAACAAAACAAAGCATTTCAATGAGCCCTTTGACTTTACAAAGGAGAAGCCAAACCCCTATTTGGGAATGGAGAGGTTCTAAATAAGGAGATGTGAAATAGCCTTGCGTGATAATGTGAAGTGTGTCACTGCTGTGCATGGAACTCACCTTTGAGCTGGGAGTGTAATGTGGGAGAGGAGTCTAGGACTTTGTGTGGGGGGCTAGGGGGAAGCGGGCAGCATTCTTTCTGCTGACCCCAAAATGCTGCGGTTGATGGCAGGCAAGAGGTGGGTCCTGGGACTGGTGCACTGGATGCAGAAACATGGTATCAGGTTGAGGGTTAAAGAGAAGCACATCTAGTAGGGACCCGCGGCTATGGTGGACCTGGCTTCAGATCACAGCCTTCTTTCAACTTTGGTCCCTCCAAGCTTTCCGTGAAGTTTTGATAAACATGAAAGGAGCCTGATTTAATCCCACTTTAAGGAAACAGAGGAGGACCTTAACCCTTCCGGAGAATGTAACTGCAAAATGCTGGTGATGTGTGGAGGGCAGAGCATTGGTCTGTCTGAAAAGAACAAGTACAGTGGATGTCAATGGATATAATCCTCCTCGGTTCCCTTCCCTGTCTTCATTCTTCTGGCATTAGAACTTCTCTTTCTAGCCTGAAGCCCTTTGCACACCAGACTTAGCCACTCAGAATGTGGTCTCCTACTGGCTCAATCCTGGCCAATTCAAAGCTTCCCTGGGACTTTCCCTGGAACCATCAGATGTTGGCTGAGAAAGTTGCTAGGGAGGTGCTGTAAGTACAGAGGGGCTGGTAGCTGGCTTTGGTCCATGTACGAGAGAGCCAGCTGAAGAGGAAGAATGGTTGAGTTATTTATTCCTCTGGTATCCTCTCTGCTCCACTGTTGCAAGCTGGCTTCGTCCTCCTTCTGAAGCTCTCACTTCTGCCGTAGCTCCCTACAGCTCTCCTCCATGGAGCCCTGTAACTGCCCCCTCCCCCACTCCTTCAGGTCCTGGGATGGAAATTGTTCTCCCATTATCACTAGCCAAGGGGTTCCTTGATGTGCCGCTCTCTGGACAATATCTCTGTTGATTCTTCTGTTTTGCCAGTTTGTGGTCTATTTCCTTCCTGAAGCCTGATCTAGTAAAGATTGGCCTCTGTGGTCTAACAAGAAACAGGCGCTTCTATTGTAGCTGGACAATAATGGGAGTTAGTGAGCCCTAAAGAATGGAGCTGTTAGGAGCCACTTGTGTTATATTCATGACAAACACAAGTTATGAAGCCTGGTCTTTGCTCACAGAACCTCCTGAATTCTGGGAAGTAACCACATCTATCTGAAGTTGCCTCTAAACTTCCCTTAGCATGCTTATCTATGGCTTGCCAGTGCTGACTCTTAATAACCAGGCTGAGATAATGACATCAGCAAGGTGGTAGCACAGGAGGTCCCCTGTTCATATCCACACCCCCCCACCCCCCGCTCAGCAATAAAAAGCTGGCATCTATCCACAGACAACAGTGTTTTTCTGGGAGCTTTGGGATCCAGGTAGGAAATTCTGAAACCCTATGCAGTCCAAGCGCTATTTTGAGAATGGAAGCCCATAGCCAGGTGGCTGACTCACTTACTGCAGTCTCAACTATATACCCAGAAACAGGTCCATGCCCCTGCAGGCTCAGCTATAGCACCATCTGCCATCTCTCCTGTCACCAGCCCCATACGTCAAGGGCTCTGGGAGAAGTTATACCCATATCTGCACTGGCTCAGAGCCCCATAGACCTCAGTCCCAGCTGTGTACCTTGAAATGGCTAGCCCTTCTCAGCCATACACCAAGATCAAGTGGGGATTATCCTTGGGAGACAACGATGGTTCGCTATGTACAAATCGACAAAGGTGTTACACTGTATTAACAGGATAAAGGATAAAAGCCATATGCTCATCTCAACAGACACAGATGAAGCATTTGACAAGATTCAACATCCCTTCATGATAAAAACTCTCAACAAATTAGATTTGGAGAGGATGAACTTCATCAAAATAAAAGCCATATATGATAAACCCACATCTAACATCATACAATGGTGAAAAGCTGAAAGCTTTTCCCTACGATCAGGAACAAGACAAAGATGCTTACATTAAACCTAGTACTGAAATCCTAGCCAGAGCAATTAGTCAAGAAAAAGAAATACAATGTTTATAAATCAGAAGTTAGTTTGTCTCTGCAGATAACATCATCTTACCTATAGGAAACCCTGAAGACTCCATCAAAAACCTCTTCAAACTAAATTCAGTACAGTTGAAGGATACGAAATTGACACACAAAAATCAATTACATTTTTATACACTAACAAAAATGTGTCTGAAAAAGAAAATTATCCCATTTATAATAGGATCAAACACAATAAAGTACTTAGCAATAAATTTAACCAAAGAGGTGAAAGATCTGTGTACTGGAAACTATAAGATATTGGTGAAAGAGACTGAAGAAAACATGAAGAAATGGAAAGATAGCCCATGTTCATGGATGGGAAGAATATTGTTAGTGCCCATAGTACTTAAAACAATCTGCAGATTCACTGATATTCCTACCAAAATTCCAATGACATTTTTCACAGAAATAAAGAAAACAATCGTAAATTCACATAGAATCACAAACACGCAGAAAGCCAAAGCCATCTTGAGAAAGAAAAAAAAAATGGAGTCATCACACTTCCTTATTTCAAACTATTACAAAGCTATAGTAATCGAGAGTGTGAGCAGGGGAGCAGCAGAGAGGGAGACACAGTATCTGAACCAGGTTCCAGGCTCTGAACTGTCAGCACAGAGCCTGACATGGGGCTCCAACTCATAAATGGTGAGATCATGACCTGAGCCAAAGTCGGATGCTCAACCGACCGAGCCACCCAGGCGCCCCTTATTCAATATATTTTTAAAAAATACTCCATGAGCTGGAGTGCCGGAAGATGGCGGCGTAGAAGGACGCGGGGCTCACAGTGCGTCCTGCTGATCACTTAGATTCCACCTACACCTGCCTAAAGAACCCAGAAAACCGCCAGAGGATTAGCAGAAGGGAGTCTCCTGAGTCAAGCGCAGACGAGAGGCCCACGGAAGAGGGTAGGAAGGGCGGCGAGGCGGTGCGCGCTCCACGGACTGGCGGGAGGCAGCCGGGGCGGAGGGGCGGCTCGCCGGCCAAGCAGAGCCCCCGAGTCTGGCTGGCAAAAGCGGAGGGGCCGGACAGACTGTGTTCCGACAGCAAGCGCGACTTAGCGTCTGGGAGGTCATAAGTTAACAGCTCTGCTCGGAAAGCGGGAAGGCTGGAGGACAAAGGGAGGGAGAGCTGCTGAGCCCCCGGACGGCAGAGCTCAGCTTGGCGGTGAACAAAGGCGCCAGCGCCATCTCCCCCGCCCATCCCCCAGCCAAAATCCCAAAGGGAACCAGTTCCTGCCAGGGAACTTGCTCGCACAGCGCAAACACCCAACTCTGTGCTTCTGCGGAGCCAAACCTCCGGCAGCGGATCTGACTCCCTCCCGCTGCCACAGGGCTCCTCCTGAAGTGGATCACCTAAGGAGAAGCGAGCTAAGCCTGCCCCTCCAGCCACCGTGCACCTTGCCTACCCACCCCAGCTAATACGCCAGATCCCCAGCAACACAAGCCTGGCAGTGTGCAAGTAGCCCAGACGGGACACACCACCCCACAGTGAATCCCGCCCCTAGGAGAGGGGAAGAGAAGGCACACACCAGTCTGACTGTGGCCCCAGCAGTGGGCTGGGGGCAGACATCGGGTCGGACTGCGGCCCCGCCCACTAACTCCAGTTACACACCACAGCACAGGGGAAGTGCACTGCAGGTCCTCACCACGTCAGGGAGTCTCCAAAATGACCAAACGGAAGAATTCCCCTCAGAAGAATCTCCAGGAAATAACAACAGCTAATGAACTGATCAAAAAGGATTTAAATAATATAACAGAAAGTGAATTTAGAATAATAGTCATAAAATTAATCGCTGGGCTTGAAAACAGTATACAGGACAGCAGAGAATCTCTTGCCACAAAGATCGAGGGACTAAGGAACAGTCACGAGGAGTTGAAAAACGCTTTAAACGAATTGCAAAACAAAATGGAATCCACGATGGCTCGGCTTGAAGAGGCAGAGGAGAGAATAGGTGAACTAGAAGATAAAGTTATGGAGAAAGAGGAAGCTGAAAGAAAGAGAGATAAAAAAATCAGGAGTATGAGGGGAAAATTAGAGAACTAAGTGATACACTAAAAAAAAATAATATACGCATAATTGGTATCCCAGAGGAGGAAGAGAGAGGGAAAGGTGCTGAAGGGGTACTTGAACAAATTATAGCTGAGAACTTCCCTGAACTGGGGAAGGAAAAAGGCATTGAAATCCAAGAGGCACAGAGAACTCCCTTCAGACGTAACTTGAATCGATCTTCTGCACGACATATCATAGTGAAACTGGCAAAATACAAGGATAAAGAGAAAATTCTGAAAGCAGCAAGGGATAAACGTGCCCTCACATATAAAGGGAGACCTATAAGACTCGTGACTGATCTCTCCGTTGAAACTTGGCAGGCCAGAAAGGCTTGGCACGATATCTACAGTGTGCTAAACAGAAAAAATATGCAGCCGAGAATCCTTTATCCAGCAAGTCTGTCATTTAGAATAGAAGGAGAGATAAAGGTCTTCCCAAACAAACAAAAACTGAAGGAATTTGTCACCACGAAACCAGCCCTACAAGAGATCCTAAGGGGGATCCTGTGAGACAAAGTACCAGAGACATCACTACAAGCATAAAACATACAGACATCACAATGACTCTAAACCCATATCTTGCTATAATAACACTGAATGTAAATGGATTAAATGCGCCAACTAAAAGACATAGGGTATCAGAATGGATAAAAAAACAAGACCCATCTATTTGCTGTCTACAAGAGACTCATTTTAGATCTGAGGACACCTTTAGATTGAGAGTGAGGGGATGGAGAACTATTTATCATGCTCCTGGAAGCCAAAAGAAAGCTGGAGTAGCCATACTTATATCAGACAAACTAGACTTTAAATTAAAGGCTGTAACAAGAGATGAAGAAGGGCATTATATAATAATCACAGGGTCTATCCACCAGGAAGAGCTAACTATTATAAATGTCTATGCGCCAAATACCCGAGCCCCCAGATATATAAAACAATTACTCATAAACATAAGCAACCTTATTGATAAGAATGTGGTCATTGCAGGGGACTTTAACACCCCACGTACAGAAATGGATAGATCATCTAGACACACAGTCAATAAAGAAACAAGGGCCCTGAATGATACATTGGAACAGATGGACTTGACAGATATATTTAGAACTCTGCATCCCAAAGCAACAGAATATACTTTCTTCTCGAGTGCACATGGAACATTCTCCAAGATAGATCATATACTGGGTCACAAAACAGCCCTTCATAAGTTTACAAGAATTGAAATTATACCATGCATACTTTCAGACCACAATGCTATGAAGCTTGAAATCAACCACAGGAAAAAGTCTGGAAAACCTCCAAAAGCATGGAGGTTAAAGAACACCCTACTAACGAATGAGTGGGTCAACCAGGCAATTGGAGAAGAAATTAAAAAATATATGGAAACAAATGAAAATGAAAATACAACAATCCAAACGCTTTGGGATGCAGCGAAGGCAGTCCTGAGAGGAAAATACATTGCAATCCAGGCCTATCTCAAGAAACAAGAAAAATCCCAAATACAAAATCTAACAGCACACCTAAAGGAAATAGAAGCAGAACAGCAAAGGCAGCCTAAACCCAGCAGAAGAAGAGAAATAATAAAGATCAGAGCAGAAATAAACAATATAGAATCTAAAAAAACTGTAGAGCAGATCAACGAAACCAAGAGTTGGTTTTTTGAAAAAATAAACAAAATTGACAAACCTCTAGCCAGGCTTCTCAAAAAGAAAAGGGAGATGACCCAAATAGATAAAACCATGAATGAAAATGGAATGATTACAACCAATCCCTCAGAGATACAAACAATTATCAGGGAATACTATGAAAAATTATATGCCAGCAAATTGGACAACCTGGAAGAAATGGACAAATTTCTAAACACCCACACTCTTCCAAAACTCAATCAGGAGGAAATAGAAAGCTTGAACAGACCCATAACCAGCGAAGAAATTGAATCGGTTATCAAAAATCTCCCAACAAATAAGAGTCCAGGACCAGATGGCTTCCCAGGGGAGTTCTACCAGACATTTAAAGCAGAGATAATACCTATCCTTCTCAAGCTATTCCAAGAAATAGAAAGGGAAGGAAAACTTCCAGACTCATTCTATGAAGCCAGTATTACTTTGATTCCTAAACCAGACAGAGACCCAGTAAAAAAAGAGAACTACAGGCCAATATCCCTGATGAATATGGATGCAAAAATTCTTAATAAGATACTAGCAAATCGAATTCAACAGCATATAAAAAGAATTATTCACCATGATCAAGTGGGATTCATTCCTGGGATGCAGGGCTGGTTCAACATTCGCAAATCGATCAACGTGATACATCACATTAACAAAAAAAAAGAGAAGAACCATATGATCCTGTCAATCGATGCAGAAAAGGCCTTTGACAAAATCCAGCACCCTTTCTTAATAAAAACCCTTGAGAAAGTCGGGATAGAAGGAACATACTTAAAGATCATAAAGGCCATTTATGAAAAGCCCACAGCTAACATCATCCTCAACGGGGAAAAACTGAGAGCTTTTTCCCTGAGATCAGGAACACGACAGGGATGCCCACTGTCACCGCTGCTGTTTAATATAGTGCTGGAAGTTCTAGCATCAGCAATCAGACAACAAAAGGAAATCAAAGGCATCAAAATTGGCAAAGATGAAGTCAAGCTTTCGCTTTTTGCAGATGACATGATATTATACATGGAAAATCCGATAGACTCCACCAAAAGTCTGCTAGAACTGATACATGAATTCAGCAAAGTTGCAGGATACAAAATCAATGTGCAGAAATCAGTTGCATTCTTATACACTAACAATGAAGCAACAGAAAGACAAATGAAGAAACCGATCCCATTCACAATTGCACCAAGAAGCATAAAATACCTAGGAATAAATCTAACCAAAGATGTAAAAGATCTGTATGCTGAAAACTATAGAAAGCTTATGCAGGTAATTGAAGAAGATATAAAGAGATGGAAAGACATTCCCTGCTCATGGATTGGAAAAATAAATATTGTCAAAATGTCAATACTACCCAAAGCTATCTACACATTCAATGCAATCCCAATCAAAATTGCACCAGCATTCTTCTCGAAACTAGAACAAGCAATCCTAAAATTCATATGGAACCACAAAAGGCCCCGAATAGCCAAAGTAATTTTGAAGAAGGAGACCAAAGCAGGAGGCATCACAATCCCAGACTTTAGCCTCTACTACAAAGCTGTCATCATCAAGACAGCATGGTATTGGCATAAAAACAGACACATAGACCAATGGAATAGAATAGAAACCCCAGAACTAGACCCACAAACGTATGGCCAACTCATCTTTGACAAAGCAGGAAAGAACATCCAATGGAAAAAAGACAGTCTCTTTAACAAATGGTGCTGGGAGAACTGGACAGCAACATGCAGAAGGTTGAAACTAGACCACTTTCTCACACCATTCACAAAAATAAACTCAAAATGGATAAAGGACCTGAATGTGAGACAGGAAACCATCAAAACCTTAGAGGAGAAAGCAGGAAAAGACCTCTCTGACCTCAGCCGTAGCAATCTCTTACTCGGCACATCCCCAAAGGCAAGGGAATTAAAAGCAAAAGTGAATTACTGGGACCTTATGAAGATAAAAAGCTTCTGCACAGCAAAGGAAACAACCAACAAAACTAAAAGGCAACCAATGGAATGGGAAAAGATATTTGCAAATGACACATCGGACAAAGGGCTAGTATCCAAAATCTATAAAGAGCTCATCAAACTCCACACCCGAAAAACAAATAACCCAGTGAAGAAATGGGCAGAAAACATGAATAGACACTTCTCTCAAGAAGACATCCGGATGGCCAACAGGCACATGAAAAGATGTTCAACGTCGCTCCTCATGAGGGAAATACAAATCAAAACCACACTCAGATACCACCTCACGCCAGTCAGAGTGGCCAAAATGAACAAATCAGGAGACTATAGATGCTGGAGAGGATGTGGAGAACCAGGAACCCTCTTGCACTGATGGTGGGAATGCAAATTGGTGCAGCCGCTCTGGAAAGCAGTGTGGAGGTTCCTCAGAAAATTAAAAATAGACCTACCCTATGACCTGGCAATAGCACTGCTAGGAATTTATCCAAGGGATACAGGAGTACTGATGCATAGGGGCACCTGTACCCCAATGTTTATAGCGGCACTCTCAACAATAGCCAAATTATGGAAAGAGCCTAAATGTCCATCAACTGATGAATGGATAAAGAAATTGTGGTTTATATACACAATGGAATACTACGTGGCAATGAGAAAAAATGAAATATGGCCTTTTGTAGCAACATGGATGGAACTGGAGAGTGTGATGCTAAGTGAAATAAGCCATACAGAGAAAGACAGATACCATATGGTTTCACTCTTATGTGGATCCTGAGAAACATAACAGAAACCCATGGGGGAGGGGAAGGAAAAAAAAAAAAAAAGAGGTTAGAGTGGGAGAGAGACAAAGCATTAGAGACTGTTAAAAACTGAGAACAAACTGAGGGTTGATGGGGGGTGGGAGGGAGGGCAGGGTGGGAGGGAGGGCAGGGTGGGTGATGGGTATTGAGGAGGGCACTTTTTGGGATGAGCACTGGGTGTTGTATGGAAACCAATTTGACAGTAAATTTCATATATTAAAAAAAAAAAGCTATAGTAATCAAAACGGTATCATACTGGCAAAACAAAAACAAAACAAAATCAGACACATAGACCAACAGAACAGAATTGAGAGCCCATGGGGTGCCTGAGTGGCTCAGTCGGTTAAGCGCCTGACTCTTGGTTTCGGCTTGGGTCACGATCGGCTCGGGTTTTGTAAGTTTGAGCCACGCACTGGGGTCTGTACTGACAGTGTTGTGGGGGCTCCTTGGGATTCTCCCTCACTCTCCCTCTCTCTCTTCCCCTCCCCAATTCGTGCTTCCTCTGTCTTAAAATAAATAAATAACCTTCAAAGAAAAAAAAAAAAAGAATTGAGAGTCTAAGAATAGACCCATGCATATACTGTCAAGTAATAATATGTGACAAGGGAGCAAAGAATACTCAATGGAGAAAGATAGCATCTTCAATAAATGGTATTGAGAAAACCGGATATTTTCATGCAAAAGAATGAAGTTAGGATTCCTATCTTCTCCCATTCACAAAAAGTAGCTGGAAATAGATTACAAAGATTTCAGTGTAAGATCTGAAACCATAAACTCCTAGAAGAAAACATAAGAGAAAAGCTCCTTGACATTGGTCTTGGCAAGGCTATTTTGCATGTGACACCAAAAGCATAAGCAACAAAAGCAAAAATTTAAAAAAGCTATACCATATCAAATTAAAAAAGTTTTTGCACAGCAATAGAAATGATCAACAAAATGAAAAGCAACGTACAGAATGGGAGAAAATAGTTGCAAACCATGTGCCAAATAAGGGGTTAATATCCAAAATATTTCAGAAACTCATACAACCCAATAGCAAAATCTTCATCATCCTCATCATCAACATCCCCTTTAAAAATGGGCAAAGGACCTGAATGGATATTTTTACAAAGAAGCCCTGCAAATAACCAACAGATGCATAAAACAGTGGTCACTACCACTAAACATCAGGGAAATGCACATCATGGGAAACCACAATGAGATATCACCTCACAGAGTAGACTGACCATCATCAAAATTACAAGAGATAATGAGTGTTGGCAAAGGTGTAGAGAAATGGGAAGAACCCTCGTGCACTACTGGTGGAAATATAGATTGGTACAGCCGTTACCATGGAGCCATTACCAGTACAATATGGAGTTTCCTCAGAAAGTTAAAAATAGTATTTCCACATGATCCAGAAATTCGACTTCTGGGTATATACCCAAAGGAAACAGAATCACTATCTGGAAGAGGTATCTGCACCCCATATTCGCTGCAGCATTATTCACAATAGTCAAGACATGGAAGCAATCTAAGTGCCTATAAATGCATGAGTAGATGAAGAAAATATGCTCCACAGGCAGACACACATTCTCTCTGTCTCTCTGTCTCTCTGTCTCTCTGTCTCTGTCTCTCTCTCTCTCTCTCAAGCATTACACACACACTCACACAGACACACACACACACACACACACACACACACACACATACACACACACTCAAAGTGGAATATTATCTGGCCACGAAAAAGAAGAAAACCTTGCCAGTTGCAACAACATGGATGCACCTTGAGGGCATCATCCTAAGTAAAATAAGTTGCATGGAGAAAAGCAGATACTGTGTGATCTCACTTATATGTGGAATCTGAAAAATCCAAACTCCTAGTAGCAAAGTAGGCTGGCAGTTGCCAGGAGCTAGGGGCTGGTTACATGGGGAAATGCTGGTCAAAGAGAATAAATTTCCAGGTGTTCGATGAATAAGTTCTGGGGATCTAACATACAGCATGGTGACTATGGTTGACAACACTACATTGTACACTGAAATGTTGCCATGGGAACAAATCTTAGATGTTCTCACCATAACAAACAAGGGAAGTCTGTGAAGTGATGGATGTGTTAACTAACTTTATTGTGGTTATCATCCCACAATATGTAAGCCTATCAAATTATCACAGTGTACACCTTAAGTCTGCACAATTGTATAGGCCAATTATATCTCAACAAACGTGAGGAAAAAAAGAAAAATAAAACCAGACCTGCCTGCTGAGCTCTCATTTATTAGCAAACAGTAGCTGATGGGTAGGAAAGCTGCTTCGTCTCTCAAAGCTGAAAAAATGGCAAATACGTGCAGACTCTTGTCGTGCACATGCACTGACTCAGCTCATCCCCTTCACCCCCATCCTACAGATGAGCAAACTGAGAGACTGAACCACTGCGCATGCGGACTCAGCGGGTGCTGAATAGAAGCAGGATGTGCTGAGCCTGGCGCTCTCCAGCATGCTGGTGGTCTCCTCTGCCTGTGTGGACATCCCTGTTTTTTCTACAAGGAACCAGCTGGTTTAAGAGGCTGGCAGGTGGCTGAAAGAGTTCATTCCCAATGCCTCTTGAACACCTTCATTTAACTAGATTTGGGACCGGGAACAGTTTGCAAACTGGGTTCAACACCAGAATTTTTTTTTCATTCATTCTTTGAGGTGAAAGTCACAAAATGTACAATTAATCATTGTAAAAATGAGCAATTCAGTGGCATTTAGTACTTTCATAATGCTGTGCAATCAGCACTCTATCTAGTTCCAAATATTTCTGTCAACTCCAGAGTAACCTTTACTGTTTAAGCAGCGTCTCTCCATTCCCCTGCTGGTCTTTGTCAATAAAGTTTTATTGGAACACAGCCACACTTACTGGCTTACTTGGCAACTACCACCATTCTTGTGCTACAGTAGCAGAGATGAGAAGATAACAGTAGAGACCTAATGGCCCACCAAGCCAAAAGTATTACTGTCCGGTCCTTTACAAGAAATGTGTGAAGCCTCTGAGCAGTGACTTAGAGCACTAGCTTTGATGTGGGTTGGCATCCTCACTCATCGCTTTGCCGTATGACTTTGGGCGCCTCATTTGCACTCTGTGCCCCACTGTGCTCCTACACAAAGCAGGCAGCCAATCTATGCTCTGTGCTCTGCATGGAAAGCACTTAGCACAGAGCCCGGCATTAGGCAGGCAATCAGTGGTGGTCAGTACTATTATCTTGACATTTGTGCCCTTATTTGATGTTCCAAATCACCCTGGGAGCCCAAAAGGAGATATCTTTGTCTCCATTGTGCTGAGGGGGAATGAGGGCTTGAAACGGATCGGAACTTACTCAGGTCATAAAACAGTGACAGCTACAGCCACAGCCACAGCCACAGCCACAGTCACAGCCACAGCCACAGCCACAGCCACAGCCACAGCCACAGCCACCTCAAGGGCCTTGGGCTCATTCTCCCGCCGCCTGCACCCACTGGTCACCTTGTGCAGGGGCGGGAAGCAGAGAGAAAGAGCATCAAACCCAAAGATCCAACTCGGATGTGTCCCAGCCCTGCCAGGCTCTGGGAATGGCGTGTGCCAGTTTGAGCATCTCAAGAACGTGCTGTGCACCCAAGAGTGGCTTCACCTCATTTCCCAAGTTCACGGATGTTGCTGACAGAGCGCCCAGCTTGCAGAACCCCTGGCTGCCTCGATGTGGAGGAGATGAAAGAAAACAACGTGTTTCTATTTCATCAGTGCCCTGCTCTCCTGAGCCTTCCTTCCTCTGGTCACATTTGCAAATTAAAATTAAACCCCACCAGGAAAGGGCTCCTCTCCCAGGCTTCCTGCTGAGCTGGCTTTGCTCTCTTTGAGGTTTTCAAAGCTTCTCTTAAGCAAATTCTTTAAATCCTCTTCCAGAGCCTTGATGTGTTCACAGGGCAACTGCTCCTGGCTCTGGGGTGAATCCAGCACTTTGTAAAGTTTGGGGGTGGGGTGGGGGGGATGACATTTCAGCTGGCCCTGCAAAAAGCCATTTTACAAACAGTCAGCACATCCCTGCAGCCAGAGACCTGCTTCCTCACCAGCTAACAGAGGGAACTGGGAATCTGCCAGATGATAGATGGCAATGCTCATTTCCTGGCACTTGAGCTATGGCGAGGGATGGAGGGGACACTGGGGAATCTGCCCTAAGAGGTGAGCAAACAGTGAAATTCAGTCCTGCCTCTAACCCCTGCCTGGGGGTGTTTGCACAAAGGCAGGCAGGAGTGGTAATACTTTTAAAAGTTTGCCAGAAGCCAGAGGTGCTGGGTTTGATTGAAATTCCACGAGCCTCTTACTTAGCAAGTGATTTCTCATCCCCCCAAACACGCGTGCACCTCCTTGTCCAGGAGCCACACGGGTAAGTGGCCGGCCAGTTCGCGCTTGGAGTGAATTCAAGCTCTTTCGTCGTTCCAGTTATAAAAACCGTAATTTTGATTCTCTGATGAAGAGAAGCACACAGAGCCCAGGTTACTCTAAATTTCCCTCTGGAGACCCCGGCAGAGGCTTTGCTGACATGATTTGTCTTTTGTCCAGTGCCACGCAGGCAGGCCCAGAATCACAGATCACCGCTTGTGTCTCGTACACACAGGGGAGGCCAAAGCCCTGTGCCTTGTGTGACAAAAGGCAACGTGATGGCTTGGTTGAGGTCGGCGGCATGGGAGAGGCCACCTGAGCCACTCCAGGCCTACGGACAGACAACTGAACATTCAGGTGGTAGCACCCTCTCTTCAGCTTTGGCTGCTCACAAATTATTGCCAACGAGATGGCTGAGAACAACAGACACTTACTGTCTCACCACCCTGAAGTCCAGAAGTCCAGGATCAAGGGCTGAGTGTGGCTGGTTCCCTCTGGAGGCTCTGACAGGGAACGAATCCCTTGCCTTTCTCCCAGCTGCTGGTGGCTACCACATTCTTTGCAGTCCCCAGCCTGTAGAAGCGTGACTCCAGCCCCCGCCTCCATCTTCACAGGGCTGTCTTCCCTCTGTGTCCATGTCTCAAGCTTCCCCCTCCCTTCTTTTGTGGGGCCCCAGTCATTGCGCTTAGGGCCCACCGTAAATCTAGGATGTTCTCACCCCGAGGTCCTTACCTTCATTACATCCGTAAGACTCCATTTCCAAATGAAGTCACATTCGCAGGTACAGGGGTTACCACCTGGACCTATCATTTTGGGAAACAACATCCAACTCAAGACCGTAGCCAAAGGGATGTGTTAGCCCCAACGCCTGTCCAGAAGCTCACTTTCTGTCCTCAGAAAAGGGACAGTGAGCAGGACAGAAAAGCAAAGAACTGGGCCAGGACCCGGGTGCTGCTTTGTCCTCCCAGCCTCACTGCTTTCTCATTGTGTGACCTCTGGCTGATGACCAGTGGCTTGGTTTGCATGGTTCATGTAAGAACAGACACCAGGCAATTGGTTTGCCAAGAGATCCGAGAATCCAGGGAGGCGTCTGGCAGCTCACGTGTTCAGTGACTGCCGCTGCTTCCCTGACGACGGTGAGGTTGACTGAAAGGATGATGGGGTCATCTCTAAACCATGCTGTTCATAAGCAGTGAGGTCTTCGATTCTATTTGTGACCTGAATTAGTCATTTATTCATGAGCATTTGGGAATTAGACACTGATGGATCGAAAGTTCATCGGAAGAATGGGTTCCATACTTCCTGTTTGTTACAAGGGGGCTGGAAGGTGTCCCACGGCCAATGGCGAGTGGAGAGGGGATGGGTTTCCTCCTCAGAAATGGGCGAGTCAGCAACAGTGACACTCAGGTCCGGGCTTCTTCATGCAGAAGTTAGCTCCCCACCCTGAGGGCCTCTCTCAGAAACCTCCCCTAGTTAACTGTCCCTACCTTCCTCCTCTACAGGGGTCGGGCTCAAAGTATGCAAGAATGAACATTCAGAATGCATAAGGCCTGCCAGATAAAATGCAAGGCACCCAGTTAAATCTGAATTTCAGAAAAACGACTATTTTTCAGCCTAAGTATATCCTAAATGTTGCATGGACGTAAGTTTCCTGAAGAGTCATTGTTTATCTGAAATCCTAATTTGACTAGACATTCTGTGTTTTTATTTGCTAAACCTGGCAACCCTGGGATGGAGGTCATCTAGAAACAACCTGTGCATCCTGGCCGAGGGCAGACCATGCTGGGATCCTAAGAGAGAGTGGCAGGTTGCTTTGCCGAGGCTGGTGCCTCACCTCTCCTACCCTGCATGTGTCACTCCCTCATTAGAGATGGGCTCTGACACCTGTCCCTGTGAGGCAAGGGTAGGGGGGCTTGTGACCTGCTTATAACCAACAGCAAAAATGGCACGGTGTGACATCGGGGGCAACGCAGATGCCGTGTCGTGGCTGGGACACTGGCTTCTGGAGCCCTGAGCCACCATGTAGGAAATTCAAATATCCTGAGGCAGCCATACTGTCAGGAAGCCTGGGTCCGCGAAAGGCCACCTACAGGTGATCCAGACGAGATCTAGGGAATTTCCACCACCAACAGTCATCCACATAAGGAAAGAGGCCTTCGGATGACACCAGCCCCCTGCCACTGAGCCAACCCCATCTTTGTAGTCTTCCCAATGAGACAGCATGGGGCAGAGACATGCTGTCCCTGACGTGGCCTGCAAGGATGTCTGGGAGCATAATGGAACAGCTTTTGCAAACCCCCGAGCTCTGGCATGGGGGATGTCTGCTGCACAGCGGAACAAGGGGTCAACCAGGCCTTCACTCACGTCCCGCTTTGCTCCAGCTCTAGTTACTTTTCTCCCGCCCCCACTTCCTTCTGGATGAGGCCATGGTGGGCAGAACCACCGGCCCCCAGAGATGCCCTGAAACCCAGAACCAGTGCCTTTGTCAGCTTGTGTGGAAGGAGGATTACAGAAGGACTGAGGACTGTTCAGCTGATACATAAATTCAGTGAGGCCACACGACACAAAAATCAATGTACAGAAACCTGTTGCATTTCTATACACTAATAATGAAACAGCAGAAGGAGAAATCAAGAAAACAATTCCATTTGCAACTGCACCAAATATAATAAAACACCTAGGAATAAACTATCCAAACAGGTGAAAGACCTATACTCTGAAAACACTGAGGAAAGAAACTGAGGACGACACAAAGAAATGGGAAAATATCCCATGCTCATGGGCAAAATGTCTATGCTACCCAGGGCAGTCTGTATCTTAATTTATCACACAGCAGTTTGGGCCATTAGTTTTAGAGATATGCCAGAGGCTTTAAAATAATGCAAGAGCTGCGGACTTCAAGTTTAACGTGGCAGAGCTTGAGGAGAGGGCGATAAAGAATCCCCTTGGCCATTTTTCCGCCGTCCCCGTGCTGACACGCTAGGTCCCCGGTGATACTCAAAGCGTGCGAGAAAGAAGGTGGCACTTGGGGAGGAGAAAAATGTAAAACAGAACCAAAAATAAAGGCATTTGTCAGCCCTGATGACTTTATCTCCTTAATAAGTAATGATGTCTCTGTGCCGCGGTCCCCACGTGTGGCCACATCTCCCCGGTGGCAGCAAGAGGTGAGGGGCGACAGGAACGCGACACAGAAGGCCACTGAACCACACAGGGTGGGAGTTTCACCTTTTTGGTGGTCTCCTATCCCCTCTTCCTATATGCAGGACAAAGTCTCGTTTCACTGCCAACACGTCTCAGATGCTCGCCGATGTCCTTCACCACAAAAAGGGACATCCGGCCCGGAGTCCCTGGCAGGCCACAAACTCCGGGAAGCATTCTGCCATTTAGTCCACCTTGCCCTGTTCTCTTCAGAGCTCCTTCCCTTCAGGGCAAGTGCTGCTGATTTTCCAGGAAGTTGTGCTGTAAGGCTGTGGCCCAGGACCAGGTGCAGTGATTCACCTGCTCATTAACATTTGAGAAGCACCTGTCTAAAGGAGGAGCCGGCACATTTTCTGCCAAGGACCTGGGAGTCAACACTCAGCCTCTGCGGGCCATCTGGCTTCTGTCCCAGCTGCTCAGCTCTGTCCCTGTGGTCTGAAAACAGCCACGGACAGTACGTGCATGGCTGAGCTCCTACAAAAGTTTATTTCTAAGAACAGACAATGGGCCAGCTTTGTTCTGCAGGCTCTAGTTTGCTGACCTCTGGTCTGAAGTTGTCTCTGCAAAATCAATGTATTTTTGTTTTTGTTTTTGTTTTTGTTTTTTTACTGTGTATTTTGTAGAAGAAAATATGAAGCAAATAGTATCCCAGGAATACTCTGCTGTCCAGTGGTGTGCTGCTAAATGTTTAACAACTGGTGGTCCAGACGTTAAAAAAGCCCCACTTGTAGCAACTACAGATTCCCTGGGGATAAATATTCCCACCATAGCCAATTTCCAGCTATGCACATATATCACTGAACACTAATCTATTAGGGCTCTCCAGACAAGCACACCAGTATTTATACATAAAATGTATTTATCCCATTATACCTTTACACTTATCCTATTATTTATCCTACTTAGGAGATTTAGGAGAAATTGGCTCATGTGGCTATGGAGGCTGAGAATCCCCACAACCTGCCACCTGCAAGCTGGTGACCCAGGCAAGCCCATGGGGTAGTTCCAATCTGAGCCTGAAGGTCTGAGAACCAGGAGATCCAAAGGTGTAACTTCCAGTCCGAGGGGAGAAGAGCCAAAGACTCCCCAGCTCAGTCAGGCAGAGAGAAAACTCCACCCTCCACCTTTTTGGCCTACCCAGACCCTCCAAAAACTGTGCAATGTCCATCCAAATTGAGGTGACCACTTGCTACATTCAGTTTAAGGATCCACATGCTAATCTCTTCTGGAAACCCTCTCCCAGACACACCTGGAAGTATGTGCCAGTTATCCGGGCCCCTGAGGCCCAGTCAGGTGGATATAAATGCACCATCACGGCAGAATCAGGAAGGGACGTGCACAATCAGCTCTCTCGAGCAGTGCAAAAACCTTGAAGGTGCATCTACTGGGTGGGGTGGGGTATGTCCAGCACATCTCGTCCACCTGGAGCCTCAGAATTGACCTCATTTGGAAACAGGGTCTTTGCAGATGTAACCAGGTGATGATGAGGTCATAGTGATCTGAGGTGGGGACTAATCCAAAGCCTGGTGTCCTTCTGAGAAGGGTAAAGTTTGGACACCAAGGCACACAGAAGGAAGATGTGAGGAAGGTGAGGGTTGTCTGCCCAGTAAGCGGTAGCTGCATACTCATGCGGCAGGACTCAGGGGTGTGTGGATATGGCGGAGTCTGGGAAACACAGTGCTAGGTCACACAGGCAGTCAGTGTCACGATGGACATTTAAGCTCAGACGTGCCCCTTACAAGAGCCCACATCCTTAGCTCTTTGACTATGTGGCTTCTCAGAGGGGAATGCAAAAGTCTCCATTAGATTATTTTTTGTGAATTGAGATTTGTTGGCAATTTCCTTCAGCATGTCCTGAAATCACCCAGCAGGTGGAAGTCTCCTTCCTGACCCCTGGCAGCACATTTGCCTTGACCGGCCTTCTGTCTAGAATATTGCAGTTGCCGTAATTACAAAGGTAAAGCCGCAGCGCCTATAAAACCTGGAGCATCTGCTGACCTGAGCTCACCTGACAGCTGTCTCCATGAGCACATAAACACACCTCTGGGCCACCGCTGCTGCCCTGTATCTCTGAGCACACACTAAGGCATCAACACAGATGTCGAATGACCACGCCGACCACCAATCTTGTCTGGGAAGACATCCATGAGAAATCCAACATTTGGACAGACAAACTGCGATCATCCAAGTGGGAAGCCCACAGGACAGAGAAGGCAAAATGGGCAGGCGTGGGCAGGCGTGGCCCTTCGAGACACTATCCCACGGCACTGGGGTTGGCTGCCACCCGCAAGTGTCCACATGCAGCCAGAGTGCCCTCCACCTCTCTGTGTGGTGTCCTGCCTTTCGTTGGGGTGGCCACTACATCACAACTGACCAGGAACAAAGCATGGATATTCCCATAAGCAAAGCCGCTGCCTGGTCTGTGGGTTGGGATAGACTTTGTGGATAGAAAAGTGGAAGATCGTATATGAGGATCAGCGTGTTTTCTACAGAGGAGGCACAGGCACAGACGAGACCCCCAGTGCCAGCCCCATGCCTGCCAGATGGGCCTTCTTCCAGTCCCTGCATCTTTTACTGGGTTCCCAACCCTGGGCCTAGCACTGTGCTTGGCAATGGGGGGCCTGCAGGCCTCTTTCAGCGTGGTGGTTAGTTCTGGTGAGGACAACCAACAAGAGTAACCAGCCAGAGCAGGCATGTGAAGTGGCCACACTCGTGATCAGTGCCACACGGGACAGCACGTAGGACGCCACATGGGATGCCACACAGGACAGAGTAACAGAATCAAAGGGAAGGCCAAATTAGGGGTGGGGTGGGGGCAGGAGGGCCTCTCAGGGGAGATAAAACCAAGCTGAGACCAGAGAGAAGGTGCAGCTGGGCGAATAGAATAGGACCTTCTATAAGCAGGCGCAGCATGACCAAAGGCCCCGTGGTGTGTGTGTTGCGGGGATACACCTGGTCTGCAAGAGACCTGGAGGGCAGCCAGTGTGGCCGCAGCATGGGGTGGGGGATGATCTAAGGCCGGACACCACAGTGGGGCGGTCACTGTGACCGAGGGCCTATGAGCGGGACACGGAGATACCATTTGGCGAGGGCCCAGCTTTGACAGGAGTCCTGGGGAGTAAAAGGGGAAGGCACGTGCGATGCTTTTCACGCTGTCCGCAAAACTCTCGTTTGCAAGGATCCTGCGGTATGTGCATCCGAGCCTGGCTGGCTGTGTGCTGTGTTGGCCATGGCCTCCTCAGCGGTCCTCAGGCAGGGCTCTGTTTTTCCTGAGCTGCTGGTCATCAGCATGAACTCCCCTCTCCGACTTGCTCCACCTCATCTGTTCCCACTTTCCCCAAGTCACCGGAGCTGGGGCTGGAAACGGAGGACAGCAGAGAGAACCACCTGGTATGGAGGAAAGTTCCAGAACTGCCTGTGGATTAGTTTCCCCTTTCCAGGTTTTGTACCTTAGAAATTCGTCATTCCCTTCTTCCCCTTTCGGGTGACAGACAGTTCTCTCATGTGCTGCTGAGAAGATAATTTGGAATTCTGTGCATTCTAATGCGGTTCAAAATGTCTGTGTCTAACATTTGAAAATAGCTCTGGGCGTTAAATGGTGGCAGCTAGAAAGTTTCTGGAACCGGTGTCTCATCCTCTCCTGGTCTGCAAGCCGCTGCATCAGTGTGTCTGTCTGCATCTGCATGAACAGCGGGCTCCTTCTGCAGCAGCTTGCGGGGCAGGGCCCTTGGGGTGGTTTGGGATGTAGGGAGCGGGTGCGCGGGGGCTCTCACTGGGTCATGTGCACGCTGCATGCCCGTGTGCTAAGCACCACGCTGGGCACCAAGTTCACAGCAGGGAAGGGGCCTGGCCAGGCCCTGTGCTCTAGAAGCTCAGTCTGACGGGGACACGCTTTAGGGGAGGTCGCTCACAGTCCCCCTGGTGAGGGGCTCCTGTCCCAGCCTCACTCAGGGAAGCCGCGAAAGTTCTGGACTGAAAGTGGCTCAAAGACCAGTGTGAGTGAACAGCAACAAGGGAGGGGAGGCAGGGAGGTGGAGAGGCCGCTGGTACGAAGTCTGAGGTTGGAAATCCCGGGGCCCAGAGTGATGCAGCATCCGTGTGTGAGCGCCTGGGGCAGATGTGTGGAGGAGGGCAGCAAGCCAGCTGTGTGATCTCAGAGACATGAAGGCCCGGTTGGGTGGACAAAGCTGGGGTACGGAGGGGAGACCCGGGGAGCACCAGTCACGAGATCAATGTCCACACCCGCCTCCTCGGTACACCTTGGACAGGTGGGCAGGTGAGCAGCTGGACAGATGAGTCTGAAGTCCTGTACCAAACACAAGGCTCAGAATGCTATGGCCCAGCCCCCCACTGCAGCTTCTTTTAATTGCTATTTCTGCTTCCTCTGTGACTCCCAGCCATGAGGACTGGCTTCTGGTCAGTTGAATTCTAAACTCCCACCAGCCCCAGGACCTTTGCTCATGTCTTTCCCTCTGCCCAAAACAATCGTTCTTTCTCTCCCTCTGAGCAGTCATCACCAACTCCAGGAAGGCTTCCCTGCCCTCTCCCTCTCAAGACTAACTCAAATCCTCCTATCATTCACTCTTGCAGCCTTCAAACTTTACGTGAAATTATATTCGTAAAACCCGTTACCTGCCTTCTCTATTAAATTCCATCTCTCTGAAGAGAGACAGGTGTCACATCTAGTTTTGCTCAACGTGCAATCTACAGCACAGGAGTGAAATCAGCACTATTTAGCAGGCAAATGTGTTGACCAGTGATGCTCTGACAAACCAGCCCACGGGGAGAGTGAGGTACCCACCCTATAGTGGGTGTGTTTCCTCTGGACCCTGGTGGGTGGAGGGGAGAGGCAAAACTGCCTTCAATCACCAGAAAAAGTCCCAACAACCCCCTTCTCTGGCATCCAGGCTTCCGCTGATCTCTTCCCATCCCCTGGACTAGGACCATTTCACTGAATCTGGAAAAACTAAGTCACACAGTTTGGCATTTTCTCCGTAAACCAAGAGGAGATGAAAAATTTGGACTGAACATGTCTTGTAAACAGCTTTCAGTGTGAAAACTCAACATCAAAATGTAGAGACTACCGGCTCCCCCCAGCTCCTCGGGCACGGGCTTCCTCATCACATTTGGGGAACATTTCCACCGGTGCCAGGGGCTGGGACACTCGAACCACAGCCAACGCAGAGCACGTCTGTCCCTCCATGGCTGACGTCTTTATTCCACCCGTTCTTGCCCAACCTCCCAGGGGGCAGCTCCGAGAAAGGGCTCTTCAGCCAGTGTCCACCCCTGCTCCAAAGGGAACTTCCAGGATTTGGACTGAACATCGGGAACCAGACTACCTGATCCAGGTCTGCCGTAAGCCTGGAGTCACCTGTGTTTCCAAATTCAAGCCAAAGGAGTTACACTGCACTGCCAAGGCCTGCCAAGCGTTTGTACTGGAGCCCGGCCCGGTGTGAAAACCTGCCTGGTGCGTGTCTGGGCATCGCGATGTGCCAGAGACAGGAAGAGCCATGGAAATACCCAGAATGAGGAACAGTTGAATGCAGGATGCTCCAGCCAGGGACTGCCCGGCCACTTCTGAGAATCATGCCCCCAGAGGGCAAAAAGGGAAGGCACAGGGGCTTAGAGACACGGCCCAGCCCCCTGGCCCACTCTCAGCCTCCAGCCCTCCACTCAGCTCAGGAGGGCCTCCACCAGGCTTTGTTGCACCGGGAGCTCGAGGGGCAAGAGTGGACACCAATGGGTCTAATCCAGAATGCCCTTGATGGCCGAGACGCCTTCATTACCCCAAAGAAATTGGGGGTGCCACTGTCCAGACTGTCCAGAGAAGAGGACTCAGTGCGGAAAGGGTAAGAAGGAAATATCCACCATGAAAATCAAGTCAAAGTTCTCTCACAACACGGGTTTCCCAGCAATTCTCAATAGGATCTTGACACAGGGCTATAAAATAATATCCAGGCAACAATTTTACACCTTCCGTATTTCTCCTATTTCAGATCTAATTGATGTTTCAGAAAAGACAAGACTCTTTTAAGGGGTGGTGTCGGACAGGCGCTTTCCTAGGAGAAACAGAAGAAACTCCACCAGGATCTAGGCACAGGGACACATCCCTGGGCAGGAAGGGACCTCAGATGCTGCACAGACAGCACTCACACTTGGCAGCATAAAAAATGAGAAATTTTACATAGCAAATGCCTTTGCAAACACATCAACAGGTAAATGAAAGCCTTGTGGGTTTTATTTTGTTTTAATTTTTTAATACTTATTTATTTATTTTTGAGAGAGAGAGACAGAGTGTGAGTAGAGGAGGGGCAGAGAGAGGTGGAGACACAGAATGTGAAGCAGGCTCCAGGCTCTGAGCTGTCAGCACAGAGCACAACGCGGGGCTCAAACCCACCAGCTGTGAGATCACGCATGGCCTGAGCCCCCCAGGTGCCCCTAAATGAAGTCTTTGTAAAAAAAAATAAATACAGATCTTCCTGGACTCACGATGGGGTTGTATCCCTATCAACCCATCCTTAGTTGAAAACATCATTAAGTCTAAAATGCATGCATACGCCTGACCTCCCACACCTCAGAGCTCAGTCCAGCCTGCCTTCCATATGCAAGAACAGTCCTGTGAGCCCACGGCTGGGCCGGACCGTTCATCCTAAATCCTATTGGATCAAGGAGTGCTGACTGCCTCGTGGAATGTACCAAATACTGTCCTGAAGTGGGAGCCAGAGGGACACCTGGGTGCAGAGTGGCCACCAGCGTATGGGTTGGTGACACTTGTGGTCATGTGGCTAATGGGAGCCCGCGCTGCCGCACATCATAGGAGATGATCGGACCACACATCACTAACCCAGGAAGAGGTCCAAACCCGCAATCCCAAAGACGCTTTCCACTGAGTGCATGTTGCCTTCACGCCACAGAAAAGACGAAAAACGGTTAGGTCAAACCATCGGCAGTCTGGAGCCATCCACATTTGCAGCAGATAAGAAGCAATGGGTGAACAGCTCCAACACGCACAGACCTCTGACAGAAAGGACAAGAAGAAACAACCCAGCCATTTGTCAATGAACAGAAGCATGTGCACAGTCAGTAAACCTCAAGAGCATCGCCAACCGACCGACAAACGTGAAAACAATTCTCAAACTCACTGGTCTTCAGGAAATGCTCATTAAAGCCACAGGAGTCATCACTGTACCCTCATCACACCGGCAATGGTTTAGTGGAGTAGCCGCACCCAGAGCCGATGGAGACCCAGGCGGAAAGATCACCAAGGGCTCTGCGTGGCTGGGGGCAGGTGCGCCCTGGTCCCTGCAAGAACCTGCGGCTATTGGCTCCACAAGACGAGTGTGACGGTGGAAGCCGCCCTTCCCACCGCCCCACCAGCAACGCGGACCGCTCATCTCTTAACCTTTCATTCGGGAGAGCCTTCTTCGGCATATTTTGGGCACTCACGCAAACCTGTCGAATGACACACATGGCATGTCACAGGCTACAAGCTGCTCGGTGACACCGAGGAAGGTTCCAGAAGAAAGTCATCCCCACTCGCCGCTGATGCCACCACGCTCCCCATCTTGTAAGCAGCCGTGCAGGAGCACTGGATGGTTGCTCAGGGCCTCCCTCTGACTTAAGGAACCTGGGAGTCTAGCCAAAGACGGGCCCCCCAAGGTCCTCCCAGGAACTCTCACCTCCTCGCCACCTCTGCCAGCAGGACACAAGGAGATGAAATATGTGTCGTCGTCGAGGCACCTGGAGGTCTCAGTTGGTTGAGCGTCCGCCTCTTGGCTTCAGCTCCGGTCATGATCCCAGGGTCGTGTGATCCAGCCCCGTTATCGGGCTCCATGAGCCTGCTTAAGATTCTCGCCTCCTGCCTGCCCTCTTCCCCACTCGAAGTCTCTAAAAATAAAAAGTGAAATTAAAATTTTTTTATAAGATGATGTGTAGCAGGCTCTCTTTCTCTCCACTGGCTGTTCCTCATCCACTTGGAATACGGTGATTTCAATCCCCGGGCTTCTAACCCTGTTTTGTCCTCACAACTTTTGGCTTCTCCTCACCTTTAAATTTCTCAAAGACACAGCACCAGCTTACTGTCTGAGTTCTTTCTGTTCACGCGTCCACCACTCTTCATGCCCCGGCTTCCTCTCTCTGTAACTCAGGGAGGCTCTCAGGACTACTGCCAGAAAGTCCTTGTGGCCCTCAGCCAATGCTATCCCTGGTTGGTTTCTTTCACCTTCAAAGCATCTGATCTAATAGGAAGGGTTCTTTATCACACATCACACCTGGAGCTTGGTGGGTGCCAGACCCGTATCTGTGGGCCAGATGAACAACTGAACAGAGCAGTAAGTATGTGGATGGGAAGGAGTCGGGAAGTCCCCCAAGAAGGCCCTAGCTGTATTTCCTTGATTTAAGGCAGAACAGAGGGGAATATGTGGCGTCTCTCTTTTTTAAAATTGATGTTAAAAAAATATCTTTACAATCCTTCCCATGGCTCCCCCAAAAGGGGGGAATGGGGAGAACTGTGAGTTCAGCTTTACAGAAAGTAAAAGTGTTCCTGTTACATACCACTGCAGATTTCACAACTAGGCTTGGGCACATTTGCTCTGGCTACCATTTACCGGAAGAAAAGCTGCTCCAGGAGAAGCCATAAAAACCGAGTGGATGGCGAGGTCCCTGCGGCCCGACTGGACCCTTGCATGCCTCCCCCTCCAGACACCATAAGCGGCCATGTGATCTAGCCTGCACAAGACCTCCATGCGGCATGTGGCCACCTGTCAGCCATGCAAGAAACATGTGTCCTGGACTCACAAGGTGCCCGGCACTGGGAACCAGACAATGAGCTCTTCCGCCCAGACCCCAATGGGCAGAACCACACGACGGACGAAAGAATGAAGTTCAACGTAAGATTGGATGGTGGCAGCAGCCAGAAGAACGAGTCATCAGGGAAGGGGGTGGGCTGGGCATATGCAGTATTAGACCAGGTGCCCAGAACTGAAGAGGCAAAGGAAGAGGGCAGAGGAGAGGCCCCAGCCCCTCTGGTGACAGGCCTGAGCTCTCGGCCTGCTCCCTCAGGTTCAGAGATGTTGCACCTGGTGTGCCAGTGGCACCTGGGCTTTGGGCCACACTGGTGTAATCACCCCCTCTCCTCCCACGTCACGCTGTCTTGATGACCGCAGCATCTCTGTGCAGCTCTCCAGTGTCCATGGGAACTGTTGCCTCACCTAAAGCTCAGGCAGTGCCTGGGACCTGTCAAATTGCCAGGTGCTTGCCAACTCCTTCCTCCGGGTGACCGACCCTGCCACTTTGTGTTCTACAGAGGGCAGACCGACCACAAGGGATCGTGACACAGACCATTGGACTCTGGTCTCTATTGCTTCCAGAACCTTCTCAGACAAGAGAGCCAGGCCCCCTGGGCCATGCCCATGTAGACACTTTACTCCCCACGGCTCAGTTCTGCACACAGGGCTTAGATGCAGTGGGTCCCATTTCTATCTTCCCATACACACAACCCCAAAAAGGGGAGGAAAGAGGCCTCAAGTGCCCTGGTCCTGACCTCCCTGTAACCATGCGTACTTTCCTCAAATATAGAAATACCCAGTCGTCACAGCCACAGAATGGAAGGTAAGCTTCCAGAGGGGATGAAGGGGACGGAGAGAGCCTGCCCCCCCAGTGTGCAAGGGTGGGAAGTGTGGGTGCAGACAGCCCGCACTCCAGGTCTATGCTCCGCTCTTAGACAAGGTGCCTGGTAGCCTAATAGAAGCAGAAACCAGGGCCGTTTAGCCATCCCGAGTGGTGGAGCGCCTGGAACGCTATCAACAGGTGTCAAACAGAAGGAGGGAGGATGCAGAACAAGGAGCTGGAGGAGTGTCAATCTTCCTGCTGACAACAGCCAACCCAGAAAACCAGGACAGATGCTCGCGGGTCTGCCAATACGTTAGTCAGACATAACTTATCCTCGGGTCGTGAAAGCTGGAGGGCCGCTCCTTCCATGGCCATGCATAATAAGCCCTGCCAGATGCTCACAGGTGAGGGACTTCCAGCATCCACCTTCCTGGAGACAGCAGGTCACTTCCCCAGGTCACTGGTAAGAAAGACCTCCCACCGCCTGGGCACGCATGCCACTCCCTCTCGTATATCCTTTGCTGCTGAGAAATTTAAAAGGAACCCTGGGGTTGCAGAGAGCCTCTCTGAGAAACCAACTCCTGGTGTGGGCCCAAATGTTCCAGGTGTCGAGCATTAATGGGGAAGGCTGAGATGTTGTGAACCTGATCCTCTGAACCTGAGCATTAATGTCGAGCATTAATGGGGAGCTCTGTTCTGGGGGAAAGGTCACCCCGCATCACTTCCTGATTGCCCCCAAGACACATGACAGAGAAGAGCGCTTAGGAAGGTTAGGGCCCTTCCCAGAGGATCCAACCCATCCCAGCTGCGGATAGTCCACTCACACAGAAGCCTATCTGCACTTTGGGTCAGAGAGTCAACCCAAAGGCGAGGTAGATGAGCAGCCTGGCCCCAGAGGTGGGCTGCCTTGAGCCCTCCAGGACCGACACATGCCTTGGGGGCACTCTTCCTTGCCAGTCTGATGCCGGGGGCCAGGAGCCTTGAGACGGAACCGCCCCCTCTCCTCGACTCGAGGAATGCGATGTTCGTGAGCATGAGACCTGAGGGCCAGGATGCTGGGTTCAGGTCCTGGCTCCACTGCCTTGCCAAGCCTCAATTTCCCCTCTTTAAACTGGCAATAGTAACATCTGCTCCAGAATATAACTAAATCCAAGAAGAAGGAACAGTGTGAACCCACCACTGTCCTACTGGTATCGACTGAGCAGACACATGCAGCAGAGGCTCTTCAGCTCTTCCGATAAAGAGGAAAGCCTTAGTTCCATGGTGCTCTAGCTTTGACACCTCACATACACTCATGTATCTTTTCAATAAAGAAAACAGATCTGGGGCTCTGACTCTTTGTTAATTGATGATCTCTAGCCAAAACGTATTCGCTTTTTATTGTATTCATCCCATTATCCCCCATTAATATAAATGATACTAGTTTTCCATGCGTGGTACTGATTCCCTTTAAAATAAATTCACTTCAGTTTAATAAGTTACCTTAAGGAAACTTAAGTGTGTATTACCACATGAAAGAAGCCAATCTGACTCCAATCTATGATGTTCTGGAAAAGGCTACACTAGAGAGACAGCAAACAGATCGGTGGTTTCCAGGGATTTGCGAGATGGATGACAAGGGGGGAGCACGGGGGACTTTCAGGACCGAGAAACCACAGTGTGTGGTGCTATGTTGGCGGGCCGTGCCACCGCACATCAGTCCAGACCCACAGAATGCACACAGCGCCAAGAGTGAATCCTCAGGTGAACGATGGACTTTGGGTGATAATGACTCGTCCACGTGGTTCATGGACTGTAACAAATCCCGTGGGCACGGTGACAACGAGGGAGGCCACGTCAGTGCGGGGAGGGCGGCATATGGAAACGTTTTTGGACCTTCCTCTTGCTCTCGATTTTGCTGTGGACCTAAAACGGCTCTAAAAAATAAAGTCTATTTTTTAAAAAGGCAACTAAGAGGAGACCATGAATAAATAATAAAAAAGGAAATATTTCAAAGTGGAAAACGGTGAAGATGGGCCGTGGTGGCAGGAGACGTGGCCAAACCAAACCACGGAGTAAGGAAGTAAATGACTGAGGTTGGTAAAACACTGCCATCGGCACCTGGCACGTGGGACCCATTGCTGCCCATGCGCACATGAAGGGTGGGAGGGCAGGAGAGAAGGACCTTGAACCACCACCAGGGTACCGCACCGGGTGGAGGCAACCTCCTGCAGGGCCTCCCGACACTGTACACATGCACAAAGCCCCCTGGTGGACCCCTAGAAGGTTCTGGGTGCAGCATGGCTGGAGGCTGGGTGGGGATGGCAGCACAGTCACCCCCGGCTGCTGGGCCATGTCCATTTTCCTAAGGGCAGCAGGTCAAGGAGGTGCTGGTTTTTACTCGGCAACCATCCAACCTCCAGGAACCTGTCTGGGGTGTTAAGAGACAGTGCGGTGGTGGCCTCAGAAGCAACACCAGGGACTTTCTCCTTCTGGATGGCAGCTAAGGGAGGGGCTTCCTATGGGCACAATGTCCAGAGGTGGCCTCTCAGCCTGAGCTCTGGAGCCTTCCAGGCCACGTTGGTTGGCACTGGCCAGGCAGGCAGCCGTATGGTGCTCGGGGAGATGTCCCCCAGTGTAAGCATCTAGGATCCCAGCCTTGACACTCCTCCCGCCTCAACCAGCAGAGGGGCTCAGTCTGGTCCTTGAATCCTCAGGGGCGTAGCATCACCCCCAGCCTTGGGCATGATGGGCAGATGCAAAGACACACTCTTGCACGATGCATCTGTTCAGGGCAAGGAGAGCTGGGTGACTGACGACACCTGACCTATCCTTCCTCTGCCCCTCCGGAGCTCCCTGCGTACGTTCTCTTAGCCTTCCCAGATCTGTCCTCCAGGAAAACCCATGCCCATAAAACCCCCAGGGGCCTTGTCCTCAACCACATGCTTGCCCAGGTAAAATGGCACTATCTGTGTTCTCCCGCCAGCCCTGTGGGTGGAGTGGAGGAGACCATGGGAACCACTGGACCTCCCCTCGCAATCCCTGTCCTGCCCTCTGCACTTCCCTAAGAAACTGTAAGGCTCCTCTCACCAATTCAAGGGTGAAACTGTTCTCACACTGAAAAGACACGGATAGACACGGTTTCCATAGGTGAGAGAGAGGGAGAGAGAAATGAGCCTGGATTGCAAAGGGCCAACCGGAATTTAATTTTTTTTAACGCTATCAGGATAACCTTAGCTCTCCCCGTCTCCACTTCACTCTGATTAACTTTTCTGGGACAAATACATGGAAAGGGCCCACCCCAGGCCCCGCGTAGCCGATCCATTTTCCTGAGGCCACTGAGGCACTGGCTTCAAAGGTCAGGTGCATAATTGTGTCTCCTGAGCCGGGGCCTCTGCTGCTGCTGCAGATGCATTTGTCAAGCGACTCGATGTTACTTATTTCAACTGCCATTTGTCTCTCGCTGTAATTTTCATCCGGAAAGAGCGCCTGACTGTCCACTTTGGTGGGGAACTCAATATACAGTCAATTACTGGAAAGAAAGAAAACGAGGAGCCTCGTGCCTCTCCAGGCCATTTCTTCAAGAAGGCACTTCCAGGCTGCTGGTGCCACATGGAGTGCTGGCAGGCCCCAACACTGCCTCCAACCAGGGGGCAGCCCACAGGGGCTGCCAGAACCAGCATACCCTGTGCTCCTGGGAGACCCATACAAGATGGAACAAGCGGCAAGAACCTGAAGGATCCTCCTCAGACTCCCATCCTTAAAACCCTGTAGCAATTTTATTATTCTATTCTAGTCTAGTCTCGTCTACTCTAGTCTACTTGAGTCTATTCTATTCTATTCTATTCTATTCTATTCTATTCTATTCTATTCTATTCTATATTATTTTTCTATTCTATTCTATTCTATTCTATTCTATTCTATTCTATTCTATTCTATTCTATTCTAGTCTCGTCTACTCTAGTCTATTTGAGTCTATTCTATTCTATTCTATTCTATTCTATTCTATTCTATTCTATTCTATTCTATTCTATTCTATTCTATTCTATTCTATTCTATTCCAGTCGAGTCTAGTCTAGTCTAGTCTGTTCTAATCTAGTCTAGTCTATTCTAGCCTAGTCTAGTTTATTTTACTCCTATTCTATTCTGTTCTATTCTGTTCCGTTCCATTCTGTTCTGTTCCGTTCCATTCCATTCCATTCTATTCTATCAGTCTATGTTCCTTCTCTTCACACTCAAGGAACACATGGGCAGAGAAACACAGCTATTGGTTTTCAACATAATTGGACCTGGTTATGGTATGTGCGTAATACCCTCCTACCCAGCTCTGGGAGGTTTATCTCGAGCTGACCACTGTCTGGTGTAGCCACTGGGAGCTATGCAAATACATTTTCTCACCAGAGAAGCAGCATACTTGTTAATAACAGATACAAAAGGCTGGGCAATCTAGGAAGGAGGCATTCACGGATTGGTTCAGCCTTCCTTCCACTTCTTCTGGATAATGTGACGGGTTTAAATAGTGCTGGCAAGTCCACGTTGCTCGAGTTGTCATTTTAAGGCAGCTTCTTCAGGTAGCAAGCAATTATCCCATCAAAAGGGACCTAATTGTTCTCCATAATTGCCACATAAAAAGGGAACTGTGCAGATACCAGGAGTGAAAGACGGTCCCTGTATTTTTTTGTTGCTCTGACTGGATATCCCTGATGCTTTAATGCCTCCCCACATAAATCCCTGATGCCCTGTGTAAACATACAACAGAGATGTGGTGTGCGTGGGGGCAGCTGCACAGGGCGGCCTTCCAGACATCCTTGTGCAAGATGGCTCTGCGACAGGGTCCTCCAGGAGCCCTGGTGCTGGGAGACTCTTGGTTCGCTTCATGGTCTCGCGGGGCTCACCACCCCCAGTGGCTGACCCAGCGCCTGGCATACAACAGGTGTGCAGTGAATGTGTGTGAATGAATGAATCAGTCAACAATCCATCACCTGGGCCCCTGGTTTCATTTCAGACGAGGGCCTTAAATGCCACGTGCAATCTGACTGGATGACACACAGAGAAACCAGACTCAGTCTGCAGAGCGTCATGTGATGCCAGTGAGCTCTCTTGGCTGATGTCGGTCAGTTCAGACCCTCTTGGGGACTTTAGACAGGTATTCTAGACTGTACACTCTGTGAGAGCAGGGATGTCCCTCGCCTGGGGCACTCTCCCGGGGAAGTACTAGGGTTGTGTGCCAAAACCTAGTTGTGGCACACAACCTAGGGTTGATCCCACAGGGTCATACCTGGGCTTTGGTTATTCCAGCCACTCTGTATTATCATCTCTGCCTCCTTCTCCTCCTCTCCCTCCCCCTCCCCCACCCCTCTGCCTCCTCCTCCTTCTCCTTCCCCTCTTCCTCCCCCTTCCCCACTCCCCTCCTCCTTCCCCTCTTCCTCCTCCTCCCTCTCACCTTCTCCTTCTTCCTTTTATTAAATTTTTTTAACATTTATTC
This sequence comes from Panthera onca, assembly GCF_046562875.1. NCBI lineage: Eukaryota > Metazoa > Chordata > Mammalia > Carnivora > Felidae > Panthera > Panthera onca. Next base: position 940,572 of record NW_027675870.1, read on the forward strand.
AATTTTGAGAGACAGGCAGAGCATGTGCAGGGGAGGGGAAGAGAGAGGGGGAGACACAGAATCCAAAGCAGCTTCCAGGCTCCGAGCAATCAGCACAGAGCCCGACATGGGGTCTGAACTCATGAACTGTGAGATCATGACCTGAGCCGAACTTGGTTGCTTAAGTGACGGAGCCACCTAGGCACCTCCTTCCCCTTCCTCTTCCCCTTCCCCTCCTCATTCTCCTTTACCTTCTCCTCCCCCTCCCCCTTTTTTGAGACAGTGAGAGCAAGCAGGAAAGGGAGAGAGAGAGGGAGAGAGAGAATGGCAAGCAGCCTCTTCGTCAATGAAGAGCCTGACACAGGGCTCGATCCATGAACTGTGAGATCACGACCTAAGATGATTTCAAGAGTCAAGACTGTCAACTGACTGAGACACATGGGTGCCTGACTCACTATCTTTGAGGCGTAAGTTACTTCCCTAAACCAGAATGGAATCGTAGACATTTCATCCATCTGGTATTCTCTCCCTCCTGGCAATCTTCCTTCACATCCACCAAGGTCCTAGCCTAGGAGGCCTTCCACAGTGATGATGACGTGATACAGGGATGTGCCTGCTGTGGCATCAGAGGGACGGGGCCAGAACACTAAGAACCTGCTTTGTCCATGGGGCTTGCTCCATTTGTGAAGGTGCCCGCTTGCATTCAACACCCAGCTCTCAGTGTCTCCAGCTGCAGGAGCCCCTGGCACCACACGGCAGACCAGCCCCTCACTCACACAGTCACATGACCGGCCGAGGGAGAAAAGAGCCCTCAGAGGATTGGAAGCAGGGTGACATCGCCCTACTGGGCGTTAGCATGTTCCCACTGGCCATCGTGTAGACACTGAAATGGGGTAAGGGTGGGCAGGATGGAAGTTCAGCAGCCACAGCAGTTCCTCAGGCGCCCACGTGGTGTTGGCTACAAGCTACCTATCTATGTCAGCTGGCTTCTGGATGTATTTGGAAGGTGTTGCTGAAAGGCACGGTGATAGATTACGTGTGAGGTGTAGGAAAAGAGGAGCCGGGATGACACGGTGATCCAGCTGGAGCACCTGGACAGACACTGTTGAAATCCATGAGGATGGGAAAGACTTCGCAGAGAAAGCTTCGGAGGTGGGAGCTGAGCTCCCCACGCATCAAGTGTGAGATGGTCTCCTGACGTCCAAGTAGAGACACGCCGGTGGCACTCAACTCTCAAGCGAGGGAGTGAGTGCAGAGAGAGGAGGTCCTCAGGCTTAGCACAAGGCCCTCCCCACCCAATGCTCAGGGACGGGGATGCCTGACCATCTGAAAGGCCCTGTGGCTCCTTCCCTGAACTCAGCTGCTCTCACAAAGGCACCGCAAAGTCACCCAAAGGAGAGGAAACAAGCATCATGAAAATGCATCCTTTCCTCTGCTGCCACATCTCTAAATTAAATTTCAAGGACTCGCCAAGAAAATGTGCTCCTTTATATGTTTCCATAAATCGCTCATTTCGATGCTGTATGTCTCTTTTTATTATTACAGAAGGAGCTAAAAAAAAAAGTTAAATAATCTACATGAGCAATATTTTACCTTTTAAAAGATATTGCCTTCTAACTAGACGGAGTGCAATGAGCTTTGCAAGCAAAGCATCCCCACGCTTGGTGTGTGAGCATCCAGGTGGCCGCTGTGTGAGACCCTGCGTCTTCGTGTCAAGGGGCCAGCTGACAGCTCTCTGGGACCCTAAGGAGACCTGACCGGCAGGTAACTGCTGCTTATGCCTCAGTTTCTGTCTACACTTCTTTTTCTCTCTTGGAAGTGAGTTCCCATGTTTTCAGGATTATTTTGTGTACGCTGACTGAACAGAAGGTCACGTTTAGAGTTACCGTCTTTGGAACAGAGAGAGAAATACACACGCATGTGCGTATGTGTGACAAAAGTAACCCCTCTTTTATACGCTTCCTCCACTGAAGAGTAACAACAAAACTGGAGTGCTTCCTTCTGAGGATGTGTCAGGCGCTGTGGAGACTCTGACATGCCATCCCACAGGTATCACTGTTCTGGGATCTCTGGTCTGGGGATGACATCCTGGATGTTGGAGAGACCTGGGTCCCTGTGAGCTCCCGCCATCACAGTGCCTCCCAGAAGACTCCCTCTCAAATGGGACCAAAAACGTCCTATGAAGTGGACCATTTTTTTTTTTAATTTGGAAAGAGGGAGCATGAGCAGAAGAGGGGTGGAGGGGGAAGGAAGAGAGAAGGAGAGACAGGGAGAGAGAGGAGGGAGAGAAAGAGAGAGGAAGAGGGAGAGAGAGGGAGGGAGAGGGAGGGGAGAGGGACAGAGAGAGAGAGAGAGACAGAGAGAGAGAGAGAGAGAGAGAGAGAGAGAGAATCCCAAGCAGGATCCACTCCACAGTAAGGACGAAGCCTGACGCAGGCCTCGATTTCACAGTCCTGGGATCATGACCTGAGCCAAAGTCAAGAAGAGTCAGATGCTAAACCGACTGAGCCACACAGGCTCAGTCTTGTGAAGTGGACAGTCATTACCACCGATGATGCCTTAAACATCTCAACACAAAACGCTTAGACATATGCTCACTTACTGTCTGGTCACCACTGGGAAAACACCCCCCCCCCGCCCTCTGGTTTCTGGCTCACAGCTACCATGCCCGCAGCGCACATCCCACCCACCTAACGTGCTGTGAGGACGCAGGCAATTTGAAGCGCCCGCAGGTATCACCATCAGTCAGAATTGTGACTCCTTCCTTCAATCCTTTATTGCTGATTCATGGAACCTGAATTTGAAAGAAAAATTTTACTACCTTGCCCATTTTAAGTGTTTCCAAAAATTCGACTGTTTTTATAGAAACAAAGGTCTTCTTCCTGTTCGCACTGAAATGCCATTGTTTCATGTAATATTTAGTCACGTGATGTAATTACATGAACTGGTGCAATTGGCATAAACAGATGTGGGAACAGACTTAATTGGCTCTTAGCGCACACACAAGGCCAGAGCCGGAGACGCACCTGAGGATCACAGGGAGAGGTGGCTTGCAGCCTGCATGTGGTCAACCTTCACCACCTGGACAGAATCTGTTCATCCCACAAATCGGTAAATGGGGGCAGACACAGACAGATGGATTTCTCTGGCCAGTGCTCCCTCCAAGGCTGCAGCGTCCACCTAGCACCTCACCTGGCATAAAGTGGGCCCGTGATCCCCAGAAGGCAAGAGAACATGGAAGGACATGAGTGCATGCGGGCCACCCATGGGGTCGGAGAGGTCAGGAGGCGGTGAGGGGACCGCTGTGCAGGGCTCGGGACAGAGACCTGTCCGAGAGCCCCAGCCTCAGGCAAGGAGCTCCGAGACCCTCAGTCCTGGTGCTCTGTTGGGTGAACGTCCCAGGTCAGGTGCATGGGTTCCTCCCCTGGGAAGAGAGGAAGATTCTGCTGCTTCCTCCAGTCTGGCATCCGAGCAGCTCCACTGAGGCCACAGATGATAGAGGAGGCCAGTGGTGCATTCGTCCCCTGGTACAATCCTCCTGGGCTCTGCCCACCTCTCTGCTGACAGCAGGTGGTGGTTAGCTCTGAGACTTGGTGCTGCAGGAGCACACTGGCCAGGGGCAGGACAGCCGAGCCTCTCCAGAGGGAAAGCATACTCTACCCGGGAAAACTTCTGCTCCCGAGAAACCCACAATGCAGATGCCAAAAGAAAAGTTCAACCCAGGCTGAGGGGACTGAGGCAGGGAGCCCTGTGTTCGCTTGGCAGGCCCGGCGGCAGTGCCCCTGGCCCCTTCTCGCCTGCCCCGTCATGAAGACTCTCCCTTCCATCTGTTCTGTTTTAAACAAAGGGCCAGAGGGCTTCCCAAACCCTCTCCCAGGAAACAATAGTTACCATACAGGAACAGATAATATTCCTCGAGCACTCAGTGGTGCCAGGCATTGTGCTGAGAGATTTGACTGAAGGCTCTCTGCAGAGGGTGAACGGTGCCCCCTCGCCCCCAATTACATTTGCATCCTGGAAGCTGTGAATGTCACCTCCTCTGGAAAAGGGTCTTTGCAGATGGCGTTATGTGAAGGGTCTCGAGATGAGCTCATGCCAGATGTGACACAGTGGTGTCCTTATAAAAGACCAAAGAGGAGACGACGTACAGCGGAGGTGATGTGAAGAGGAGGCAGAGGTCAGAGTGACGCCACAATCCGAGGATGGCCGAGGCAAACAGAATCACTCTGCAAAGCACCTTGTGCAGGAAGGGCTGGCTCACAGCTATGGTCTTACCATCACTTGTCTCCCATCAGGGACCTCAGCTGCTTCTGAGACCCAGGCCTGGCCCTTGCTCATTAGGGATTAAAGTCGCAGCAGGAATAGTGGGATAATGCCCAGCACTGGGGTTGGGGACAGGTGGTGAGCCAAACGCCCACCAACCGCCAAACCTCTGAGTGCTTTCTCTTTGCTTATTAATTCGGACTTTTCTTTCCATAATGACTGAATCAAGCTCAGTCAACAGTTATGCTTTTTCAGGATATTTATCTTAAAACACCCTGAGAGAAAAGGCACGGGGTCTGCACCACACGCTTAGGTCTTTGCACAGATGGCGGGGGGCTCCAGTCTGAGACGCTGTCATGCTGCCTCCATTTCTTTCTCAGTAAATTTGCTTCCAGGGGAGTAGGTGTGAGAGCCAGGGGTCCCACTCTGAGCGAAATGTCCCTAAGTGTGCTCTTTGCTCTCAGCTCGTGTTCACAGACACCTGTTGTTCTCACGTAAGTATTCAAGGTCACGCACCCTCTCTCTGCATTTTTGGTGGATGTGTGCCAACAGCTGAGAGCCTCCTGATGGCTGCAGGAATGAACGGCAGGTCTGTTGATTGCAAAGATACATCTTTTTGCGAAACCAGGTCTGTGGTTCTTTTAAGGCCGTTACTGAATGGAAATGTGTTTGCCATTCACTAGGGTGTCAGACGCGGAACGTGCGACAGCAATCAGTTAACATGTTTATCTCACTTGAGAGTACACAAAAGAATTAAGAACGGCCATTTTTTCAGGAGGAACAAATGGCATTAGTGCTCCTAAATACAATCATAAGGGTGGCCCCTGGGTGGCTCAATAGGCTAAGTGTCTGACTCTTGATTTCAGCTCAGGTCGTGGTCTCATGGTTGTGACACAGAGTCCTTGTGGGGCGTTACGCTGAGCATGAATCGTGCCTGGGATTCCCTCTCTCTCTCTCTGCCCCTCCCCTGCTCACATGCCTGTGTGCTCTCTCTCCCTCTCTCAAATACATACATACATACATACATACATACATACATACATACAAACATACATACATACATACAGTAAAATAAAATAATTAAGTAAAATGAAGTAAAAAAATAAAATAAAAACTACAGTAATAACAGTTACAACGTCTGGGGTACACTGAGTCCTCGGTTGGTGCTGGACGCTGTACACACAGCCCCTCAGCTCCTCTTGTGAAACCACAGTCCAAGGAGCCACTGTATCTGCCTGAGTCGCCTGCTCACAGACATGGCCTGGGTCCACGGGCCCAGCTTGGGCTGACCCATGGCCAACTCTCCCATGCCTGCTGCACCATCTGGCTGTTTTCAGACATGGTCAACTGTGATTGAACGGAACACCCTACATAAATACTTAGTCATGGGACTTTAAGTTTAATTTTTGTTGGTGATTTTCCCCTGCTCGATGCATTTTTCAGTATTTTGCCCTTAGACAAGTGTACGCCTTGTTGTTGAACAATTAAATGTGCTTACGAATTTATGACTCCTCACAGGAACATGTGTTGAGAGCCGTGTGTGTGCGTGCTATTTCTAGAGGTTGAGTGCAGCATGCCAAACCCGCATGCTTCTCTCCTACGAGATTCTTGTGACCAAAGTCCAGAAATTCAGACGCAGGACAGTGCAGCCAGAGAGGAATCCCATCGGGCCAGCGTACTGGCCCCAGGGCTTCCTCTGTGCCTGAGCCAGCCCGGCCCTCCCGCAGCTCAGGAAACTGCCCGCTGAGGTAACAGGAGGAACATGCTCATGGGCTCACTGAGCTCCCCCTGCGTACCCCTTCCTGGGAGGGCTCTGGGGGCATAAACAGCTCCTGAGTCATGGCCCCTTCTGCAGAGGGCACACACAGCAGCTGAGGGGTAAGACGCAGACAAAGGGTAGGGCTGAGCCATGTGGGGCTAGGATATCAATGACACAAAGACCTGTTAGCCTCCAATTGTTTGCTGCGTGATGAGCCCCGCACCCCATGTCACCTCCCTTTATCTCACTTTGATCTCAGAACAACCCCGTTAGGAGGTGATTAGTTGTGCCCCTTTCACAGCTGAGGACACGAGGCTTAGAGAGCTAAGCAACCTGCTCCAGATCTGCCATCCAGCTTCCCCACCGCATAGCCGAATTCAGACACGGGCCTGAGCAAATGGGCCACATACGGCCCACAACACGCCATGCAGCCAAGGGGTCACACGGCCACGCGGGGCAGTGCAGAGAGATGCGGTCCCTTTGGGTCTGGCAGAGCATCTCAGCGAACACCGGAGAAGATGGGGTGAGTGACCCCGAGCGACAATACCGCACACCAGTCCTCTCCCCACTCACGGGCTGTCTAGCCCTTGCCTTCCGGCTGCCCTCAAATCCTTCATCATTTCTCTGTAAACCGTCCACCCCAGATAACACCTTAATCCTCCCTAGGGCGGGTGCCCAGCTCCCCCCTGGATCTCTCTGACTCTAGTTCTCCAAGAGCAAACCTTCCCCAAGCCTGCTTTTCAACCACGTGGCTTATGCAGAACTTTCTGGGTCCTTCTAGGCCTCTGCACCCACCGTCCTGGTTCCCACACCCAGGCTGGGGCCCAAGAAGGCAGAGGTCACCCCCAGAAGACTGAGCAGGGGCCTGTCAGGTCCACAAACAGATTTCTCGTGAGGGCTCCAGCAGAAAATGGGTGTCAAACTCAGCACCCGCCTTCCCTTTCTGCCTGTCCTGTCCTGAGCACAGAGCTGGGAGCAGCGGACGAGGGGCCTGAAGGGTGGTGGTGGCCAGAGGCGCAATCACTGCAGCCCAGGGCCAGCCCTGGACACTTCCCAGAGGAGGGAGCCTGGAGTTCACGTGCACAAGGTGGGCAGCATTTAGGTACAAATAATAAATAAACACAGCAAGGCAGGTAGCCAAGGAACTGGCTGGCACACTGCACTCCGCCTTTAACTAGCCAGGGTCCGGCCAATGAGATTTTCATCACTGACCCGAGCCTGGAGAGAACTTACTGGTGAGACTGCGTTGGCGTTTCCATCAGGGGCTGCTGTTGTTATCAGAAGTACCTATTACCCATCGTGAAACAGCAAGCTCAAATTGGATGGGAAAATGAGTTTCTACTTCATAAATGCATAATGTGAGCAGCTTCTTTTCTTTTTTTTCAAATTGACTTATCTCAGCAAATTTTGTCTCCTTTCATGGTAAAAACCTATGAGCTGATTCTAATTTAATGTTTGCAAGTTCTTATTAGACTTATTGACAGAATTCATAAGCAGAAGGTGAAACACATGTTTAATCCTGCGTAGGGTGTGGAACCAGGGGCCACATCTGTCACCACACGAGCCTTTCACCCCCACGCGCACGCGGTTTACCGTAACCGCAGGCGGCGGATGACTGCGGGTAACGCACGGACAGGAGGCTGCCTGCCGATTCCAGGTGCTAAGAAATGTTACTGCCTCCACCAAAATGTCTAATTTCTAGGGACCCGGAGGCCAGGGCTGTGGCAGAGAAGCCAGCCCCTGGAGGACGGCGCAGGTGACCGCAAGCCACCGGGACAGGGGCACCAGTTGCTGCCAGCAACGAGGTGAGGACGAGACCAGCAGGGGAACCCAGGCCCCAAGCTGCTGAAACATATTAAGATTCAAGGACTGGATAAAAGGTAGAACTGTCATATCCAGGCCAGAAGCAGGGGCCAGGCTGGGGGCCACAGATGCCGGAAGTCAGAGATAGCACAATGGCGACAGAGGTGGTGAGAGGTGGGGACATGGCGGGCTTGAGGAAGACCGAGGGCAGCCAAGCAGCCAGCGCCCAGGAAGGTGGGCAAGCGGTTGCCACAGCCTACCACACAGTGGTAGCCATGCATGCTTCCTTTTCCTCTCTCCCTCCATCCCTCCTCTTCCCTCCTCTTCCTTCCCTCCTTTCGTCTCCTCCCTCCCCTCCTTCTTCTTCCTCTGTCAGTCCTCCTACCCCTCCCTCCTTCTCAAGGAGGCCCTTCATGGGGACCCCATGCCTCACCCCACACCCCCGCCCTGTGACTTCCGCCATTCCCTCAGCACCTGAAAGTGCCTGTCTGTTCGCTGACCTGCCTCTGTCTCCCCACCGCCACATGCGGACCCTGGAGAGCAGGACCCGTGTTTTGACCAGCCCTGCTTCCCCAACGCTGAGCTCAGAAGCACAGATGCTCAGAAAAAGAGGGTAAGAAAAATAAGGAGTGTGTCCTACCCCTGCCCCACACCAGAACAGAACAAGACACCTATACGTCAAGTACATGTCTCTTGTGAAAATCCAGGCTTTTTCCACCTGGTATCCTGCTTGGAATTCTTTCTCACAGGAAGGTGCCCAGGACCCTGAGTTGGGCACAGCTGACCTGACACTGTCCCCGGCAGCTTACTAGGGTGGCTGGAGCTCAAAATGCCTGTGGTTCTGGGGCGCTTGGGTGGCTCAATCGGTTAAGCACCGGACTTTGGCTCAGGTCATAATCTCACAGTTTGTGGGTTCGAGCCCCGCGTCGGGCTCTGTGCTGACAGCTCAGAGCCTGGAGCCTGCCTTTGTTTCTGTGTCTCCCTCTCTCTCTGCCTCTTCCCTCTCTCCCCCTCTCCCTCCCTCTCTCTCTCTCTCTCTCTCTCTCTCTCTCTCTCTCTCCCCCAATACTCCCCAACTCGAGCCTTGCTCCAAGGTCTGAAAGCAAAATCAACAATGCATGTGCCCAGAGACATGGTGCTGTTTTTCCAGTAAGAGGTAATCCCAAAGTAGATTCTGACCAAACTGAATGAAAAAATAAATAAATAAAGCTCCTTGAAAAAGATGAAGACATCCAATATCTATTAATAATATTCAGGTTATTAACTTAGGCACGTATACACATTTTTATCCCGTAGAAAGTATCAACGTGGAAACATTAATTTCTCCATCTCGCGTCTGATGAGATGACTTCATTCAGACCCCGTGCTCGCCTCTCCCATCAGTGTCTCTCCCATCTCCAGGGTGCCCATTTGAATCATCTAGCATACTTTTCCAAGTATCCCACTTTTCCTTTCATCTCAGATGTTTGCAATTAAGCACTTTTTGATTCCACACATGAATGTGTTTCTGGAAATTGCTGCCTAGTCCAAGTGCATATTTGTGTGACACAAGGACGGTTTGCTTTTCTTTTTTTCTTTTCTGATACGTGTAAATCACATGAGCTCCAGAGTAACTGCTCCTGTGCTGCTTTTTAAAGTGGTTCTTGACAGACCTGTGTCCAATAACACACAAGGCTTGGAGATCCGAGGTCCCACCTCATGCAATAATTGCCAAATCTGTGCTAAGTCATCTTTATTGCTTTGGGGAAAAAAAAAGAAAAACCTTCGCTACCAATCTTGATATGTGCTCCCTCCATAAGCACCCAAGCTGGGACTGAATGAGGCTCTTTCAGCCTGAAGTGTCTTCTTGAGTCAAAACTGTGTTATTCAAGATAGGGAGAGAGATGCATGAGATGAAAGGCATTTGAAAACTGGAAACAAAGTCACTCCCATCTTGTGAGGAATGATTCAAAAAAGGCAGTTCTGAAAGTGAGGCATATGGGATAAATATCATCTCGTAGTGGAAATCTGATCATCAAGATGCACAGTTAGAACATGCCACAAAAATTCTAATTCAGAATTTTAACTATGCCCTGGAGGAAAGAAACAAAAAGAAGGTAACACCACTACACTGCAGTAGCACCCCCCCAAGCCTTGAAAATAATTTTTTCTTTGCCACCTTTTTTCTAATATCCCCAATACTATATGAACGCAGCAAAAGAAATAGTCTATTTTCCCCTCTTAGAATCCCCCCCCCCCCACAAAGGGATCTGCCCCCTCAGCAGTCACCAGGGAGAGCTTGAGACGTCTGGAGAAGGAAGAGAGACCATCCCTTCTATCAGCAAGAGGGAAACCAGGCAGCACGGAGGCAGGGGACATCATGTTAAGCCCAACCGTACCTACTGATGTGTGTCCCCGCCAGCAACTCCAATGACCAGGAGCGACACCAGAACATCAACATCCTTCCTTACGGATCCCAGCACGTCTCCCATCAAGAAACACGCTCCAAAAATACAACCGCTGAAGAGAAATCACAGGGAAGAGTTGCATTCTTCAGATAAGGCCTGCGGAAGGGCTGTATTTCCAAGATGAGTTCTGGCAGCACAGCCGAGTCAGGGTGCGTCCAAAAGAAGCATGTCTGGTGTTTCCAAGTCCAGGAACTACCTGCAGGGCGTTCCCCCTCCATCTGAAAATGGAGGGCATCGCTGGGCCCCAGGTGCCTTGACACAAGGAGAAGAGGGCCATCTTGGCGGGCTCTCCCAGCAAGTGACTTCTTGTGCCTTGTACGTCTGCCAGGAGCATGGGAGTGTTCAGAGGTCACCCTGGTCTAGGCTTTATTTTGCCAACCACTGGGGAGCCCCACCACTGCAAGCTTCTTAAGTCTCTGTTCTAGTGAGATGTGAACTAACTGCTCCCATGCACACCCCGGGCTTGGAGAAGGGGGTCGGCCACAGGACAAGACCCTGGCATTCCTCTCCAAGAAGCACTATTTTTTAGTTATTGCATACAATCTCGAGATACGACACCGTTCCGTCCATTTTTAACAGAGGTGATTAAGCAGGTGGGATCCAACGTGCCGGGCCACTGCCACAGAATCTGTTAATGAACAGAAGGGGGAGGACCTCTTTGGGCTTCCTCGTCCTGAAGTCTGAGTACCTGCACAGCAACACGTTAAATCCCTCCCAGCAAATGCTACCTGTTCAAGAGCTACGCTCTGAAAAAGAATGGACTACAGAGCCTGCTTCCAAAGTGTCTAAAAGTGCCACATTCCCCACCCGGCTGTCACAGAGGCCGACCCAATTTCAAAAGGAAGGGACATAAGACTGACTTTATTTTTTTTTCTTTTAAAGTCTACTTATTTTAGGGGCAACCCGGGTGGCTCAGTCAGTTGAGCATCTGACTTTGGCTTAGGTCATGAGCTCACAGTTTGTGAGTTTGAGCCCTGCGTTGGGCTCTGTGTTGATAGCTGGGAGCCTGGAGCCTGCTTTGGATTCTGTGTCTCCCTGTCTCTCTGCCTATCCCCCACTCATCTCTCTCAAGTTTATGTATTTTTGAGAGAGAGCTTGAGGGAGGGAAGGGAAGGGAAGGGAAGGGAAGGGAAGGGAAGGGAAGGGAAGGGGAAGGGGAAGGGGAAGGGGAAGTGAAGGCAAGGGAAGGCAAGGGAAGCGAAGGGAAGGGAAGGGAAAGAGAGAGAGAGAGGAAGAGAGAGAGAGAGAGAGAGAGAGAGAGAGAGAGACAGAGAGAGACAGAGAGAGAGAGAGGCAGAATCCCAAGCAGGCTCTGTGTTATCAGCATAGAGCCTGACACGGGTCTCAAACCCACTAACCATGAGATCATGACGTGAGCTGAAGTCAAGAATTGGACGCTTAACCGACCGAGCCCCCCAGGAGCCCCAAGACTGACTTTCAGTGAGGCAGGGGCAGAGTTCGGTAAGAACACATGGACAAAGGGGCGCCTGGGTGGCTCAGTTTGTTAAGCGGCCCACTTCGGCTCAGGTCATGATCTCACGGTCCATGAATTCGAGCCCCGCATTGGGCTCTGTGCTGACAGCTCAGAGCCTGGAGCCTGTTTCAGATTCTGTGTCTCCCTCTCTCAGACCCTCCACCATTTATGCTCTGTCTCTCTCTGTCTCAAAAATAAATAAAAGTTAAAAAAATTTTTTTAAAGGACACGTGGGACAAGGAATATCAGCATGGCCATTTGTGGAATACGCAATCTGCCATAATCTGGTTCCCAGACTGCCTCCTGAACCTCATTCCCAAGAAGCCTCACATCACTTCCCCTCTCTCTTGCCTGACTTTGAGACCTATCCATTCCTCCATTCTTCCTCAGGATTTGATCCAGTTTCTGGGGCAGTAAACTCACTCTGCGAACAGTCATCCACATCTCTCATTTACACTTAGGCCAACAGCTTCTGAACGTTATTTGCCCACATGTGAAAACAGTGGTTTTCTTTGCCTGGAATGTACGTCAGATCTGTCTGGCTGGGTGGGGTGGTGGGAAGGGGAGCCCTCTGGGTTAAATGAAGAATGGGAAGGGGAGCCCTCTGGGTTAAATGAAGAATTCAAGAGCAATTGAAAATGCTCCCCCCACACACACCCGACCCTCACTATAAACATGCTCCCATTTTAAGGTTTACTCTGTGGTCACAGAGCTAAGAGATAGAGGCGGTGAATCTGGGTTTTGAACCCAGGCAATCTGAGCCCAAACAATGTTTTAACCCCTATCCAACCGTGACCCTAACAAGGAAGTGGCCTCTGTCTCTAAAGCCCTCATCAATCACCAGGATGACGAGCATGGTTAACACAGGTTGCTGGTCCCCGACACTCAGATCCAGGGAGGGGATAAGAATGTGCATTTCTTATGTTTTTAAAAATATTTCATTTTGGGGGTGCCTGGGTGGCTCAGTCAGTTCAGTCTCTGACTTCAGCTCGGGTCATGATCTCACCATTTGTGAGTTCAAGCCCCATGTTGGGCTCTGTGCTGACAGCAAAGGGCCTGGAGCCTCTTTTGGGTTCTGTGTCTTCCTCTCCCTCTGCCCCACCCCTGCTCACTCTTACTATCTCTCTCTCTCTCCCTCTCTCTCTCTCTCTCTCTGTCTCTCTCTCTCTCTCAAAAATGAACAAATATTAAAAAAAAAGATTCTATTTTTAAGTAATCTCTACATCCAACGTGATGTTGAGATCAAGAGTCACGTGCTCTACCTACAGAGCCCCAGCCAGGCACCCCACGAATCTTCATTTCCAGTGAGCTTCCGAGTGCCTGCCTAGGTAAGCTGGTCCACAGGCCTCACTGACAACACTTCTGAACTCTTATACCTGAACAGCAATGCTGAGAATTAAAAAAGAAAATGTATTTCTTCTTACTCTGATTGCAGCAGGAAATAACTGCAAGAAGAATGAACATAAGAAACCCACACCTTTGTTAATACTTAAAACTCCGGATGTTTTATGTATGCCTATGTTCAAGTGTATATTTTTTCAGTTCACAAAATTAGTTTCCCTTTTAATAAAAATTGCATGCGATTTTAAATAATCCAAGGATGTAGACTATGATTCTGAAAAGTAATCAGCTTTACGAAAAAGTAAAACATGAATCATTCCTGTTATTAACATCACATCACCTTAGCGGTCTGGCCAGCGGCTGTCTTCTCTCAGAAGTGGGCCAGGATCCCTGCACAACAAGCTGGAAACCAAAGTGAAGGTGTCCCAGGCCACATCTTTCTGGGAGCCCTGTTCTCACCATTATTATTGTAATAAGAAATGCTAATTGGCATCAAAAGGAAATCACATGAATTTTCTGTGCAAAAGGACTACAAAAAAAGTTTTTATTATTGTTATTTCAATTTCTAGATATTTCATTGAAATGAGAGAAATCACAGGCCTGGCTGAGAGTTACTCTGGTATTTTGTGGTGCCGTGAGGAATATTTTTCCCTCCTAATCTCTGCTTAAAGTGTAAGTAAGAGTGCCTCTATCCACTGCCGTGAACAAAAAGCACAAAAGGATTCAGAAAGTAATAACAAAGATAAACAACTTTGCAATAAAATTTGAGCTCCAGTAATTTCCCATCTATGTCTTCTCACTGAATCATGTAGTCCTGAGCTTTGCACTTTGCACGTGCGTGCTGCACTGAGCAGCCGTTTCATATCCGATGCTTCCCAGTGAGCCCAGTCGACACCTGCTCGGTGTGCCCGTGCAGTCACTGAGTTCGACAGTCGCCCCATAACAGGCCTTCCTGTGTGATTTCCTGGTATTTCTCAGGCAATCAATCTCAGTGTCTGAGACAGAATGAGTTGTCAGTCAACCCCTTCCATCAAAGGGGGCTTCAGATGTGATTACTTAAGGCCGCTCACCCTTGAAAGCAAATGCTGAATGTGGTTTTCCCAGCTGAAACCACTGACGTGGTTTTCAGCCAGCGAGTGTGGGCCTCACCAGAAAAGCGACCGCCAAGTGCATCAGGGCACCTCAGGGAACGTTCCAGAGACAGAAAGGAGGTAGAAGGAGGGAGGGTGGGGGCCAGGAGCAGGGGGAGAGGGCTCCTCAGGTGGCGTATAGGAACAACACTTCTGTTCTGTTGAAACAATGCCGTCAAACCCAAGATAGATTTCACCATGTCTTATCACATTATATTATTTGCAATTCCCATTCATAAGTTGATGGACATTGTAGATATGTCCACTTCTATGCAACGCTGCTCGGAACAATCTACGGGTTAAGTTTCATCAGCCTTGGATAAGGGCGGCGGGGGGTGAGGCTGTGGAAAACAAACCTCCCAGGACACAAGGCAGCATGGATGCACCATTGCCTTCAGCAGAACCCCAGGGCTGAAGGAGCCTGGCCTGGCCTGAGCAAGGCCACTGTGCACCGAGCTCTCTGCACGGATGACCCCACTCACTACCCCCTACAACTTGTGACGATTTCCTCATTTCACAGATGGAGAAATTGAGGCTTGCCCAAAGTCACATGCTCGGACTGAAATCCAAGCTTTTCCAGCCACAAACACTAGGTTTTCAGCTAGGATGCTATGGAGATCCCGGGGTGGCTCATGGGGGCGGGGGGGAGGGTGGTGTGGACCCCTCAGTGCTCCTCTCTAGCTAGCCACCCTCTGCGGGATCACCCGCCCAGTGGCTCTGTCCCCCGACACCCACCATCCAGTGTAGCCCAAATACCTGACAACAGCTGACGAGTCCCTTGTCACTGAGCCCCAGCCAGCTCTTCAAACTGCCTTCCAAGGCACAGTTTTCATTCCCCCACATGATCTCCCTGAACCAAATCTCATTAAAAAAAGACGATAAATACGTTTTAACAAAGGTCTTGCCGAGATGCTCTGCAGCAGCAGACGCTGTCAAAAACTTCCCCCTGCTCCTTGAGCAAGAAAGATTTTTCTCCGCATGGCAAAGCAATCTCCCATCCTTCCAGCAGGTCCTTGGATCGCCAGCCAGGAAGCAGCCTGAGTGTGAACTCGTATTTGTATGTGTGCTGTTACCTCCTCCCTTGTTGAAAAATGCAAATCTCCCTGGTGTACTTAAAATATGCCATTAATTCCCGAACATTGTGTGGGTTTGGAAAGAAAAGAAAAAAAGAGACAGTACATAATTGGAGACTCCATTTCAGTCTGAAGATGTTCTGGGCAACATGGAAGGAAGTCACTGGAGTGTGACTGGCTGTCACCAGGAGTCGGCTGGTGACAGTGGCTGCGAGTGCCACACAGCAGAACGCTGTAGCCTTGGGAGGCGTAGCTCCCAAGGCTTCCTCCCAAGCCTTGGAAGCCTTGGGAGGCGTGGCTCCCAAGCCTTGGAAGCCTTGGGAGTCATGGCTCCCAAGCCTTGGAAGCCTTGGGAGGGCAGAGATACTGCCCCTGCTCAAGGAGACCTTGGGTTGGCCCTGAGGAAGCGGCTTTGTTTGACCTCGTGGTCTGAAAACCTGCAGGGCCCAGCCCACGCTGCACATGTCCAGCCGGGGACACAGGAGTCTGCTCTGGCAAAAAAGGCACAAAGACCACTCCCTCTAAGCCAAACCTTCAAAGAGGCGCCTGGTGTCCTTCCGCTCAAAGGTCTGCAATGGCCCTGCCTTGCGCATGTCTTCCCTCTAGAGTCTCCTGCTTTCCATTCAAGTTTACTTACGCTTGTTTCCCACGTCATCATGCTCAACAGACAGGAGCGCTGGCTAGGAGCCCTCCAGCCTCCGATCAGAGATGCACAACAGGAAGGCATGTGTCCTGGCTGCACCTCGTGGGCTGGCGGTTTCAAAGGCCAGAGATGGTGCTGGGGCCCCAACCAGGCACGGCAGATAGTTACAGGCTACTTCTAGTCCACTCCACTGCCTTTGTGTTTTGCATCTCAGGAGCCTGAGTTCTGTGCAGTGCCATGCAAAGCCGGGCTTAGACACAGCCCCGTGGAGCGCTCAGGAAGAGAGGGAAGCCGAGGAAAGAGAACCCGCGGGCTCCCTGCCAACAGCTCTGAATGATGGCGTGGAGCAGCGTGGGCCCCACGCAGCTTAGACCCAGTAGAAGCCGTGTTCTTGCTCCTCCTCCATCAAGACAGCAGCCTGCGCGTCCCTGGCTATCAGGCTTTGACTCTGGGCCGAGTGACCATCCTCCAGGAATGGCGTGCTCTGTCCACGGGGCAGAAGCTGAGGGCAGAGGTCACGTTCGCGCCACCAACCGGAGCAGTGGAAACCCGAGTAAAGGGAGAAGGGCCCACAGTGGCCACCCCCCACTTCCTGGCTGAACACAAACAGGCCCATCGGGCGACCTGCCTCAAAACAGCCATGAGCCCTGCCTGCTCACCTTCCTCCTGGAACACAGCCCCGCACCTCCACTTCATGACACATGACCTCTCCCTCCCCCATTGTCCAGACCCAAGACTCCAATAAACTTCTGTCTCCTTTTTTCTGCCCCTGGGGAATCTGTCACCATATACATACATATATATGTATGTATGTGTGTATATATATATGTAGTATGTATATGTATATATAATATATATATGTAGTATGTATATGTATATATATATATATATTTATGTGTATGTGTATGTATATGTGTATGTGTATGTGTATATGTATACATGTATATAAGTGTGTGTGTGTATATATATACACACACACACACACACACACACACACACACACACACACACTACACCTTTATCCATTCACGCATTGATGGACGTTTGGACTCTTTCCATACTTTGGCTATTGTTGATAGTGCTGCTATAAACATTGGGGACCATGTGCCCTTTCGAAACAGCATATCCGTGTCCCTTGGATATCGTAATTGATGGCTCACAGGGTAGTTCTACTTTAGTTTTTGAGGAACCTCCATACTGTTCTCCAGAATGGCCGCACCATCTTGCATTCCCACCAATGATGCAACAGAGATCCTCTTTCTCTGCATCCTCACCAACATCTGTTGTTGCCTGACTTGCGAATGTTAGCCATTCTGACAGGTGTAAGGTGGTATCTCATTGTGGTTTTGACTTGTATTTCACTGATGATGAATGAAATTGAGCATTTTTTCATGTGTCAGTTGGCCATCTGGATGTCTTCTTTGGAGAAGGGTCTATTCATGTCTTTTGCCCACTTCTTCAGTGGATCATTTGCTTTTTGGGGGGTTTGAGTTTGATAAGTTCTTTATAGATTTTGGATATGAGCCCTTTATCTGATATGTCGCTTGCAAATATCTTCTCCCATTCTTTCACTAGCCTTTTAGTTTTGCTGATTGTTTCCTACGCTGTGCAGACGTTTTTATTTTGATGAGGTCCCAGAAGTTCACTTTTGTTGTTTCCCTTCTCTCTAGAGGACATGTTGAGTAAGCAGTTGTTGGGGCCAAGATCAAAGAGACTTTTGCCTGCTGCTCCTCGAGGATTTGGTGGCTTCCTGTCTTACATTTAGGTCTTTCATCATTTTGAGTTTATTTTTGTGTATGGACTAAGAAAGTGGTCGAGGTTCATTCTTCTGCATGTCGCTGTCCACTTTTCCCAGCAACACTTGCTGAAGAGACAGTCTTTATTCCATTGGATATTCTTTCGTCTTTGTCAAAGATTAGTTGGACATATGTTTGCTGGTCCATTTCTGGCTCTCCATTCTGTTCCATTGATCTGAGTGTCTGTTGTTGTGCCAGTATCATACTGTCGCGATGATGATTACAGCTTTGTATCATCAACGATAGCTTGAAGTCTGGGATTGTGAGGCCTCCTGCTTTGGTTTTCTTTTTCAAGATTGCTTTGGGTATTCGGGGTCTTTTCTGGTTCCAAACACACTTCAGGGTCATTTGTTCTAGCTCTGTGAAGAATGTTGGTGTTAGTTTCATAGGGATTACGTTGAATATGTAGATTGCTTTGGGTGCTATCGACATTTTAACAATAGATGTTCTTCCTATCCAGGAGCATGGAATCTTTTTCCATTTCTTTGTGTGTCTTCTTCAATTTCTTTCATAAGCTATTGATGGTTTTCAGTGTATGGATTTTCCACCTCTTTGGTTAGATTTATTCCTAGGTATCTTAGGGGTTTTTGTGCAACTGTAAATGGGATCAATTCCTTGATTTCTCTTTCTGTGGCTTCATTGTTTGTGTATACGAATGCAACCTATTTCTGCGCATTGATTTTATATCCTGCAACTTTGTTGAATCCATGGATCAGTTCTAGCAGTTTTTGGGTGGAATCTTTTGGGTTTTCCATATCGAGTATCATGTCATCTGTGAAGAGTGAATGTTTGACCTCCCCCTGGCTGATTTGGATGCCTTTTATTTCTTTGTGTTGCCTGATTGCAGAGGCTAAGACTTCCAGTTAATTCTCTGTTGAATAATCGTGGAGATAGTGAACATCTCTGTCTTGTACCTGACCTTAGGGGGAACGTTCTCAGTTTTTCCCTCTTGAGGATGATATTAGCGTTGGGTCGTTCAATATGGCTTTTATGATCTCGAGTTAGGCTCCTTCTATCCCTACTTTCTTGAGAGCTTTTATCAAGAAACGTTGCTGTATTTCTTCAAATGCTTTCTCTGCACCTATTGAGAAGATCATATGGTTCTTGTCCTTTCTTTTATTGATGTGATGAATCACGTTGATTATTTTGTGGATATTGAACCAGCCTTTCATCCCAGGTATAAATCACACTTGGTTGTGGTGAATAACTTTTTTTTTTTAATATTGTTGGATCCGGTTGGCTAATACCTTGTTGAGGAACTTTGCATCCATGTTCATCAGGGAATTTGGTCTATAGTTCTCTTTGTTAATGGGGTCCTTGTCTGGCTTTGGAATCAAGGTAACGCTGGCTTCATAGAAAGAGTTTGGAAGTTTTCTGTCCATTTCTATTTTTTTGGAACAGTTTCAATAGAATAGGTGTTAACTCTTCTTTAAGTGTTTGGTAGAATTCCTCTGGAAAACCATCTGGCCCTGGAATCATTTCTTTTTTTTGGCAGATTTTTTTTTATTCCTAATTCGATTTCCTTACTGACTATGGGTTTGTTCACATTTTCTATTTATTCCTGTTTCAGCTTTGGTAGTGTATATATTTCTAGGAATTTGTCCATTTCTTCCAGATAGTCCATTTTAGTGGCATATAATTGTTCATAATATTCTCTTATTATTGTTTGTATTTCTGTTGTGTTGGTTGTGATTTCACCTCTTTCATTCTTGATTTTGCTCATTTGGTTCCTTCCCTTTTTCTTCTTGGTCAAACTGACTAGTGGTTTATCAATTTTGTTAATTCTTTCAAAGAACCAGCTTCTGGTTTCATTGATCTGTTCTACTGTTTTGTTTGTTTGTTTGTTTGTTAGTTTTTGGTTTTGATAACATTAATTTCTGCTCAAATGTTTGTCATTTCCTGTCTTGTGGTGTTTTTGGGTTTTACTTGCTGTTTTTTTTTTTTTCCAGCTCCTTAAGGCATAAGTTTAGGTTGTGTCTCTGAGATCTTTCTTCCTTTTTTAGGAAGCCCTGCGTTGCTATATACGTTCCTCTTATGACCACCTTTGCTGCATCGCAGATGTTTTCGGTTGTGGTGCTATCATTTTCTTTGACTTCCGTATACTTAATTTCCTCTTTCCCTTCTGTGTTAGCCCATTCAATTTTTGGTAAGATGTTCTTCAGTCTCCAAGTATGTGTTACCTTTACAAATTGTTTCTTGTGGTTGATTTGAGTTTCATACCATTGTGGTCTGAGAATATGCACGGTATGATCTTGATCATTTTGTACTTACTTAGGGCAGATTTATTTCCCAGTATATGGTCTATTCTGGAGAGTGTTCCATGCGCACTGGACAAGAATGTATATTCTGATGCTTTAGGATGAGATATTCTGAATATATCTGTGAAGTCCATCTGGTCCAGTGTGTCATTCAAAGCCTTTGTTTCTGTGTTGATTTTTTGATTAGATGATGTGTCCATTGCTGCTAGTGGGGTGTTAAAGACTCCTCCTATTGTGGTATTACTATTGATGCGTTTCTTTATGTTTGTTTTTAAGTGATTTATATATTTGGGTGGTCCCCACATTTGACACATAACTGTTTACAATTTTTAGGTCTTGTTGGTGGATAGACCCCTTGATTATGATATATGCCCTTCTGCATCCTTTGATACAGTCTTTATTTTAATGTCTAGATTGTCTGATAGACGTATGGCTATTCCTGCCTTCTCCACCTCCTTATTTTAAATCTGAAGGGGTCTTTCGGTCTAAAGGGGGTCCTTTGTAAATAACATATAGATAGATCTTGTTTTCTTATCCACCATATCTTTTGATTGGAGTATTGAGTCCATTGACGTTTAGAGTGAGTACTGAAAGATATGCATTTATTGCCATTATGATGCTTGTAGAGTTGGAGTATCTGGTGGTGTTCTATGGTCCTTTCTAGTCTCTTTTTCCTTTTGGTATATATATATATATATATATATATATATATATATATATATATATATATATATATATATATATATATATATATATATACATATGTACACACACACATATACATGTGTATATACATATATATGTACACATACACATATATATATGTGTGTGTGTATATATATATATATATATATATATATATATGCTCTACCATATATATATACATATATATATACATATATACATATATGTATACATATACATATGTATGTATATGTATACATATTTTTGCATTTATATTATATTATATTATATTATATTATATTATATTATATTATATTATATTATATTATATATTATATTATATCATTCATATCATATTATTATATTTTATTATATTATATATTATAATTTATATGTATGTGTATATAATTTTCATCTTTTCTCCCCTCAGAGTGTCACCCTTAAGATTCCTTGCCGGGCTGGTTTACTGGTCACAAACTCCTTTAATTTTTGTTTGTATGGGAATCTTTTTCTCTCTCCTTCTATTTTTGAATGACAACCTTGCTGGGTACAGAATTTCTGGCTGTGTATTTTTCTATTTCAGCCATATTCAATTCAGCCAACTGAATATATTTCACCACTCCTTTATGGCCTGCCAAGTTTCTGTGGATAGGTGTGCTGCAAACCTGATCTGTCTTCCCTTCTAGGTTAGCGACTTTTTTCCCCCCTTGCTGCTTTCATTATTCTCTCCTTGCCTGAGTATTTTGTGAATTTGACTATGATATGGCTTGTTGATGGTCAGTTTTTGTTGAATCTAATGGGAGTCCTCTGTGATTCCTGGATTTTGATGTCTGTATCTTTCCACAGTTTAGGAAAGTTTCTGCCATGATTTGGTCACATAATCTTTCTACACGTATTTCTCTCTCTTCCTCTTCTGGGTCCTCTATGACTCCGATGTTTTTCCTTTTTAATGAGTCACTGATTTCTCTACTTCTTAAATCATGCTCTTTTGTCTTAATCTCCCTCTTTGTTTCTGCTTCTGTATTCTCTATAAGCTTGTGCACTATGTTCTCAGAAAACTGATTCCCTGTTCTGCCTTGTTCGTCCTTACCGCCACTGCATCCATCTGTGATTGCAGCACCGTTATAGCATTTTAAATTTAATTCTGGATATTTTTTACTTCTCTTATCCCTGCAGAAGGGGATTCTAATCTATGTTGGACTGCAGCTAGTATTCTTGTTATCGTGATTCTAAATTCTGGTTCAGACATGTTTCTTGTATCTGTGTTGGTTAAATCCCTGGCTGTGATTTCTTTAACTTTCTTTGGGGTGAAATCCTTTATTTTGTCATTTTTAAGGGAGAAAAGGAATTAGGGAAGTAGAAAAATTGAAATTAAGAAAAATGAAAATTAAATAACATAAAAATCAAAAATTACACACACACACACACACACACACACACACACACACACACACACACACACACACACTTCGAATAGATGATGCTAGACCCTAGGTGTGTTTTGGTCTGAGTGTTAACGTGGTTTGACAGATTAGAGAAATGAAAAAAAAGGGGGGGGGGGTAAAAGATGGAAATCGTTTGAGATTTTGAGAAAATTATTGCACTTAAGTAGACTAAAGTGAGATGATGTGGGTAAAATAGAATTTGAAAAAAATTATTCGCAATAGTAGAGAATGTAGTATAAAAATTATAGAAAAATATTTTTAATAAAAGTTAATAAGAAATATGAATGTATTAGTTTTCTGTATTTAAGAAAAAAGAAAGAAATGAATGAGTAAAAAGATAAAAAAGCAAAAAAAAAGAAATAGTTTGAAAATTTGTAAAAGTGAATACACTGTAGTAGTTGAAATAAAATATGGGAGTAAGATAGAATTTGAAAAAGAAAATATAAAAGCAAAAAATATAGTAATAAAAATTAAATAAAATATTTTAAAAGAATTTTAAAGTACAAATGAAGTTTCTATGTTTTTCTGCATTCAAGAAAAAAAGAAATGAAAAAGAGAAAAAAGAAAAAGAAAGAAAAAAAGGAAACTGCTTGAAAATTTGAAAAGGTGAGTACACTGAAGTAGATTAAAATAAAATGGTGGAAGTAAAGTAGAATTTGAAAAAAATTACACAAGGAAAAAATTTTAGTAATAAAAACTAAAGACAGATATATTTAATAAAAATTGAAAATAAAATGAAATTTTTTTCTTTCTGTATCGAAGAAAAACAAAAGAATTCTAAAAAAGAAAAAGGAAAAGAGAGAAAAAAAGAAAAAAATGAATAGATGAAAAGTGCTCACAGATTGAAGTAGGACTGAAATGGCTTCATTTTCCCCTACAGATCAGTCCATGTAGCTCTTTGTAGTCCACAAATTAAGCCGGGGATGAGGTTTTTGTTTTTGAAGAGCAAAGTTGGCCCAGTTGGGCGGGCTTCGTGTAACAGCTCTGCGCTCCACGAGATGGCGCTGCTAGCCTACTGTGGTTGATTGTTCCAGGGCTGTTAGGTGCGCATAGGCATTGTGCCAGTGGTGAAAAAGGCGCCACCCAGGTACCCAGTCTGTACTCATGGATCTTCAATCGCTCACCGGTCCTCCATCTTCAGCTCTCATCCACTCCCCACTTTTGCACTCTCCGTGACCAGGCCCCAGGCAGTACTCTGTCCCAAGTTTTGTCTCAGATGCGGCTGTTTTCCCCAGCCCCTTACTTCTGACAGACTGTGGCTTTGATCTGTTGCACCCCTCTGTGGGAGGGTCTCACAGAGCAATGGCCAAATGAGCAATGGCGGAGGGTGGCTGCACCCAGGAATTCCCGCTGGACTCTGCTGTTGCCAGTGTCCCGACACTGCGGCCAGGTGCCAGCCCGCCCCCAGAAAAGATCGGGAGACAGTGTAGCATCAGCTTTTCAGGGATTACGGAAAATCGCAACACAGATCTGGCACCAGGCTTCACCCACAACAACCTTGCCCCAGCGCCAGCGAATGTGGCTGTCTTCCAGGGTCAGCTGGGAACAGGTGACGTCAACAGTCTCTACCAAATGGTCTTCCAGCAGTGAAACCAGTTTTCCCCATGTGGCCCAAGAACCTCCCAGACCCCACTCTGTTCCTGGGCATTCACCTTTCCCACCAGAGCACTGCCAGGTATCGAGCTGAGGAGTTGCAGCCTTTGCAACTCCCCTTGTCTACAGTCTTCATGGAATTTAAACCCTCTGCTTTCTCCTTGGTCCTTTCTCCCTTTTTACTTTAGTTCCTGTGGGTGTTTCCAATTTTCTACTTTCTCTCCAGCTGCTTTTGGGGAGGCGTCCTTTTCCCGTATGTTTTCTCCCTCCCCCAGTCTCTTGCTCCCCAAGTTCAGCTCTTTGTGTCGCATACTTGCTGAATAGTGTGGTTCAGGTTGTGCAGATTGTTGTGTTAAACTTCCAATCAGTTTCTAGGTGTGTAGGATGGTTTACTGTTGGTCTGGCTGTATTTCATGGATGTGAGACACACAAAAAACGTCCATGCTGTTCTGCCCTTCAGGCTCCTCCCCCAGGATATCATTTATCTTAGCTGAGAGTGCAGTATCCTTCATTATACCTGGGAGTGTGAACACATTCAATCTGCCTGGATGTGCTGTCTACATTTTCCTGCCCTGGAGAACAATATTCATTACGTTCCCTTGGTTGCTGTGTCTCTTATACTGCCTGAGAGCATGATCTGTTTAATTATGTCTAGAGTAAGGTTTCTGATTTATTGCCTTGAGGAGGAATCCCAGTCTCCTAACATGGGAGTGTCACCTTTTTCTCCTTTGGGAAAATGGCTTCCATCATTTCCATAAATTTTCCTGGGAGCATGATCTCCAACATTTCTCCCTATAGGGCAGTCTACAATTCCTGCCTGGACGTGTCATCTCTGTCATACTTCGTGGGTGTGAGAAACCATAATTCTGCATAGAAAGGCCATCTCTTTCATCCTGCCATTGAGCACAGTCTGCATAATCCTGACTACAGGTGACTCTCCCTCTTCCAGCCTGGGAGAGTGACGTACTTCATCATGCTTAGCAACACGAACTATCTCATTCTGTCTGGAATTCAAGTTCTCAGACATACCGTCGGGAACATGATGTTGGTCAACCTGCCTGGGATTGCTGTTTTATTCATCCTATCTGGTAGCACATATCTTGCATCCTGCTTCAGAGAACCCTATGGTCATTTACCTTGCTGGAACAATCATCGTCATCCTGCTTGGGAGCATCATCTCTTTCATCCTATATCAGGGTCTGGAAGAAGCACCTCTTTCATCAGTACGCTGGAGTACCACCTACAAATTCTACTTGGGACTGCATATCTGTCACCCTTCCTCAGAGCACAATCTCCAGCATCCTGCCTATGAAGACTGTCTTCATCATCCAACCAGGGAGCATCTTCTCCAACATTTCCCCTGGAGCACATCTCCTTATCCTGCCTGGAAGAGTGGTTACCTTCATCCTACATGGGACATCCATCTCCGTCGTCCTGTCTTGGTGCCTGGGAGAATGATTTTTCTTTTCATCCTGCACTGGAGTGCCGTCTATGAAACCTGCCTGGTAGCACTTATTTGTCATCCATCATGGGGACATGGTCTTCACCATCCTGCCTCATAAGACCATATCCTTCATCCTGCCAGGGAGCATGTTCTCCAACATCTTGCCTATGAACATGTCTCTCTCACCATGGCTGGAATAGTGGTCCCCTTCATCTCTAGGGCCTCTACCTCTGTCATGCTTCCCAGGAGCGCCAACTCTGTCATCCTGGTAGGAAGCACAAACTCACTTTTGTCATGGGGAACCATTTCTCTCATCCTCTCTGGTAGTGCAGTATCCCTCATCCTGTCATGGAGGGCCTTATCTCTCTTTTTGTCTGGGAGCACCATATCCATCATCCTGCCTAGGTGTGTGGTCTCCCTGTCCCTCTTTTCCTGAAAAAGGATGGTATCCTTCTTCCTGCCTTGGATCATGATCTCTGTCATGCTGCCTGGGTGCGGATCCATGTCATCCTGTTTAGATGGCCATCTCAGAAATCCAGTCTGGGACCATGTTTTCAGACATTCTACCTGGGAGTGAGATGTCCTTCATCCTACATGGGAGAGGACTCTCCATCATCCACATGTGGAATGCAATTTCTATTGTCTTGCCTGAGTAGCGAGCTCTGTCACCCTGCCTGGGGACATGGTCTCCTTTCTTCAAGGTGGAAACACCATGTGTCATTGAGGCAGGGAGCGTGGAAGCCACATAGTCCCTGGTTATACTATATCCACCATCACCTGGGGAAATGAACTCCATCTTCCTGAATAAAAGTGCTCTTACGTCAACCTGTCTAGGAGCACAATATGCCTTATCTTGCGTGGGAAACCCTCCTCTTCATCTTTTTTGCAAGCACAGTCTCAGTAATCATGTCTTGAAGCATGATATTACTCACCCTACTTGAGAGTGTCCCGCCCTTCATTGTACCTGAATGTGTGATTACCTTCAAAAAGACTGGGAGTGCCTTCTCAATTATCTCATCTCAGAGCACGATCTCCATCATGCGCTTGTGGTGTATCATGTCTATCGTACGGCCAGGGAAGGCCATGTCTCTCATCATGCCTGGATGCACAATATCCTTCAACCTACCTGGATACCCAGTGTATGACATCCTGTCTCAGAGTGCCTTCTATGTCACGCTTCCTGTTATCATTTTCCCCATCCTCCTGTCTTGGAACACTATCTCTATCATCTTACCTTGGATCATTGTCTCTATCTTTTTTTTTCCCCCTGGGAGCACAATATCTATCCTCCTGCCTGCCTAGGAAACCTGTGTCCATCCGCCTATCTGGAGGTATGATCTATGTCATCCACCCTGGAAGTGCTATCTCCATCCTCCTTCCATTACCCTGCCTCTGAGTGCATTCTTTGTCATCCAAATGGGAGGAAGTAACTGTCATCCTTCCTGGGTGGGTACTACCCTGCATCCTGTGTAGGTAAGCTCATCTCTTTCATCCTGCCAAGGAGCATTTTCTCCATACATTGCCTGGGAGTGCATCTCCCTCATCCTGCCTGGACGAATGGTCCCCTTCATCTTACCTGGGAGTGCCATTTCTGTCATCCTGGTTGAGAGTGCCAACTCCTTCACCCTTGCAGAATGCATGATCTCCCTTTTTCTGCCGTGGAGCACCATTTATGTCATCCACCATAGTTGTGCAGTATCATATTCCTACCTTAGAGGGCCTAATCCATCATTTTTCCTGGGAGGGCCATTGTGGTCCTCATGTCTGGGACTACCTTCTTTGTCTTTCTTCTTGGAGCAATGTCTCCATCATCCTGCCAGGATGCATGATCTCGCTAATCCACCTGGGGTGGAAGTCTCATTCATCCTAATTTGGAGAAAGATCTACGTTATCCTGTTCTGAGCATGATTTTTTTTTTTTTTTTTTTTTTACTTATAACTTGAGAGCTTTATTTCAGACATCCTACATGGAAGCGCGATTTCTTTAATCCTTCTGGAGAGTGTCCTCTCCACCATCCATTTGGAAAAGCTATTTCTTTTCTTTTAACTGGAAATGCCATCTCCATTACCATGACTCAGAATAATATCTCTGTCCTTCAGGTTGGAAAGGCCATCTCTGTCATCCTGATTGAGAACGTGGTGTTCACATTACTCATAGGAACATGACATCCACCATCGTCTGGAGTCATGAACTCCATCATCCTCCTGGGAAGCACCGTTTTCTCATCTTGGCCAGGAGAGCAATATCTCTTATCCTGTGTGGGAGTGTCTTCTCCGTCATCCTTCCTGCTAGCGCATCTCTGTTACCCTTCTTGAGAACAGGATATCATTCATCATACTTGAGAGTGCTGCGCACTTCATTATAACTGGGAGTGTGATTACCTTCAACTTGCTTGGGTGTGCAGTTTACCTTATCTTGTCTTGGAGAGCGATTTCCATCATGCTCCCTTGGTTGCTATGCCTGTCATCCTGCCTGACAGCACAATCTCTGTAATTGTGTCTAGAGGAAGATCTTGGATTTACTGCCTTGGAGAGCTATCAAGGTGTTCCTGCATCATCTCCATTCCCTCTTCACGAACCTGATTCCCATCATTTTTTTTCCCCTGGGAGCTCCTTCTATGTCATCTTTTCAGGCTGCATGGTCTCCTAATTTCTGTGCTGGAGTGCAGTCTACAATTCCTGCCTGAGAGCGTCTCTCTGTCATACTTACTGGGAGTGGGACATCATGATTCTGCATAGAAAGGTCATCTCTGTCATCCTGCCAGGGAGCACAGTCTCCATAATCCTGCCTAGGAGTGATTCTTCCTCGCATGGCCTGGGAGAACAATGTCCTTCATCATGCTTAGGAGGGCCAACTGCACCATTCTGTAAGGAAGTGAGTTCTCAGACATCCTGTGTAGAATATGGTCATCATCATCCTGCCCAGAACTGTCCTTTTTTCATTCCACCTGGAGGCACAGTACCCCTCACTGACCAAACATGCCTGGCAGTGCTTGTCTGTCACACTTCTGGGAGCATGATGTACATCACCCTGCCTCAGGAGGCTGTCTCCATTGTCCTTCAAGGGAGAAAATTCTCCAGAATTTCCCTGGGAGTACATTTCCCTCATCCTGCCTGGAAGAGTAGTCCCCTTCCTCTTTACTGGGACAACCATCTCTGTCATCGTGCCTTGAAGGCAAACACCATCACGTTTACAGGAAGCATGATCTCCCTTGTTCTGCCTTGGAACACCGTTTTTCTCATCCTGCCTGGTAGCCCAATATCCCTCATCATGTCTTGCAGGGTCTTTTCTGTGATTTTGCTTGGGAGTGCCATTGTAGTCATCATGCCTGGGAGCACCTTCTTTGTCATCCTCCTGGGAGCAACGTATCTGTCATCCTACTGTGTCCATGGTCTCCCTGATCATCCTGAGAGAACTATTTTCTTCATCCTGCTTTGCACATGATCTCTGTCCCCCTGTGTGGGAGGACGATTTCTGTCATCCCGTTTAGAGAATGATCTCTTACATCCATCATGGGAGCACGGTTTCCTTCATCTTACTTGGGATCATTCTGTCTATGATGCTTTCTTCTGTTGTTTTGCCTGAGAGTGTCACCTCTCTCATCCTGACTCGGGGAAAGGTCTAAGTTCTTCAGGTCGCAAACGTCATTTCTATATTGTGGCTATGCAAATCCCATGCCCACTAACCCATTTTTTAAATCTAGAAATAAATGGCATTTCACTAAAACTACAATCAAACCAATGCATGATTGTGTACGAGTTTAAAGAAAAGGAATGCCTTCTTCACCTATACTGAAAGTTATTTCTCATGCAGTAAACCCACATGCATCAGCAATGTGATAATACGTACTGAATTCACAGCGCATTACAAGTATAACTCCTCACAATAAATTGAAGTCAGGTGATGTGAATCCAAATTTAGGGACATAAAAAAAAAAAAAACACGAAGATCATAAACATAAAAAATCTCAATTGCTAAAGACAAAACGCCACTTCATAAAACAATTGTATTATGGATACCTAAGAAAATTAATTTTAATTGTATCTTACCCTAATAAAGCCCTGATAATAATAGCACTCCACATTGTCAAGGGTGAATGACAGCCAAATACACCCCAGGGTGGAAAGTAGTAGATCACGGTTCCAGAAACGATGACAAAAAGGGAGGTCCCAGGATAAATGATGTATACAGCACTCCTAGGCAGGCATGATGAAGGATAAGGTGCTCTAAGGAAGGAGGACATGGAGAGAGTGCTCCATATCAACATTATGGAGACGGTATTCCAAGGCAGAATGATGGGGAACACGATGGCAGAAGGATGATGTACAAGGTTCTCGTAGGCAGGAATTTAGAAACTGAGATTCCCAGGCAGGTTTAAGGAGATAATGCCCCTAGGCATGCTGAAAGATGCTGTGCTCCCCAGCAGTATGACAGACATGGGATGCCAAGGGAGCATAATGGAGATCATGCTCTGGGGCAAGATTAGGTAGACCACGCTCCAAGGAAGGTTGAAGGAGGTCATACTCTCAGGAAAAATGAAAGACATGGTGCTCTCATGTAGAAACAATATGTGCTCCCATGAAGGAAGATGACGACTGCTGCTCAAAGGAATGATGACGGAGGAGCACTCCCACATAGGACAAGGAATACTTGTCGGGGAAAGGTCTAAGTCCTTCAGGTCACAAACATCATTTCTATATTGTGCCTTTGCAAATCCCATGCCCACTAACCCATTTTTTAAATCTAGAAATAAATGACATTTCACTAAAACTACAATCAAAGCGATGCATGATTGTGTAGGAGTTTAAAGAAACGGAATGCCTTCTTCACCTATACTGAAAGTTATTTCTCATCCAGTATACCCACATGCATCAGCAATGTGATAATACATACTGAATTCACAGCACATTGCAGGTATAACTCCTCAGGATAAATTGTCACTTATCCTGCAAAGCAGGATGACAATATGGCATTTTCAAGCAGGATTATGGAACCTGTGTCCCCATGCAATGATGGACATAGTATTACCGGCAGGAGTTAGTTAGCCCATTCCCTGCCATGAAGCCATAAATGTTGCTTCCAACCAGTGGGGCAGAGATGGTGACCACAACCAGGGTGATGGATATGGAACTCCAAGGAAAACAAGGTAAATCTCATTTCCAAAAAGGATGATGGAGAGGATGCTCCCAATTTGAATGAAGGAAATTGCACTCCCAGGTAGAATGACCAAAACCACACTCTCAGTCTTAATATGAGTGATCATCCTCTAAACAGGAAGGCTTAGGTAATTCTCTCAGGCAGGATGATAGAGATCATGCTACAGAGCAGGGTGAAGGAGGCTACCCTCCCAGCAGGAGTATGGAGACCATCCACCCAGGCATGATAATGGATATGGCACTCCCAGGAGGATGACAAAGAAGGTGTTCTCAGGCGAGAAGGTGGCAATGGCTCTCCCAGACAAAGTGACAGATAAGCCTCTCCAAACCAGCAGGAGGGATTTTGCTCTACAATGCAGGATGAAGGAAATGATGCTCCAAGTAAGAATGAGGGAGGTTTTCAGGGAGAAAGCAGGAAAAAACATCTTTGATCTTGGCTGCAGCAACTTCTTACTAAACATATTTCCAGAGGCAAGGGGAACAAAAGCAAAAATGAACTAATAGGACCATGTAAAAAACAAAAACAGAAACAAACAAACAAAAAAGAAACAAAGAAAAAAATCTTCTGCACAGAAAAGGAAACAATCGGCAAAACTAAAAGGCAACTGACAGAATGGGAGAAGACATTTGCAAGCAACATATCAGAGAAAGATTAGTATCCAAAATCTATAAGAACTTATCAAACTCAACATGCATAAAACAAATAATCCAGTGAGGAAATGGGCAAAAGACATGAATAGACACTTCTCTAAAGAAGACATCCAGATGGCCAACGGACACATGAAAAAATGCTCAACTTCACTCATCATCAGGGAAATACAAATCAAAACCACAATGATATACCACCTTACACCTGTCAGAATGGCTAACATTAACAACTCAAGCAACAACAGATGTTGGTGAGGATGCACAGAAAGAGGATCTGTTTTGTATTGTTGGTGGGAATTCAAGCTGGTGCAACAATTCTGGAAAACAGTATGGAGGTTCCCAAGAAAACAAAATAGAACTACCCTATGACCCAGCAATTGCACTAGTAGGCATTTATCCAAGGGATACAGGGGTGCTGTTTCGAAGGGACACATGAATCCCAATGTTTATAGCAGCACTATGAACAGTAGCTAAAGTAAGGAAAGAGCTCAACTATTCATTAATGGATGAATGGATAAAAAAGATTAGAGATAGAGATAGATAGAGATAGAGATAGAGATAGAGATAGAGATAGAGATAGAGATAGAGATAGAGATAGAGATAGATGTAGATGTAGATGTAGATATAGATATATAGATATAGATATATACAGATATATATAGATATATAAAGACATATACACATACATATCTTTATATATATGTGTGTGTATATATATATGTATACATACATACATACATACGTACATACAAACATACTTACATACATACACACACAATGGAGTATTACTCGGATATCAAAACGAATGAAATCTTGCCATTTGCAACTACGTGGATGGGATTGGACGGCATTATGCTAAGTGAAATTTGTCACAGAAAGACAAAAGTCATATGAATTCACGCATAGGATGACTTTAAGAGACAAAACAGGTGAACACAAGATAAGGGAAATAAAAATAATATAAAAACATGGGGGTACAAAACATAAGAGACTCATAAATATGGAGAACCAACTGAGGATTACTGGAGGGGTTGTAGGGGGGGGTGAGCTAAATGGGTAAAGGGGCACTAAGGAATCTAGTACTGAAATCATTGTTGTACCACATGCTAACTAATTTGGATGTAAATTAAAAATAATAATAATAATAAAAAGAACGAGGGATATTATGTTTCCTGCTACGATGATGGATTGGTGCTCCCAGGCAAGATGATGGGGACCACTCTTCCAGGGAGAATGAGGGAGACATGCTCCCAGGCAAGATTCTGAAGAAGACGCTCCTTTTCAGGATAATGGAGATGGTCTTCCTAGTCACGATGATGGATATATGTTCTCAGGGAGGATGACGGATAAGTGCTCCCAGGAGGATTCATACAGAGCACTCCATGGCAAGATAAAAGGGATATTTCTTCCAGGCACTGAGACAGTATCTCAGGATCTGATGGATCTCAGATGGAGACAGGATCTCAGGCAAGAAGACAATGATGGCTCTACTGGGGTAAATGACAGTAAGGCATTTGAGGCGGGAAGAGGGTTACTGCGTTACCAGATAGGATGACAAATACGTTGCTCCCAGCTGGGCTGATGCAAATCACGTTCCCTACAATAGGTTGGAGAACATGCTTCCTGTCAGGAAGATGGAGATGTCTCTCTCAGGTATGATGAAGGAGATCCCTCTTCCAGGCATGAGAGAGGATGCACTTGTAGGCAGCATGATATAGAGATGGTGCTCCTTGGGAAGATGATATCCATGGCCTTTCAAAACAGAATATGGTTTCTTGGTCCCAGTCAGTATGACAGAGAATGTATTCACACGCTGGAATTGTAGAAGAGCCTCCAAGGCCGGCAGATGGAGATCATGATCGCAGACAGAATGATGGAAAGGGTGCTCCCAGTAAAATGATGTAAATAACCTTCCCGAAAGGAGATCAGAGATTACACTCCCAGACAGGAAGGGAGAGAGTGATATCCCGGGAAGGGAGGGGATTGGACATTCTATACATGGCAAATGTGAAAGATTGTATTCCCTGGCATGATGAGGGGGCTTGTGTTCCTGGGCATTATGATGAAAATGTCCCTTCCAGACTGCAGGAAGGAGATGGAACTACCAAGGAAGATTTACAGAGATTGGAACTCCACACAGGAGGATGGACACAGCACTCCATGGCAGGCAGGAGGACGGCTAAGTACTTCCAGGCAAAAAGACACCAATGGTGCTCCAAAGGAAGATGAGGGAGACTAGGTCCAAACAGGAGGACAGGAAAAATGATAGCAGGAAGGATGAAGAAAACACTTTCCGAGGCAGGAAGTTGGAGACTTAGTATCCAGGTAGCTTGAGGGAGGTCATGTAACCAGGCAGGATGAGGGACACGGTGCTCCCTGGAAGTAAAACAGACACAGCACACCAAGAAAGCATGATGAAGATTGTGCTCCTAGAGGAGCTAACGTAGATGGCATTTGAAGGTGGGTGGAAGGAAATCACATTCCGAGGTATAATAGAAGACATGGTGTTCTTGGGTAGGAGGAAGGATATCATGGTCTCAGGCAGGATGATGGAAACTGCACTTGCAAAAAGGAAGACAGAGAAGGTGCTCTGACACAGGATAAGCCATATTGTGCTACTAGGCAAGAGAACGGCCCTTTCCGGGATGATGGAGTCTGTGTACCCAGGGTATGGTGCATATAATGTTCCCAGGCAGGATGTGGACACCATGCTCCCTGCCATGATGGTGAAGATGGCGCTTCCATCCTGAAGGACGGAGCTCATGTCCCCGGCAGGCTGAAGGAGATGGAAATCCAGGTAAAACAATACAAATAACGTTCCCAAAAAAGATTATGGAGAATATGCTCCAAAGTTGAATGAAGGAAATAACACTCTTAGGTAGGATGACTAAAAACATGTTCTGAGGCTGGATAGTGGAGATCGTCCATGAAACAGGATGACATAGATCATGCTCACAACGGAATCACAGAGATCACTCCTCAAAGCAGGATGAAGGAGACTTCCCTCCTTCAGGTCAGGAGGAACAGGGAGACCATGCACCCAGGCAAGATTATTAATATGGTGCTCTTGGGGAAAATGAAAGATAAGGCCCTCACAGGGATGAGGAATATTTTAATACCAGGCAGGATGGGAGAAACAAGTGAGATCTTCTAGGATGCTGGAGTTGGCGCCCTTGGGCATAATGACAAAGATGGCGGGTCCGTGGCAAGATGAAGGTAATGACTCTTACAGGCAGGATAAGAGTGGTGCTCTCTTAGGCAAGATGTTGGAGAATATGCTCCCTGGCAGGATGAAGGAGATGGTCTTCTGAGGCTGGATGTTGGACATGGTGGTTCCAGGAAGGAAGATAGATAACCACTCGCAGGAGGGTTTGGTACACCATGCCCCAGGACAGGGTAAAAGAGACCATTCTCCCAGGCACTGAGGTAGTGTGATGGAGAAGCCAGCCAAAGGAAAGGCGAAGGAGACCACTCTTCCAGGCAGGATTGAGGGAGATGAGCACCCAGTCAAGATGTTGTAGAACATGCTCCCTGGCAGGATGACAGACACTGCCTTCCTAGGCAGGATGGTGGAGATCACGCTCCCAGGAAGAAGACAAATAAGTGTTCCCAGGCAGTATTCAGAGAAGGTGCTTGAGGGCAAGATGAAAGAGATTCTTCTCCCAGTCACCGAAACAGGATGGTGGAGGTGGCTGTCCAGAAATGATGATGATGATGATGATGATGATTGTTCTGACGGGGTAAATGACTGTAAGGTGCTCTGAGGCAAGATGAGCATATTGTGCTACAAAGAAGGGTCATCTCTCAGGATGAGTGAAATATTTTCAGGCAGGATAATGAGGATCATGTTCCAGGCAGTGTGTCTACGAACTTGCTTCCAGGGAGGGTGATGCAGTTGGTGCTGCTAACTATGATGAAGTACATCACTCTCCCAGGCAGAAAGTAGAGTGAGAATCGCTCCTAGGCAGGATGATGGACACTGTGTTCCCTGACAGAATGACAGAGACAGCCTTTCTAGGCAGAATGACATTTTTTTTTTCTTGCTCGCAGTCAGGATGGCAAAGAAAGCAATCTCAGCAAGGAATCGTAGACTGTGCCCCAGGGCAAGAAGTAGGGGATCGTATTATCAGGCAGAGTGACAAAGAGGTTGCCCCAGAACAAATTATGGAAATCACATTCCCAGAAGGAGAATAGAGGTGATGATCCCATGCGGGAAGAACACGATTGCTCTCCAAGGATAAGTCGAAGATCTTCCTCTAGGCCGAGTGAAGGAGATCACGCTCACATATAGGATGATGGGGATTGCATTCCCAGGCATCATGAAAGAGGTGGCCCTCTAGGCAGGAGATTGCACAGAGCATCCATAGGCATGCAGGATGACCGATATTGTGCTGCCAAGCTGGAAGACTGAGGTGCTCTCCATGGCAAAGTGGTAGGGATGGTGTTCCATGGCAGGAGGACAGGGAACATGATACCAGGAAGAATGAGGGAGAAGACACTACAAGGCATGAGTCAGAGACCGAGTTCCAAGGCAGGTGAAGGAGAACATGCTCCCAAGAAACATGAAGGACATAGCGCTCGCAGGCAGTTCAGCAGATCCCGCACACCACGGAAGCATGATGGAGATCTCATTCCAAGGCAAGATAAATCAGGTGGTGTTCCCAGGAAAGCTGAATAAAATACACTCACAGGCATAATGAAGGACACAGCGCTCTCAGGTAGGATGAAAGGTATTGTGGTCCTAGAAAGGATGACAGTGACTGCTCTAGCAGGAAGGATGACAGAGCAGGTGCTCCTACACAGGATAAGGGATATTGGACTCCTTGGCAACATAAAAGAATGGCTCTTTCAAGTAGGATGATGTAGTTTGTGTCCCCAGGCAATGGTGCATATCGTGTTCACTGGCAGGCTGCCTTTACAATGCTTCCTGCCACAAAGATGGAGATATTGCTTCCCCCCCTGAAGGACGGAGATGATGCCTCCAAGCAAAGTGATGGAGAGCATTCCCAGGTAAAACAAAAGAAATCACTTTACCATAAAGCGTGATGGAGAGGACACTCCCAAATAGGATGAAGGAAATCATGCTCTGAAATAAGATGACCAAAACCACTGTCCCAGGCTGGCTTTTGGAGTTCATGCTCTAAATAGGATAACGTTTATCACACTCCTAGGCAGGGTGACGGATATCATGCTGTGAAGCAGGATTAAGGAGACTACTTGCCCAAGTGGATCAAGGAGACCATGCCCCCAGGCAGGATGATGGAAACAGGGCTACAAAGAGACTGACAAAGTAGGCACTCCCAGGCATGAGGATGACAATAATGCTTCCAGGCAAATTAACAGATTCGGCCTTCCAAGGCAGGATGGCTGATATTGCATTACCAGACAGGAGGACAGAAATGGTGCTCCAAGGCAGAATAAGGGAGATTATTCATCCTGCCAAGAGGAAGCAGTTGGCACTCCCAGGCAGAACGACAGAGACGGTGGTTCCAGGCAAGAGGAGGAGGGCCATTCTTCCAGGCAAGATGAGGGAGACAACACTCACAGGTAAGATTCTGGAAAAGATGCTCCCAGGTAAAATGACTGATACAGACTTCCTAGGCAGGATGCTAGTGATTGTGCTCTGAGGCTGGATTACCATGATTGCTCCACAAGGGTAAATGACTGTACGTCACTCCGTGGCAGGATGTGAGATATGGTGCTATCAGGTAGTATGAGGAAAACGCTGCCAGACAGGTTGACAGAGATCATGTTCCAGACAGTATGTCTCATACCTCGTTTCCACGCTGGATTACCCTGTAGTTCCAAAATAGGATGAAGGACATCACTCTCCCAGGCAGGACAAGGGAGCAGCACTCCTAAGCCAGATGAAAGAGATAGTGCTCCCTGGCAGGATGATAGAGGTGGCCTTTCTAGTCATGATGACAATTTCTTTCTCCCTGACAGTATGAGGCAGAAGGCACTGTCAGGCAAGAGTTGTAGTCTTCACTCCAAGGTGGGAAGTAGGAGATCATGATCCCGGTCAGGGTGCCAAAGTGGGTGCTCACAGGCAAAATGATGGAAATCACATTCCCAAAAGGAGAAAATGCTCCCAGGCATGAAGACCAGGATTGCTC
This sequence comes from Panthera onca, assembly GCF_046562875.1. Classification (NCBI taxonomy): domain Eukaryota; kingdom Metazoa; phylum Chordata; class Mammalia; order Carnivora; family Felidae; genus Panthera; species Panthera onca. Next base: position 977,624 of record NW_027675870.1, read on the forward strand.
TGCCAATTAATATGTTGGAGATCCTCTTCTAGGTAGAATGACAGAGATCACGCTCCCAGGCATGTTGAGGGAAAGTGCATTTCAAGGCATCAAGAAACAAATCCCCCTTACAGGCAGGAAGACAGAGCCAGCACTTCCACGGACGATGGAAGAAATAAGGCCTCCAGGCAGGGGGACCTACACCATACTCCTAGCCAGGCAAAATGGTGGATATAGTGCTCCCAGGGAGTAAACCCGAGACGACACCTAATGGCCAGGTTGATGAATATGGTGTTCCAAGGCAGGGTGACATGTAACACGATACCAGAAATGGAGACGTTGAAGGAGTTCCCAGGCAGGATTTCGAGACTGAGTTGCCCCAACAGGTTGAAGATGATGGTCCCAGGCAGAAAGCAGGACATAGGGCTTCTGGGAAGTATGAAAGAAACGACACACCAAGGGAGCATGATGGAGTTCATAACTGACAGGAGAAGATAGTCAGTGCTCCTAGTCAGTTTGAAGGAAATAGGACTCCCAGGCATAATGAAGAACTTGTAGCTCTCAGGTAGGGTGAATGATACCTTGTTCTCAGAAGGGATGATGGAGACTAAATCTCAAAAAGGATGGTGGAGAAATGGCCCCTACAGTGACATTGCGCTCCTCGGCAAAATAACAGAATGGCACTTTCAGACAGGATGATGGGGTTTGTGTCCCTAGGTAAGAGTGGATATCGTGTTCCCATTCGGTACGCAGATGCCATGCTCCCCACCACAATGACGGAGCTTGAGCTCCTACCCTGAAGGATGGAGGTCATGCCCCAGTAAGCACTCCCAGGTAAAAGAACAGAAAACATGTTCCCACAAAGTATGAGGGAGAAGATGCTCCCAAGTAGATGAAAGAAATAGCACTCCTAGGAAGGATGACAAAAAACACAGTTCCATGGTGGATGTTGGGGATCGTCATCTGAACAGGATGAAGAGCATGCTTCCAGACAGGATGACAGATCATGCTATAAGGCATGATGAAGGACACTGAACTCCTTCAGGTCAAGAGGGAGAGGGAGACCATCCACCCAGGCAGGATGACAGATATGGCTCTCCCAGGGCGAAATGTCGATAAAGACCTCTGAAGCAGGATGAGGGACATTGCACTGCCAGGCAAGATGAGAGAAATGGTGCCCTAAGGTAGAACGCGGGAGATGGTGGTTTCTGCCAGGATGAAAAGGATTTGGTCCTCCTGGGCAGAATGACAGAGTTGGCGGTTCCTTGCAAGATGAAGGGGACCATTCTTCCAGGCAAGATCAAGGAGACGTGTTCCCAGGCAAGGTGTTGGGGAAGATGCCCTCTGGTGGGATGATGCAGACGGCAATCTGAGGCAGGATGGTGGAGACTGCATTTTCTGGAAGGACGAATAAGCACCCCCATGCAGGATTCGTAGATGACTCTCCATGGCAGGATGAAAGAGATCATTGTCCCAGGTACAGAGGCAAGAAGAGGCTGATGGTGTTCCCAGGCAGGATGAGGGTGATTGCTCTACCAGGATCAATGACCACAAGACACTCTGAGGCATGATTAGGGATTTTATGCTACCAGGTAGGGTGGCCACAACAGCACTCCCAGGAAGGTTGATGGAGATTGTGTTACATACAGTACATCGGAGAATTACTACCAGGCACGATGATTGTTGGTGCTCCTAAGCATGATGACTGGTCATATTTCTCCCAGGCAGGAAGAAGGAGAATGCTCCCAGGCAAGAAGACATGGATTGGTGCCCCCGTAAAGAGGACAGAGACAGTGTTTCTAGGTATGGAGATGGTTTTGCACTCCCAGTAAGTATGATGGAGTAGGGACTTTCAGGCAGGAATCATAGTGTGTTACACAACAGGAAGTAGGAGATTCTGCTCCCAGATGGGATGACAAAGAGGGCACTACCAGGCAAAATAATGGAAGTCAATTTCCCAAAAGGATAAGAGAAATGACTTTCCCTACAGGGACACTGAGATCCATGCCCAGGAACTACGTTGGAAATCTTCCCTGAGGCAGAATGACAAGATTGTGCTCCCAGGCATGATGAGGGAGGTTGCAATCCCAGGCACGATGAAGGAGATCACCAATCCAGGCAGGCAGAAGGAGAGGGCACTTTGAAGGAGGATGAGAGATCACCCATGGAGGAAGGATGACGTACAAATGATTTCTAGGCATACAGGATGACAGATATAGTGCTTCCAGGTCGGGTTACTGAGATGGTCCTCCATGGCATGTTCATGGAGAAGTCGTTCCAAGATAGAATTACAGGGACTATGATAACAGGAAGGATGACATAGAAGGCTCTCACAGCCAGAATGTCAAAAGCAGAATTCCCAGGCTGGTTGAAGGAAATCATATTCTTAGACAGGAGGAGGTACGTGGTGTTCCCAGACAACAGGACAGACATGGCACACTAAGGGAACACGATAGGTTCACACTCTGACAAACTAAGTTAGATGGCACTCCCAGGCAGGTAGGAGGAAATCACCCACCCAGGCAAAATGAAGGACACAGCGCTTTCAAGTAGGATGAATGATATGCTCCCAGGCAGGGTAACAGAGACTGCACATGCAGGATACAGGACGGTAAAGGCATTCCCACAGAGGATAAGGGATATTGCGCTCCTAGGCAGGATGCCAAAAAACGACACTTGGAGGTCGGGTGGCAGAGGTTGTGACCCCAGGAAATGGTGGATATCATGGTCCTGAACAGGATTCAGATACCATGCTCCCCACCACGATGACAGAAATGACTCCTCCAACCTGAGAGATGGAGATCGTGTCACCAGGAAAGATGAAGGAAAAGTCCCTCCAAGGTAAAACAACAGAAATTGCACTCCCCAAAAGAATGGTGGGTCAGGATGCTCCCAGGTACGATGAAGTACATGACGCTCTCAGATAGGATTGCCTGAAGTCACACTCCCAGGCCGGATGTCAAAAATCATCTCAACGGACTGATGTAGATCATGCTTCCAGGAAGGGTGATAGAGCCCACACAGCGTGGCAGGAAGAAGGAGTCTGCAAGGCAGGAAGATCAAGATCACATACTCATGCAAGATGAAGGATGCCGCATTCCAAGGCAAAATGACAGAAAATACCCTCCAAGGCAGGATGAGGGGTATTGTGCTAAAAGCCAGGATAAGAGAAGATTTTCTCCAAGGAAAAGAAGGGGGATGGTGCCTCCTGCCAGGATGACAGATATGGTGCTGCCAGGTAGGGTGATTAAGATGGCAGTCACAGGCAAGATAAAGTGGAGTTATCCACTCAAGGCAGGATGAGGGATACACGCTCCTAGGGAAGATGTTGGAAAAGATGCTCCCTGGAAGGATAACGGACATGGCTCTCTGTGACATGATATGGAGATTTCACTACTAGGAGGAATTACAGATACGCACTTCCAGGTAGGATTCGTAGATGGCACTCAAAGGCAGGATTAAAAGAGCAATCTCCCAGGCACTGAAGTAGGGTGTAGGAGATGGTGCTCCCAGGCAGGATGAGGATGATTGTTCTAACAGCTTGAATGACTGTAAGGTGCTCTGAGGAAAATGAGGGATATTTCACTACCAGGTAGGTAGGATGGCTGAAATGGCGTTTCCAAGGCAGTGTCGCTTACATCATGTTCCAGGCAGTATGCTTGAGAACTTGTTTCCAGGCAGGATGATGCAGCTGGTGCTCCAAAGCATGAAGAAGGCCATCGTTCCCCGAGGCAGGAGGAGGTAGAAGCCCTCCTAGCAGGATGACAAAGATAGTGCTTGCTGGCAGGATAACAACACAGCCTTTCTAGGCAGTGTGATGGTTTCTTGACCCCAGTCAGTATGAGGGAGAAAGTCCTCTCAGGTAAGAAGCATCGACTGCACTCCAGAAAGGAAACTAGGAATTCATGTTGCGAAAAGAGGGCATGAAAAGAGGGCACTCCCAGTCAAGATATTGGAAATCACCTTCCCTAAAGTAGAATGGACATGACTATCCCAGGAAGGAAGACTGAGATGGCTCTCTCAGGCATTTGTCAGAGATCTTCCTCTCGTCAGAACAGCAGAGACTGTGCTACTGGACGTGATGAGAGAGACTGTTCTCAGGCATCCTGAAGGAGATGCGTCTTCTAGTCAGGAGGACCGAGGCAGTACTTACAGCAGGATGAGTAACATCAAGCCTCCAGGCAGGAAGACATACAAAGCACTCCCAGGCAGGCGTGATGACAGATACAGTACTGCCAGGCAGGTGTACCGAGATGGCGCTCCATGCTAAAATGATGGAGATGGTTTTCCAAGGCAGGGTGATGGCAAATATGATATCAGGAGAATGATGTAGGGGGCACGCCCAGGCAGGCAGGAGATCAGAGACTGGGTTCCCAAGCCAATTGAAGGAGATCATGCTCCCAGGAATGATGGATTCTGTGCTCCAAAGGAGGATGAGGATTGCACTCCTCGGCAAGGTAAATGACACAAATCTCCCAGGTATGATGAAAGAGAAGGTGGCCCAGTCATGTTGAAGGAGATAATGCTCCCAGGGAGGAGGAGGATGGAGATCCTGGTCCATGGCAAGATGATGGGGCAGTGTTCAAAGTCAGTGTGGTGGGGAACACGATAGCAGTAAAGGTGAGGTGAAATGCACCCCGAGGCAGGACATCGGATGCTTGGTTCCCAGGAAGGTTGACGGAGGTTTTGCTCGGAGGTAGGCTGAAGCATACTGTGCTCCCAGGAAGCGCAACAGACACAGCAGACCAAGAGAGCATGATGAAGAGCCTGCTCCAAGGCAGGATATGGTAGACTGCCCTCCAAGCAGCTCTAAGGAAATCATCCAGCCAAGCATGATGGAAGACACAGCACCCTGAAGTAGAGTGAATGAAATTGTGCTGCCAGCCAGGATGATGAAGAAAGCGCTCCAACACAGGAAAAGGGATAGTGAGCTCTAAGGAAGGATGACAAAATTGTGTTCCTGGGCAGGATGATGGAGTTATTGTCCCCAGGCAACGTTGGATATCATGTTCCCTGGCAGAATGCGGATACCTGGCACCTTGCCAGGATGATGGAGATGGCACTTCCAACCTGTCAGGCGGAGATGGTGTCCAAATCCAGGGTGATGGGGATGGAACTGCAAGATACAACAACACATATCACATTCCCCAAAGACTTATGGAGGAGACGCTCCCATGTAGGATTAAGGAAGTCTCACTTCGAGGTATTATGATCAAAATAACACTCCCAGACTGGATGTCAGAGATCTTCCTGTAAACAGGATAACGTACATCGTGCTCCAAGGCAAAGTGACAGAGAACACGCTGTAAAGCAGGATGGTGGAGACTGCCCTCCCAGGAGGAGCAGAGGGACCACACACACAGGGAGGATGATGGATTTGTCACCCCCAGAAGGATGACAAAGAAGGTGCTCCCAGTGAGGATGATGGTAATGGAGCTCCCAGACAAAAGGACAGAAAATATCCCTTATCCAAGCCAGGATAAGGGATAATGCACTCCCAGGCATGATGAGAGAAACACCGCTCCAAGGAAGAAAGAGATAGGTTGTGTTTCCTACCAGGATGACAGAGTTGGTGCTACCAGACCTGATGACAGAGATGGGGGTGCCAGGCAAGAAGAAGGGGATCACACGTCCAGGCAGGATGAGAGAGATGTGCTCCCAGGCAAGGTGGTAGAGAAGATGATCTCGGGCAGGATGACAGAGGTGGTCGTCCTAGGCAGGGTGATGGTAACATTGCTCACAGGCAGGACAACGACGATTACTCTACCAGGGTAAGAGACCATAAGGTGTTTGTTCCAAGACAGGCTGAGTGATATTGTGCTACCAGGGAGAATTACTGAAACAGTGATCCCAGGAAGGATGAAAGAGACCATGTTCCAGGAAGCATGTCAGAGAACATGCTTCTAGGCGGGATGATGGACTTGGAGTCCCCAGGCATGTGAAAGACAATCACTATAACAGGCAAGATGAGGGGGAAATTCTCCTAGGCGAGATGACAGAGATAGTGCTTCCTGAGCGGATGCCATATACAGCCTTTCAAGGCAGGACAAGGGTTTATCACTCCCAGTCACTATGACACCGAAGTGACTCTCCGGCAGGAACTGGACTGTGCTGCATGGTGCGGATTGGGAGTTTATACTCCCATAAAGGATGACCATGATGATGTTCCCAGACAAAATGACGTGAATTAGATTTCCAAAAGGAGAACAGAGATGATATTCTCCCAGGCAAAAAGACTGAGATCACTCTCCCAGAACTATGTCAGAGATCTTCCTCAGGCCACAATGACAGAACACATGCTTCCAATCATGAGAGGGACATTGATTTCCATGGCATGATAAAGGATATGGCCTTTCCCAGAAGGAGGACGTACTCAGCACTTTTAGGAAGACAGGATGACAGGCATACTGCTCCCAAGGCAGTAGGACGCATACAGACTTAATGGCAGGATGATGGAGATGGCATTCCACGGCAGCATGATGGAGAAAAGGATACTAGGAGGGATGATGTAGAAGGTGCTCCCACACAGGATGTCAGAGACTGAGTCCAAGACAGGGGAAGGTGATGGGGCAACCGGTGATCCCTGGCAACAGATGGAGATGGCGTTCTGAGGCAGGATGACAGGGAACAGCATACGAGGAAGGATGACTTAAAAGGTGCTCCTAGGCAGGATGTTGATGACTGAGACCAAGGCAGGTTGAAGGAGATCATATGACCAGGCAAGATAAAGGACATGGTGCACCAAGGGAGCATGACAGAGATTGGGCTCTGAGGCAGGAAAAGGTAGAAGGCACTCCCAGGCAGGTGGAAGGAAATCACACTCTCAGGATCATGAGGACACTGCTCTCTCAGGTAGGATGAAGGATATGCTTCTCTAGGCAGGATTATGGGGATGACACTCACAAAAAGGATGATGGACAAGGTGCTCCTACACAGGATAAGGGATATTGCTCTACTATGCATGTAGCAAAAGGGCGCTTTCAGGAAGGATGGTGGAGTTTGTGTCCCAAGTTGTTGGTGGATATCCTGTTCCCTGGCAGGATGCAGAGACCAAACACCCTGTCACAATGACAGAATGGCATTTCCACCCTGAAGGATGGAGATCGTGCCCCATGCAGGCTAGTGGAGATGGCACTCCCAGGTAAAACAAAACAAATCATGTGCCTCTCCCCCGCCAAAAAAAAAAAAAAAAAAGACGATGGAGAGGGCACTCCAAAATACGATAAAGGAAATCATGCTCTCAGGTAGGATGACTGAAAAGAGGCTCCCAGACTGGAAGTTGGAGATGATCCTATAAATAGGATGATGTACATTTTGCTCCCAGGAAGGGAGACAGAGAGCATGCCGAAAAACAGGATGAAGGTGACTACCCTCACTCGTGGCCACACAACCAGGATGATTGATGGATATGGTGCTGTCAGGCAAAAAGGCATATAAGGACTTCCAAGCAGGATGAGTATATTGCACTACAAGGCAAGATGAAAGAAACGGTGCTCCAAATGAGATTCAGCTTCCTGCCAGCATGACATATTTGGCGCTCCTGGACAGGATGACAGAGTTGGAGGTCCCAGGAAAGATGGAGGCGACTCTTCTTCCAGGCACGATGAGGGAGACAGGCTCCCAGGGAAGATGTTGGCAGAAATGTTCGCTGGAAGGATGACAGAGTTGGCATTCTGAGGCAAGATGATGGAGATCACACTCCCAGGAAGGGTGAGGGATACGTGCTCCAGGCTGGGCTGTAAGAAAATGTCCCAGGGCAAGAAGAAAGAGATTATCCTAAATTCAACCAAGGCAGAATGAGACAGATGTGCTCCCAGGCAAGATGCTGGAGAAGATGCTCCCTGGCAGGATGTCAGAGATGACCTTCCTAGGCAAGATGTGGGGATAAACCTCCAAGGAAGGATGACAAAAGAACTCCCAGGCAGGAACCATAGACAGAACTCCAGGTCAGGATGAAACACATCCTTCTCCCTGGCACCCAGACAGGATGATGGAGGCAGATCTCCCAGGCAGTATGAGGATGATTGCTCTAGCAGTGTAAACGACCATAAGGCGCTTTGAGGCAAGATGAAAGGTATTGTGTTACCAGGTAGGACGACTGAAATGGAGCTCCTGTGCAGGATGATAAGGATTGTGTTCCAGACAGTATGTCTCAGAACTTGCTTTCAGATAGGATGATGCATTTGGAGCTCTTAATTATGACTGGCATTGCTATTTCAAGCAGAATGAGGTAGAACTGCTCCTAGGCACGCTGGTGGAGACTGTGTTCCCTGGCAGGATGACAGAGGCAGCCTTTCTAGGCATAACGGTGGTTTCTTGCTCTCGGTCAGTATTAAGGAGATGGCACTTTCAGGTAGGAATTGTGGACTGTGCTCCAGGGTGGGAATTAGGAGAACATGCTACTAGGTACGATTAGAAAGAGGGAGCTCCAAGGCAAGATGATGGAGCTCTGTTCCCAAAAGGATAAAGGAGACAATGATCCCATTCAGGACGACCAAGAATGCTCTCCAAGATAATAAATTGGAGGTATTCCTTCAGACAGAATTACAGAGATCGTGCTTGTAAGAAGGATTATGGGATTGCATTCCCAGGCATCATGAAGGAGAGGACCCTTCAAGGCAGGAGGTTGGATACAGGACTCCTAGGCAGGCAGGATGTCAGATATTGTGCTGCCAGACCAGAGTATAGACATGGTGCTCCATGGAAAGATGATGGAGACTGTATCCCAAGCCGTGATGATGGGGAACATGATACCAGCAAATATGACGTAGAAGGCACTCCCAGGCAGGATGTCAGCGACTGACTTCCCAGGCAGGTTTAAGGAGATTGTGCTCCCAGACAGGATGAAGGAAGGGTACAGCACTCAGAGGCAGTACAGCAGAGACAGCAATGCAGGGGAGAATGATGTGGATCATGATCAGAGGCTGGCTAAGGTAGATGGTGCTCCCAGGAAAATTGAAGCAAATCACACTGCAAAGTATAATGAAGGGCAAGGCACTTTTAGGTACGATGAATGATTTCATGCTCTCAGGCAGGATAATAAGGATGAGCTCACAGAAAGAATGTTGGAGAATGCACCGCCACACAGGATAAGAGATTTTGCACTCCTACACAGGATGACAACATGGTGATTTCAGGCAGGATGAGGTAGTTCATATCCCCAGGCAATGGTGGATAACGTGATCTCAGGCAGGTTGAAGATACCATGCGCGCCACCATTATGATGTACATGGCGCTTCCAACATGAAAGACAGAGATCATAGCTGCAGGCATGGTGACAGAGATGGCACCCCAAGGTAAAACAACAAAAATCGCATTCAAAAAAAAAAAAAAAAAAAAAAAAAAGACTAGGGACAGGAAGCTCCCAATTAGGATGAAAGAAATCAGGCTACCAGGCTGTATGCCAGACTTCATCCCCTATACAAGATATCATAGGTTGTACTCCCAGGAAGTATGACAGAGATCACACTGGAAAGCAGAATGAAGGAGACTGTCCTCCCAGGAGGATCAGGGATACCTCACATTCATGCAGGATGAAGGATACAGTGCTCCCAGGATGATGACGTAGACAGTGCCAGCAAACATGACAACCAAAATGCTGCTCCCAGGAAAAATGGTGGAAATGGCCTTCAAGGCCATTCAACGTGAGTGATGGATACTGTGCTACCAGGCAGAATGAGAGAAACAGTGGCTGAGAGCAGAATGAGGGAGGCCTTGCTTCCTCTCTGAATGATGGAGTTGGCACTCCCAGGCAGGATGACAGAAATTTAGGTCCCAGGAAAGATGTAGGGGACCACTATTCCAGGAAGGATTAGGGAGTTGCATTCCTAGGCAAAATGCTGGAGAAGATGCTTTCTGGAAGGATGTCCCAAGGTGTCCTTCCTAGGCAGGAGGATGGAGATCGGGCTCCCAGGGAGATGGAAAGATAAATATTCCCAGCAAGATTTGGTAGATGATGCTCCAGGGGAAGATGAAAGAGAATCTTCTTGCAGGTACCAAGGCAGGAATAGGGAGATGGTGGTCCGATGTAAGATAAAGGATTTAAATTACGTGTTTCTCATTCAATTAGCAGATATGGATTTTCCACAGATTGCCAGATGCACAGATGGCTACCAACGTGTGACAGGTGAGTTGGGGTGATTCATTATTTCCAGCTGGGCTCATTTCAGTAGGAGTGTCTCTATTATTGCCTAATAACTAAGAATCACAACACCCAAATCAAGCAAACATAAATAAAATTCTATGGCCAGTCACATCAGTGGTGTTACCCACGTTCATCATTTGTTTCAAGCTTGCATTGGTCTTCACTCCCTACCTCTTTTGTACTGTTCATGCAGTATCCTTCTAAGACAGAACACTGATTTGATTCAAGAGCAAGGAACACTTTGTATTCAATAATTAATTCAAAATAAACAGTTTTAAGCACGGTATAAAGAGTATACTGGAATTGTGTTTTCTCTGTAAAACAACATTTGACAATTTCCCTGTCACTTATAAATTAATGAGACCAGAAGTTTTTTTTTTTTTTTTTTAGAAGACTTTTATTTCCTTTTAGAGAGACACAGACAGCGTGTGTGTGGAAAAGGCAGAGAGGGAAGAGAAAGAGAGAATCCCAAGCAGGCGCTATGCTGTGAGCACAGAGCCTGATGCAGGTCTTGAACTCATGAAACCATGATCTCATGACCTGATCCAAAATCAAAAGTTGGAGGCCTAACCAACTGAGCCACCCACGAGCCCAATACCAGAGTTTTTTGTTTTTTGTTTTTTCTGGCTTGTATGTAAACTTCACATTAAGTGACACTCAGTAACCAATTTATATGGACTTTGACTCTAATATGTACTATCAGTATGTGCTAGTGCAGCTTTGGGGAAACAAATTTTGTAAGACTAATCTAATTCTCCCCAGTACTGTACCATTCAAAACCACAAACAAACCTTGGAGGAGCCATGAAAATTGTCTAATCTCCATGAACTTGAGGTAATATGATGTGAAAGATTTCATCAGCATGGTTGGAAGCATGGCATCAAAGACGAGATACTCAGTTTTGCCAATGCTAGAAATGTAGAGAAAAACTCAAATAAGGCCAGATGGCAAAAAAAAAAAAAAAAAAAAAAAAGGTCGCAGGACAAAATAATGGTTCCATAGGAAGAATCTAGTGGAGGGTTGCTATAAAGATAATTGATCAGATGAGAAAATAATCTATTTACTTTTATTGATTGAGAGCTAAACAAGGGCAAAGTGAGAACATTTTAAGAAAGTAAACCGGATACTGTAAAAATCCATTCTAACTTTGATACGGTGGTGATTAGTTCAAAACATTCTGATGGACAAATTTATTCATCACACATATGTGTGAAGATTAGATTGCCATCTCTCTGTTAATTTGGCTTGTTTGAAAGCAGATAGATAAATACACTTATTTGAGGATGCTTCCTGGATGGTTAAGCTTTCATCTTCAGCTCAAATCATGATCTCATGGTCCATGAGTTCAAGCCCCATATCTGACCCTTGCTGACAGGTCAAAGTCTGGACCTTACTTTAGATTATGTATTTCCTGCTCTTCTGCCCTTCCCCCATTCATTCTGTCTCGCTCCACTGTCTCTCTCTCTTTCTCTCTCCCTGTCTCCCACAATCTCTCTCCTCTCTCTCTCTCTCTCTCTCTCTCTCTCTCTCTCTCTCTCTCGCTCTCGCTCTCTCTCTCTCTCTCTCTCTCTCTCTCTCTCTCTCTCTCACACACACACACACACACACACACACACACACACACACACACACACACAGATGGAGACACACACACACACGCACACACACACACACCAAAAATTAATTTTAAAAATAAATAAATAAATAAATAAACATTTAAAAAAGAAAGAAAGAAACTAGGTGCAAGTTTGGCTGGGTCAGTTAAGCATCTAACTTCAGCTCAGGTTATGATCTTATGATTCATGAGTTCTAGATCAGCATCAGGGTCTGCGTTGCAGCTCAGGGTTTGAATCTTGCTTGGGTTCTGTGTATCCATGTCTCTCTGCACCATCCGACCTTGTGCTCTCTTACTCTCTCTCTCCCTCTTTCTATCTTTCTATATTTCAAAAATAAATAAGCATAAAACTCTCTTAAAATGTTTTTATTGTTTATTCATTTTGCACAGAGAGACAGAGACACAGCATGAGCAGGGAAGGGGCAGAGAGAGAGACAGAGAGAGAGAGAGAGAGAGAGAGAGAGAGGGAATCTGAGGTAGGCTTCATGCTCTGAGCTGTCAACACAGAGCCTGACGTGGGGCTCGAATTCACAGACCATATGATCATGACCTGAGCCAAAGTCGGACACTCAACCACTGAGCCACCCAGGCTCCCCAAAACAGAAAACCCTTTTAACAATAAATAATTTAAGACAGGAAACATAAAACAATCTTCTGTTTTTTACTTGATTTCACAGGGCAGTGACTGGATATACATTGGATTTTCATGGTTTTATCTATGGCCAGTATCAGCAGCTCATTTCGGGGAAACTAAAAATTTCAGGCACAAAATATTTTTTAAGAGTAAAAGGGAAACTTGCAAACCTAAAGTTGTTTTCCTAAAGTTGTATATTTGCTTAAAATTCGTGGATATCAAATAATATTACGTGATAGCCATAGTAACACATGTAAAGTTCACCATTTCTACCTTTGCTCTTTTAAATGTGGAATAATAAGTTATCGGGCCTTACAGAACAACTGCTGTTTATTTGGGGTGCTTTCCCTTATCTGTCTTCCATATCACTGATATGTCCTTCCACATGCCATCTTCTACAGGTGATTCCCTCTAGTGTTTTTTTTGTCTTTTTTTTTTTTACTTTTCAGCTATTATCTTCTTGAACTCTGATTTTGTGTGTGTTTGCTATCTCTTAATTAAGGGTCTCACTTATTTCTTCCCTTTTCTCTGCAGCCCGGCAAGCATCTTGACCATCATTAATTTATATTCTTTATTTAATTGAGGCACAATGCTTACCTCTGTTTCAGCTCTTTTCTGGGTTTTTTATTGTTCTTTCTTTTGGAGCATATTTCCCTGTCTCTCCATTTTGCTTACCTTTCTGCATTTGTTTCTATAGATGAGGCAGAGCAGCTACTCCTCCTACACTTGAAGGAATTGTCTTATATATGATTGTCCCCCTAGGTAGACTCTGTGTGCTAGTTGGTGACATTGGCTGGCTGGCTGAAGCCATGGCTTGCATGGACTGGGGATCCTGGGGCTTTCTACATAGCAGGTGCCCTGTCAGGATAGTTAAAGCTGAAGTAAATGCAGACTGGGGTGTCCCAGGATTCTGTGTGTTGAGGGTACCCTGGCAGGACAGCTGAAGCTGAAATGATTGCAAGGTGAGGCATGCTGGGGTGCTGTGTATAGGTGCCCTGTACAGGGTGGCTAGAACGTAAGCAGTCTGGGGGTCAGGTTGTCCTTGATCTCTCTATGCAGACGGTTCCTGGGCAAGATAGGTGAAGCTAAAGTGGGTACAAGCTGAAGGCACTGGGGGCTGTACATGCAGAGGATACCTTGCCAATATAGTTGAAGCTGAAGTGGATATAAACTAGGGTGTACCAGGACTTTCCACTGAGAGGGTGCCCTGAAGGGGCCGTGGGAGCTGAGGTGGGTTACAGTCCAGGAATGGCTCTTTTTATATGCTAGTTCCTCTTTAAAGTGTATTGTTTAAGGGGGGAAAGCATGTCATGGGTTTGTGTGTGTCCAGTGCAATTGGGGCTGGTGTGTATTGTGTGCCTGGAACTTACTGAGGCAGCAGGCCAGCTACAGCAACTGGACCCTGCTGTGGTCTATGCTTTTAAGGTGGATGGAGAATGTGGACAGCTGGGTGGCTCAGTGGATGGAGTATATGACTTCAGCTCAGGTCATGATTTCACAGTTCATGAATTTGAGAACCACATTGGGCTTGATGCTGTCAGTGTAGAGCCTTTCCTGAATCTTCTGTCCCTCTCTTTCTGCCCCTGCTCTGCTTGTATTCTCTGCTTCTCAAAAAGAAGTAAACATTAAAAAATGTGGATGTAAAATGTAACCCTGCCATTCTCCCGTCTCTATGACCCAGAGAGAACTCCTGTGGCTCCTCTGTCGTTGACAGAGTTCTAATGCTCTCTTTATTATGACAGTTGCTCTTTTCAAACTGCAGTGTTGTGTTTTTTTTTTCTTTCTTTCTTTGTTCTGCCCAAAGACAGAGTAGTCTGTTCCTGTCCTTCCCCAACTGTCCTTGGCAACGTTAGGGGTGAGTGTTCCCTTTGTTACTGTCTCTCTGTCTTGCTGTTTTCTTTCTTGTCTGTCTTTCAATTTTCTATGTTTTGTTAGGCACAATCTGTGCAGTCAATCCTCAGCTCCTCAGGAGGAATTGTTATATCAATGGGTGCAATCCCTAGGGAGCTGGACAAACTGGAAGTACACCTTCTGGCTGGTTCAACAGAAACGTAGTCAGGGAGTTCAGGAACAAGAGCACCTAGCTCCAGGGGACCCAAAAAAGGTGAGGTTTGGCTACCCATTACTGACAAGATCGCAATTCAAAGGAACTAGTGGAGGTGAAACAAATGGGAAATTTATTCAGAAGCTGACACAAGAAATGCAGCAGACTCACATCAAAGACTCTCTCTAACATGCTGAAAATACTTCCAGGTTTATGGAAGGAAAATGTGGGACAAAAAGAGGTAGGTATACACAGGTGGTCACTAAGGTCAGGTTGGTCATTGTCTTGGGCTTGAGGGTGGAGTCTTATTGGCTCAGGCAGTCCTTATTGCTAGAGCGGTAGATTCAGTTCCCATTAAGTGATACTTTGCTTTCAGGATCCTGAATTAAGAGATAAGCTGAGGGTGGGGAGGGGGCGCCTGGGTGGCTTGGCTAATTACGCATCCTATTTCAGTTCAAGTCATGATATCATGGTTCATGGGTTCATGCCCTGCATTGGGCTCTGTGCTGACAGCTCAGAGCCTGGAGCCTGTTTCAGATTCTATGTCCCCTGCTATCCCTGCCCGTCCCCCCCTTGCGCTCTGTCTCCCTCTGTCTCAAAAATAAAGAATCATAAAGAAGGAGAGAAGCTGGAAAGAAAAAGTTAATCAATTGGAAAGTTTAAGGTCAATCTGGAGGTAGTTGGAATCTTCTTTCACCTTGGAGGAGTTGAGTTCAAGGCCTTCCTACACAGCCATCTTGAACCGAAACTAGAATAGGGTCCCTCTGCATCCTATTTTGATTGGGGAAAGTTTAGGAGAAATCCAAGGAAGGAGACAATACAAGCAAGGAATCTGCCAGTTCTGTGTACAAATCGACATAAACACCAGTACCTCCCCTGATTACAAGTGTGGCATGTTCACAAAAAGGCATAGAAAAGGCCTTCAGATGGGAAAAAGTAAAAATAAAAACTATCTCGATTCTTTTATTTATTTATTTGTCAATTTGTATTTTGGAAAGAGAGAATGAGCAGAGACGGGGAGAGAAAGAGACAGAGAGAAAGACAGAGAGAGAAGCTTAAGCAGGCTCCATGCTTAGCACAGAGTCCCACACGGGGCTCAATCCCCTGACCATGGGACCATGACCTGAGCTGCTGAACCCAGCAGTCTGGTAGTCAACTGATGGAGCCATCAAGGTGCCCTGAAAACTGCCGTGACTCTTAAATCATGGGGTTATCAACATGAAACAAATTCTAAGGGGTATACGTCAGTTTTCTAGAACTCAAAGATAATTAAATAAGCCCCAGAATACACGCTCAATATATACAATTCAGTTGTATTTTTATACATAAGCCATGAACAATTAGAATAGGAAATGTTTTTGAAGAACCATTTATTATCACACCAAACATTGAAATACTTACATTTAAATCTAACAGCCATGCACAGGATCTGTATGCTAAAAGCCACAGAAGGCTGATTGGATCAATCAAGGAAGATATAAATAAATGGAGAGACATACCATATCTACCCATGGAAGCCTCGCTAGTAAGATGTCAATTATCAACTTGATCTAGAGATTCAACATAATCCCAGTCGAAATCCCAGGATTGTTTTGTGGATATCAGCAAGCTGATTCTAAAATGTGTGTGAAAAGACAAAGGAACTAGAACAGCCAAACAGCTCTGAAAAATAACCAAGTTGGAGAACTCATGTTGCACAATTTTAAGACTCAATATAAACCTCCCGTAATCAAGGCAGTGTGATATTGAAGAAAGATGGAGACACAGGTCACAAGATAGAACAGAGAATCCAGAAACTGACCCCATACACAGGCATCCTCACCCAACTTCTGATAATGACATATAGCCAACCTAACAGAAAAAGGGATATAGTCTTTCATCCAGTGTTACTGGAACAATTAAGTGTTCGTATGCAATAGTAATCAATGAACTAAGTGATTAATTGTTTAATTAAACGGTTCATTGTTTAATTAATTAAGAGAAGCCTTGACCTAAATTCATAACTTATACAAAAATTCACTCAAATGGATCATAGATATAAGTGTAAAGTACAAAATTATAAAACTTTCATAAGAAAGAAGGAGTGATGTTGATTCATTGAATCATTCAATAAAAACTTTTGGAGCATGTAGAGTGAGACAACACAGTCTACGCCCTGAGGATCCACTAGTGAACAAAAGGAGCCAGGATCACTGTGATCTTGGTGCTTAATAGTCCAGTGGGGGGACTGACAAAGATAATGGAAATAGAAACTATGGTAGAGAATAATGAATGGGGAAAAAAAAGAAATACATCTTTGAGAGGATATAAGAATTGGGGGAAGGGGTGTGAAATACTAGACAGGGTGAAATACTAGACACAGAGGGTCCTGCTGAAAAAGGTGTCAGTTCAATAAATACCTCAAAGAAATGAGAGAACTACCTGCTGACAGGAAGGTGATCTAGGCAGAGAGACCCATGAATTCCCCAAGGCAGGATTGTGAACGTGTGTACTGATGGGAAGCAAGGAGGCCAGTATAGACAGAGAAAGGAGGATGAGAAGAAGGAGCAATAAAGAGGTGAGGGTTGTGGGTCAAGGAGGAGAAAAAGAGGATGAGAGAGAGAAGGATGTAAAGACTGCCACCAATAGACAAGGTGAAGCCACATCTGGTCATACCTGTTCCTCCGCCTCACATTACCGGCTGCAGATCTTTTTATTTTTTAATTGACATTTACTAAACTGTGTCTAGACCATGAAAAGCTAATTCTACTTGTAGCAACTAATTGAAGCAGGAAAATGGAACACCCTCAATGATCAATAGCAGTGTTTAAATAGGTTATGGCATGCTATGTGGCCTTTAAAATTCATAGCCCTGCAGAACATTTATGACCTAGTGAAATGCTCGTATCACTAGATGACCAGAAATGGGATTCACAGCTACGTAGCTAATTTTGGTTAATGCATGTACATATACCTCTTCCCTGGCGATTATACCACAGTGTTAGAGGTGCTTACCTCCAGGGGCACCTGAATGGCTCAGTCGGTTAAGCATCTGGCTCTAGATTCCAGCTCAGTTATGATTCCACAGTCTATGGGACCAAGCTGCATATTAGGCTCTGCACTGACAGCGTGGAGCCTGCTTATGATTCTATCTCTCTCTCTCCTCCCATCCCTCACTCTTGCTCATCTGTCTCTCATTCTCTCTCTCTCTGCCAAAAATACATAAACATAAAAAAAGGTGTTTAGATATGCTTATCACCAGGTGTTTGACTTATGACCATTTTTCTTTCTTTTTTATTTTTAATTTTCTAACTTTTCTGCAATACACTTTAAGACTACCATAATCATAAAATCACGTTTCAAATAAATGATTCAGTCTAGTATCATTTAAATAAATAAAATATTTCAATTCATAAATTTATTAGGTACATTCCACATATCAAGGATAGTTTCAAATAGTCCAGTGTTAACATTGCTAAGGTCTAGATTACAATGGGAGTCAAGGGATACCTGGGTAGCTGAGTCAGCTGAGTGTCCAACCTCTGCTCAGGTCATGATCTCACAATTTGTGAATACAAGCACCACACCAGACTCAGTGCTATCAGCATAAACCTCACTTTGGATCATCTGTGTCCTCTGTTTGCCCCTTTTCTGTTTGTGCTCTCTCTGTCTCAAAATCAACATTATTTTTTTATTTTTTATTGTTTTAATTTTTTTAATGTTGATCTATTTTTAAGAGAGAGAGAAAGTTTAAAAGCTGGGCCAGAGAGAGAGAGAGAGAGAGAGAGAGAGAGAGAGAGAGAGGGAGAGAGAGAGAGAGAGAGAGACAGAGAGAGAATCCAAAATCTAAATCCGATTCCGGGCTCAAACTGACAGACTGTGAGATCATGACCTGACCTGAAGTCAGAAGCTTGACCAATTGAGCCACACAGGAGTCCATAAAAACTGTGAGTTTATAAGATATTACATTTGTTTGAAAATCATACAATTGGCTTTACACCATATGCTATTGGCTTTAGGAAAGACTTTAGTGAACAGATCATCAACCCACTTACTCTAATTAATATATTAACTTCCAAAATATAATCTTCAGTGGGTCTGCTCCAGGACCACATCATATTAAACACGAAAAACAAGCAAGCAAGCAAACAAACGGACAGACAAAGAAACAAACAAAACAAGAACTAGTAGCAAATCATGACGCATAATGATCCATCCCACTGTCAAATTTGTTACTATTTTTTTGGCCAAAGAGCTTATTTCAAAGGATTCTATTGCTTTCAATACAGATGAACTTCTGCAATTAGTTCAGCATATAGATTTGAGGACATACTGAAAATGTAAAGTAAATACATAATTTTATATTGTATAACCTTAGGCCTCTAACTTCCATGAAACTCCAAAAGGAGGACATTAACAGCACCATGAATTCTCTCCCTGCAATCACTCCCCATTCCTGCTCCATCTCCCTTCCCCAACGTAATCAATATCCTGACTTTGAGCAACAGAGATTAAATTAATCCATGTTTGAATTTTATAAAAATATAATGGAATAATATGCATTTCTTTAGATCTGGCTTCTTCCGTTCAACATTATAACGCTCATCGAAGTTGTTTTGGATAGGTGTAACTCAGGGATTGGTACTTCCACATTGTATTCCATTACATGATTATTTAACAATTTGCTTATCCATTCTACTGTTGATTCAGGTTTGGAATGTATGTTTCCATACTGTACTTATTATACGGAAGACTGCTATGAACATTTCCCTATTACTGTGCTCAGCATGAAGCGTATCTACTACAGCGCGTTAATGTTTAGTTAGCTGCCTTAGCCTTAAACCCTGGCTGTACATCAGAATCACCCTGATGTCTGGATGTCAGTTCCACAGATCATTCTAATTTGAGCTTGGATTAAGAACCACTAGGGTAGATGTTGAAATCCCCAGACAAAAGGAGGAGATGAATCCAGTTTAAGGAATTCTCAATGGGTTCCTCTTTCTGGACAATAAAATGCAATGTAAAAATTATTTTGTGGCCATATGGACATCTCTTTCCTCCCCCTCCCCCTCCCCCTCCCCCTCCCCCTCCCCCTCCTCCTCCTCCTCCTCTTTCTTCTTCTTCTTCTTCTTCTTCTTCTTCTTCTTCTTCTTCTTCTTCTTCTTCTTCTTCTTCTTCTTCTTCTTCTTTTTTCATAAAGCTCCTACACAAAAAGACTACCTATAGGCTTTAAGAGACTCTGCATGGCTTCCATAATATGTGGAAAATTCCCCAAATTCTCAAAGGAAACGTCTTTAGACATGTTTTAAAAATATGTGTTCCATGATACGGCACACTTGAGTGGGAGATTAGGGTATCAAATATCTAGACATACCCTAGTTTGGTATACCAGCTCCATAAATACTGAGACTGGAAAAGGCAAGAGTTAATTTTCCATGGTCCAGATAAAGACAGAATTAAATGAGATCTCCTTAGTAGTAACTGTTACAACTGAAAATTTAGTTGGTGCTCTTTAATTTTCTAGTTTCCTGAAATTGCTTTTTGGATTCATGCCCAGAATCTGTCTCGATGAATATATGTCAGAGAATGAAAGCCAAAAACGAACAATGTGACTCTAGAAAGTACTGCAACACTTAACATTGAGGTATCACAAAACTCTGAAAACACGTTCTTCAAGTTCAGTCTCCAATATGCATTGAGAGGTAGGAGAAAACCGAGGTCATGATACAACTCTTTTGTGAAACGTGAAGATATGTGCAGTAACTTATTATTTTTGTGAAGTTAGGTAATTGCCTCTGGTTTGTGATGTAAACGTTGTTTCAAGGTTGCACTTGAATCCGAAAATTCCTTCAGCAGACTCCCCTCCCACCTGATTTGACGTTGACTCAACCACTTCACCTAGAAAGATTTCTAAACTTTGACCATGTTTGAGTGTTTATAAAAGTTTCTGGAAGCATGGAAGACCTCATCTTTGCCTCCAAGAAACTTATAATATTTGAGGGTAGAAAAAACCCAAATACCATACAAAGCACAGTAAGACTTCAAGGTCAAGTTTCATGTATCAGGAGAAGTCCACTGAGCGAGTGGATCAGTAAAGGCATCTCAGAGTCATAGCACAAAGAATCTTAAAGGATGACCAAGTTTCTAGCTGGCAGGCAGAAAGGAGAAGGACAAAGGAAACAAAAGCAAATGTGTGGGACAAAAGGAGGGGCAGGCATTCCAAGAACAGTGAGAACAACCCTGTTGGAGTTTGAGGTTCTTCTACAACAGTGGCCATTAAGTATTTGTGACGATGACCAAGACTGGGTAGAAGATGAGGTACCTACATCACCCATCAATTCCATAATCTTATGAAAGAAGGTCTTGTTGACAGAGAAGAATTGGAGACCATCAGTTAGAACCTGAAGATGATAATAACAAAGCAATTTGGTAGACACAAAACAACGAAAAGTTAAAATTCTAAGCAAACTTCTGTAAGTATGTGAATTAATACCCAATCAATAAACAATTGAAATCCATGACCAACTTAACCCCTGTTGTGTTTCTCTGTTAATGGGACATTGTCTTCAGTTGCTCAGGAGGGAAAGAGACTCATTGTCAGTCATTCCCTCCTCAACGTCTTTGTCGTGATCCATTCAGCAGCAGGGGTTCTCAACACCACCTCCAACGTATGCCAAGCCAGCTATTTTCTCACCACCTTCTGCCTACTCTCCATTTTCGTTCTTAGCCCCATGCTGTCTTTCCCTTCCCACCAAAATCCCAGTCCATTCTTTTCACTGCATCAGGAATGCAATCCAAAAATCCTGAATCTGAGCAGTTCATTCCTCTGCTTAAAACAACCCTCTAATCTCCACTGTACTCAAAATGACACACAGAATCTGTAACGTGACCACCAGACGTTGGCAGTCCTGCCTTGTCACCCCTCTAATGCCATCTTTCCTCATTCTCCTTTCTTTAGGTGATTGGGACCGTCTCTTCTCCTGGTTTCTCAAACTAGACCCACGTAGGTGCCGCTTAGAATGCATTTTGTGTTTGCTAGTTTCCTTACCGTTCGTGCTACGGGTCCAAGTTTGAATAAAGGACTTTTCTCCCCAAGAAACCTTTGTTGGCCAATCCTCTAATCGACATTTTGTCCCCTGTGTCATTCCTTCTCATAATATTTAGTCTTTTATTTAACAGCATTTTGCCACAAGTTGTAATTACACATGTACCTTTTGTAGCTAAGGTTTGAAACATCCTGAATATATGGAGTGTGCATGTTTGATTATCACTGTGTACTTGAACCTAATAGCACCTGACACCTAAGGTGCTCGATATGTATATCCACAGTGCCTGAAATAGGGCACTTTTAACTATCTCCCGGTGTGCTGGACTGCAATATACATTCAAGTCTTCAATAATCTCTACCACCAAAGTTAATATTCATATTCAAAAAAAGGGATGGGTCACCTCCTCAAGAATAGGAAAAAGAGTTTGCCTTGTTGATAGCTTCTATGGTGTAGCTTACGTTTTGACCTACGAAAGACCCCACCCTGGAGATACAGTTTGCATGGATGTAGTGACAACTATGAGGAAATCAAAAAAATACAGTGTTTATTGAGTGTAATGTGCCAGGATTTTTTCCACACGTTTTACAGCATTACCAATAATCTCACAACTATACTGAACATAGGCGTTATACTTCCCCTTTACAAATTGGAAAAGCAAACTGTGAGGTATCATTTGCATACAATCTAAGATCTGGCTGGTAGAAGAAATTGATGGGGCCAGATAATTTAAAAATCCACAATTTTGTCCAAGGTAACCTCTGGGAAATCAGAAAATGAGCGGCTTTCATAAGTGCAACTGCCCAGAGCCTTTCGGGGGAGCCGTCTGTGTGGGGCCCAGGCTTTGGCGCCATCACATCTCCAGGATCTCACTACCAGGAGAAACCCCCATTGTTGGGAAGGGCAAGAACATCCATCCATGGCAACTTAAGGTGTTTTAACCCCTGTCAAGATAGTGCAAACCTCCAATTACTTCATTCGGTACTTCAAGGAGCAAATCAAAGCACACCTCATGGGATTATCAAAAATCACTCTGAGATGAGAAATCAAACAACGAAAGTCATAGCAACGCAAAGCAAGTAACACTTTCCAAAACACACCCCCAGAAGGGCCAGGCCATGGAGAGGAGATGAGCCCACTTTAATGTAGCAGTGCTCTCAGGTGCAGAGCACGTAAAACAAAACAAAACAAAACAAAACAAAACAACAACAGCAACAGCAACAGCAACAACAACAACAACAACAACAACAACAACAACAACAACAACAACGTTGAAACACATAAGTAATAGAAAACTATCCACAATGATGAAACGGAAGAATTACCGTCAGACGAAATTCCAGGAGAAGTGACCGTTAAAGAATTGATCAAAATAGATAAAAGCAGTATAACAGCAAGAATTTAGAATAATTGTCATAAGATTAATCACTGGGCTTGAAAAAAGGCATAGAAGACAGCAGAAAATTTAGTATTGCAGTGATAAAAGAACTAAAAAAAATAGCCATGGTTAATTAAAAAGGCAATAACATAGGGATTGACTTTAATCACTGATACAAAAACAGATAAGCTGGAAACTTGGATGTCTATTACCCAAGTTAATAGTTATGCGATTGTAGCAAAAGCTAATTCTAAAAAACTATTAAATAATGAAAAGCAGAAAGCTAAAATATGTCAAGTTTTAAATACCTAGCATGAGTCGTGCAGCTGTATAGTTGTTTAAAATTCTAGGATATCAAATAATATCATGTAATAGCCTTTGTAACACATGCAAAGTTCACCATTTCTGCCTTTGCTCTTCTACATGTGGAGTAAGATGTGATTGGGCCTTATAGAATATCTGAAAAGATTAATACTAAAAATTAAAAAGTTTTTGAAAGTATATGTTGCTAGTGAGTTTGTCATGTCAAACAAAGTTATAAATAGGTGTTATTTCCAAACCTTATTCACGTGCACTCTTATTATGGCTAGAGTCCATAAAAAGTTATTGCACAATTGCATAAACATGATTACCAGTGCAATCTTTTTTTTTAAGTCCATTTGTTCATTTATTTGAAAGCCAGGATAGAGCATGGAGAATGTACCCTGTAGGTTCTGGATTCTCTCCTTGCTTCCAAATATCTTATTTGGGCTGCTACCATAAAGATGGTAAAACAATATTACCTGTACCATGAACGTGTAAAATATGGTACAACTCACTAGTATCACAATTTTGCTGATTAGCATATGTGTTTACAAATACACACGTGTGCACTGGGTGAAGTTAGATGTTTCATACTTCTATCCATAACATGAGGAATTCAATATATTTTAAAGAGTTAGATTCCAGTTACCAAATCTAATGTGGGATAACATGCACAGTTCTTATTTCTCACTTATTGTGCAATTATGAAGTAAACATAGAGCCCAAAGAGTAAATTCTTTTTATCTACACTTAACTGAACATATATCACTGAAAGTCAAACTTTGGCCTTTCAAAGATGACGTGAGACTGAACGCGGAAAACCCAAAAGACTCCATGAAAACGCTGCTAGATCTGATACATGAATTGACCAAACTCACAGGATACAAAATCAGTGTAAAGAAACTGGTTGCATTTCTATACACCAATAAGGAAGCAACAGAAAGAGAAGTCAAGAAATCACTGCCAGTTACAATTTCACCAAGAACCATAAAATACCTAGCAAGAAACCTAACCAAAGATGTAAAAGATCTGTACAGT
Source organism: Panthera onca (assembly GCF_046562875.1). Classification (NCBI taxonomy): domain Eukaryota; kingdom Metazoa; phylum Chordata; class Mammalia; order Carnivora; family Felidae; genus Panthera; species Panthera onca. Next base: position 1,001,784 of record NW_027675870.1, read on the forward strand.
GAAAAGTATAGAAAATGTATGAAGGAAAATGATGAAGACACAACAAAATCAGGAAAAAACAAACAAACAAAGAAACAAACAATCCATGCCTATAGAGTGGAAGAATGAATAGTGTTAAAATGTAAATACTACCCAAAGAAATCTACACATTTAATGCAATACCAATCAAAATTGTACCAACATTCTTCTCCAGACTGGAGCAAGCAATCTGAAAATTGGCACGGAACAACCAAAGACCCTGAGTAGCCAAAGTTATGTTGAAAAAAGAAAGCCAAAGTGGGAGGCATGTCAGACTTTCGACTCTCCTACGAAGCTGTAATCAAGATAGTATGACATTGGCACAGAAACAGGCACATTAACCAATGAAACAGAATAGTTAACCCAGAAGAGGCCCCACAAATGTATGGTGAACTAATCTTTGACAAAGCTGGAAAGAGAATCCAATGGATAGAAGACAGTCTGTTTACAAGTGGTGCTGGGAGAACTGAACAGCAACATGATGAAGAATCAACTAGATGACTTTCTTACACCGTGAACAAAAATAAATGCAAAATGGATGAAAGACTTAAATGTAGACAGGAAACCATCAAAACACTAGAGGAGAAAAGAGGAAAAAAAAACCTTTGACCTCAACTGCAGCAATTTCTTCCTTGGCATGTCTCAAAAGCCAAGGGAACGAAAAGGAAAAATGAATTATCAGGACCTGGTCTAGATAAAAATCTTCTGCACTGCAAAGGAAACAATCAGCCAAATTAAAAGGCAACCGATGGAAGGAGTGAAGATATTTGCGAATGACATATTGGTAAAGGGTTAGTGTACAAAATGTATAAAGAACTTACCCAAGTCACACCTGGAAAATGTAATACAGTGAAAAAATGGGCACAAGACATGAATAGACACTTTTCCAAAGGAGACATCCAGATGGTCCACAGACACATGAAAAGATGCTCAACATCACTCATCATCAGGAAAATACAAATCAAAGCCACACTGAGACACCACCTCACACTAGTCAGTGTGGCTAAAATGAGCAACTCAGGAAACCACAGATGCTGCCGAGCATATGGAGAAAGAGTAACCCTCTCTCACTGTTGGTGGGAAAGGAAACTGGTGCACCACTGTAAGCATGAAACCTACGGACATCACAATGACTCTAAACGCATATCTTTCCCTAATAACACTGAATTTCAATGGATTAAATGCTCCAACCAAACAACATAGCGTATCAGAATGGATAGAAAAAACAAAAACAAAAAACAAAACAAGACCCATGTCTTTGCTGTCTACAAGAGACTGATTTTAGACATGAGGACACCTTCAGATTGAAAGGGAGGGGATGGAGAACTATCTATCATGCTACTGGAGGTCAAAAGAAACCTGGAGTAGCCAACTTATATCATGCAAAGTAGAGTTTAAATTAAAGGCTGTAACAAGAGATGACGAAGAGCTTTTTATTTTAATTTCAGGGTCTCTCCATCAGGAAGTGCTCAACATTTTAAATGTCTACACACCAAATTCGGAGACACACACATATATAAAACAATTAATTAAAAACATACAGAAACTTGTTGATAAGAATGAGGTAATTGAAGGGACATTAAATTAACCACAGAAAAAAGGATGGAAAATCTCCAAAAGCATGGAGGTTAAAAAACATCCCACTAATGAATAAATGGGTCAACCAGGCAATTTGAGAAGAAATTAAAAGATATAAGGAAACAAATGGAAACGAAATACAACAATGCAAACCCTTCGGGATGCAGCAAGGGCAGTCCTGACAGGGAACAACAAAACAAAACAAAACAAAACAACAATAGCAATAACAACAAACATTGCTATCCAGGCCTATCTCAAGAAACAAGAAAAATCCCCAATACAAAATCTAACAGCACACCTAAAGGAACTGGCAGCAGAACAGCAAGGCACCTCAAACCGAGCAGAAGAAGAGAAATAATAAAGATCAGAGCAGAAATAAACAATATGGAGTCTAAAGGAAAACAGTAGAGCACATCAATGAAACCAAGAGTTGTGTTTTTGAGAATATACACAAAAGTGATAAACGTCTAGCCTAGCTTCTCAACAAGAAAAGAGAGGGGACCCATATAGGTAAAATCACGAATGAAAATGGAATTATTACAACGAATCCCTCAGAAATTCAAGCAATCATCAGGAAACACTATAAAATCTTCTATGGCAACAAACTGCACAACCTGGAAGAAATGGACAAATGCCTCCATACACACACACTTGCAAAACTCAAACCGGAAGAAATAGAAAATGTGTACAGACCCATACTAGTGAGGAAATTGAATCAGTTATCAAAAATATCGCAATAAACAAGAGTCCTAGACCAGGTGGCTTCCCTGGCGAATTCTAGCAGACTTTTAAAGTAGAGATAATAGCTATCCTTCCCAAGCTGTTCCAAAAAATGGAAATGAAAGGAAAACTTCCAGACTCATTGTATGAAGCCAGCATTACTTTGCTTCCCAAACGGGAAACACAGAAAAAAAGGAGAATTACAGGCCAATATCCCTGATGAATAGGGGTGCAAAAATTCTCAACAAGATACTAACAAATCACATTCAATAGCATATAGAGAGTATTATTCAACACGATCAAGCGGGATTCATTCCTGGCCTGCAGGGCTAGTGCAATATTCACAAATCAATCAATGTGCTACATCACATTAATAAAAGAAAAGATAAGAACCATAGTGCACTGTCAATAGATGCAGAAAAAGTATTTGAGAAAATACAGCTTCCTTACTTGATACAAACCCTCAAGAAAGTTAGGATAGAAGGAACATACCTTAAACATCATAAAAGCCATTTATGAGAAGCCCACAGTAAATATCGTCCTCAATGGGGAAAAAGTGAAACCATTCCCCCTGAGATCAGGAACAAGACAGAGATGTCCACTCTCACTCCGGTTGTTGAACATAGTGTTGGAAGTTTTAGCATCAGTAATCAGACAGTAAATGAAATTGAAGGTATCATCATTTGCAAAGATGAAGTCAAACTTCCACTTTTTGCAGATGACATGACACTATACATGGAATATCGGACAAATTCCGCCAAAAGTCCTCTAGCACTGATACAGGAATTTAGCAATGTTGCAGGGTACAAAATCAATGTACAGAAATTGGTTGCGTTTTATACACCAATAATGAAGCAACAGAAAGAGAAATAAAGAAACGGATCCAATTTACAATGCTCCAAGAGTCAAAAAATACCTAGGAATAAACCTAACCAAAGATGTAAAAGATCTGTATGCTGAAAACTACAGAAAGCTTGTGAAGGAAATTGAAGAAGATACAGAGAAAGCGAAAAACATCCCATGCTCGTGGATTGGAAGAATAAATATTGACGAAATGTCAATATGACCCAAGGCAGTCCTCACATTATATGCAGCCCCAATCACATTGCACCAGCATTCTTCTCCAAGCTGGAACAAGCAATCATAAAATGTGTATGGAAACACAAAAAACCCTGAATAGCCAAAGTAATACTGAAGAAGAAAACCAAAGTGGGAGGCACCACAATGCCAGACTTTAGCCACTACCACAAAGCTATAACCATCAAGACAGCATGGTATTTGCACAGAAACAAATACGTAGACTTAATGGCATAGAATAGAGATCCCAGAATTGGACCCACATACCTATGGCCAACTAACCTTTGAAAGAGCAGGAAAGAATATCCAATGGAAAAAAAAAGACAGTCTCTTTAACAAATGGTGCTGAGAGAAGTGGACAGCAACATGCAGAAGAATGAAGCTAGACCACTTTCTTACACCACTCTCAAAAATAAACTCACAATAGATGAAGGACATGAATGTGAGACAGGAAATCATCAAACACTTGAGGAGAAAGCAGGAAAAATCATCTCTGACCTCAGCATCAGCAAGTTCTTAGTAGACACATCTCCGAAGGCAAGGGAACTAAAAGCAAAAATGAACCATTGGACCTCATCAAAATAAAAATCTTCTCCACAATGAGGGAAACAATCAACAAAACTAAAAGGCAACTGACTGAATGGGAAAACATGTGTGCAAAAGTCATACTGGATAATTGGCTAGTATCCAAAACCTATCAAAAGAACTCACCAACTCCACACCCGGGAAACAAATAATCCAGTGAAGAAACGGGCAGAAGACTTGAACAGACACTGTTCTAAAAAAGACATCCAGATTGTCAAGAGACACATGAAAAGATGCTCAACAGCACTCCCCGTCAGGGAAATCCAAATCAAAACCGACTGAGATACCACCTCATGCCAGTCAGAGTGCCTACAATGAGCAAATTAGAAGACTATAGATGCTGGTGAGGATGTGGAGAAACAGGAACCCTCTTGCACTGTTGGTGGGAATGCAACCTGGTGCAGCCTCTCTGGAAAACATTGTGGAGGTTCCTCAAATCATTAAAAATAGACCTACCCGAAGACCCAGCAATAGCACTGCTAGGAATTTACCCAAGGGGTACAGGAGTGCTGACACATAGGGGCACATGTACCCCAATGTTTATAGCACTACTTTCAACAACAGCCAAACTATGGAAAGAGCCTAGCTGTCCATCAACTGACAAGTGGATAAAGAAGTTGTGGTTTATGTATATACAATGGAATACTACTTGGCCATGAGAAAGAATGAAATCTGGCCATTTGTGGCAACGTGGATGGAACTGGGGGGTATTATGCTACGTGAAATAAGGCAGGCAGAGAAAGACAGATACCATATGTTTTCATCCATGTGTGGATCCGGAGAAACTCAGCGGAAGACAATGGGGAAGGTGATGGGGGGAAAAAGTTATAGAGAGGGAGGGAGGCAAACCATAAGAGACTCTTCAATACTGATAACAGACTGAGGGTTGACCTGGGGTTGGGGAGAGGGGAAAGTGGGGGACGGGCATTGAGGAGGGCAACTGTTCGGATGAACACTGAGTGTTGCGTGGAAACCAATTTGAAAATAAATTACATTTAATAAAAAAAAAATCCAGGGGTTGCTCTTACTGAATATGAGGATAGCTTTCCATTTTCAGCACTTTATGAGCGTGAGGTAGTAGTAGCTTAAGCTGCGTAGATGAAAGTTTTGTTTGTGTGTTTAAGAAAAGGAGCTGAATAAAGACAGAGGCCTCTCACATGTATCACATTGACCTTGGCAAGTTTCTCTTCTGATTGTTACCATGACTTATCACTCTTAGTGATTCACATAGTTTGGAGTCATCCTTTCATGGGGAAGTGGATTTCAGTTGATCATGGTAGGTGGTCCTTGTAGTATTTTGTGAATGAATTGTGTATGTGGTGATGATGGATGGACTATGCTGGTTGCTTTCAAAAGCACTTACACAGACGGTGTAACACGTTTTCTACCCTTGGAATCCCATACGTTCTCTTACTACCTTGTGTATGCCTTACCTGAAATATTCATGAATTGCTAGGTAGTGAATAGGTTTTAGTGGCACTGAATGCCCTACTGGCCACTCACACAGAATTCGTTGACGCTTTGCTCTTAAGCACACAATGGCTCGGTCTTCCCTAGGCTGCATGAAAGTGAGCATGGATACTAACTAGGCAAACTGTTTGCTGCTGCTGTGAAGAACAGCTTCCTGAACTGTGAGCTGTACCAACACAGGTATGGAACCCTAAGCAAGGCACAGTATATCGGTATTCTTTGAAAGGGTAGAGTAGTTATTTCAATTTGGCTTTCAGTGCGTTGCATGACAAGGCATTTAATTAGCTAAAACCCTCTTAGAGTCGTGTTTGATTGCAAGTTGTGTGTACTGTCCACCGCTAAGTGTCATTTCATGTTAGATGGAATTAATGGAGGCTGAAGCACCTGTGCATTCACCTCTAAGACAACCCTCTTGAACTCGTGTGAAGAATTATGGGCCTTCTCAGGTAAGACTAGGTACAGGTCTTTCTCAAGGGCATAATCTTAAACACAGCCAAACCTAAGGCAGCTTTGGGCAGCCCACCGTGATAAGATATGCAGACATTGTGACCTCACAAAGCGCCTGGTCTCCTAGCAACTGCGGTGTAACTCTCACAGCCTGCCGCCTGATTTGGCTTCATGGTAGGAAATTCATCAGGGCCCTGCGGCGGCCGCGAGACCTGGCAAGCGCGGGCGGCCCCTAGCGGCCTCACATCCTGAGCAGCATGAAGAGGAGATGGCGCTGGCCCAGGGAGGCCCTGGCCCCGGCCGCCGGGGGAGGAGCCTCTAGCGCTGCAGGAGGGGCCGCGCTGGAGGCGCCTGAGGAGAAGCTGGTGTACATGCGGTGGCAACCGTCGCGACTGTCGCTGGCCAACAGCACCAAGGCGCTGATCGACGCTTTCAAGCTATTCCTGCCCCGCAGCACGGAGTTCATGAGCTCAGACGCGGAGCTCCGGAGCTACCTCTGCAGCCTCAAGCACCAGTTCTCCCCCCACATCCTGCGCAGCAAGGACGTCTATGGCTACTCCTCCCTCCTGGCCCTGGTCCCGGACCCCCGGCACCAGCCCCCCGAGGCCCGCCTCCAGACGCGCCGGCCAGCTGCCAGGCGGAGGCGCCACGGAGCCCGGACGGTGGCGGTCGGCCAGAGGAAGGTGCCGCCCCCGCCGCCACCGTCCCGCGAGGACAGCAGCCCCCGTAAGCCCGCGGCACCCGGGCCCTGCTCCAGGGGCCGCACCCTGGAGGAGAGTGGGAGGGCGGCCACCCCGACGTTGACCACCTTCCCCACCATTCGCGTACCGGGCGACGTGTGGGTCGAGAGCAGCCTGGCAGAAGCGCGGCGCCAGGCGCGCCAAGTCCCGGGAGTTAACCTGGAACCCGTGGTGAGACTCCGCCGCTTCCCAGTGCCTGGGCGTGAGATGCAGGCCACCGCCGCGCGACCTCTCAGCCCCGGGACGGGTTGTGCCTGGAGGGATGAACCAGGGACAGCCTGGACCGCGTCCCCTAGTGTACTTTATGGGCGAAGAAGCACCAGACGGTCCAGGCCCGCGCCCCCGGGATGCGGCGCCGTCTTCTTGGACTCCCGGGCAGCAGTGCCCTCTGCTGCCTCCCAGCACCGGGTCTGCGGAGGGAGGAGACCCCTGGACCGCAAGGGAGGTACCCTTTCTTCCTAACCCCAGATTGAGATGTCTCCAGGACTGTAGGGGCAGATCCATGTTCTCTCTTGTTCCCTCGTTGGTCTGAAGTCGTCAGACTTCCACCCCCACCCCCTCCAAAGGAATTTGGTTCCATGCTTGTGTAATAAAGCTAGAATTTCCTTGCTGTTCACCCACCTCCCGGCTCCTCCCGCCCCATTTGTTTTTTCTTTCTTTCTTTCTTTCTTTCTTTCTTTCTTTCTTTCTTTCTTTCTTTCTTTCTTTCTCTCTCTCTCTCTCTCTCTCTCTCTCTCTCTCTCTCTCTCTCTCTTTCTTTCTTTCTTTTTTTCTTTCTTTCTTTCTTTCTTTCTTTCTTTCTTTCTTTCTTTCTTTCTTTCTTTCTTTCTTTCTTTCTTTCTTTCTTTCTTTCTTTCTTTCTTTCTTTCTTTCTTTCCTTTTTTGACTGCCACTCTTTCTGGACGAATATGTGTGGAATATTCCATATATTCTGTGGAATATGTGTGGAAGATCGAATATGTGTGGAAAGTTGTTGTAATAGTTGGTATTCTCAATACCACTTGCAATAGTGGGTATTCTCAATCCCACACCTTTCTGAGTTTTAACTGGATTCCAAAGCTTTGACCAAGGATATTGTCTAAGAAATTCAAGCGTATCACTGTTAATAATGTAAGGATTTGTATGGCTTTGAATGTCATGGGCTCGGTGATTACAAACCAAAAGATTCAAAGTTCAACTGTGTACACATTCTTAAGACGTTTCTAAAGATTTTATATTGAAATGTAATGTTTATGTTTACTGAGCTCCTAAAGGAAATGGTAGACACTTGGAAGGTTTTGTTTAGTAAAATTAACTTGGGAAATTCTTTATAAGTGGGTAAAATTGAAAGTGCATTGAGAAACCACACGGTTTCTATTACAAACCAATGAGTGAATTTCAAAAAATAAATGAATAAAAAACTGGTGCTGGTTATGGACATGGATGGAATCCACTCGGAAATGACTTGGCCTTGTACCAATCTCACATACTGATCTGGGAATCTTTCCAGGATAATTTATTTTAAAATAGAAATCACATAGTGTAAATGAGTATAGGTAAGGGTGGTGACTAAACCTGCATACATAATAGCCGTTGGAATTCT